>NC_082595.1:13522554-13829897 GCF_030936135.1 Gavia stellata
TGTGAGAAGGCTCACAGACTTTTTTCCACTGGCTGCTGACACACCCCCATGCTCAGAGAGCTTTCATTCCATGGGAGCTGCTCACTGGTGTGCCAGTACTGCTTTCCAGTTTGATCCATGATTACAATTCCCACTAGTTTCCAGGCATTCCTAAATAAGGCCCAACACTTCGCTGCATTAAGATTCTGCCTTACATCAGACTTCAGCAATTTTTACTTAAAAAAAAAAATGAGGAGGATATCTGAGAATTCTCTTAGAGCAGAATTTAAATTAAATCTCCTTATTAATGATGTATGGATTTCTTTCATTGTTTAGGAGGCCTGTGAGCAGTTGAAAGAAACAAGGCTTTTAGTAATGGGCACTAACAGCACCATTGTGCTTGCATGGAAGCTCTTGGCCATTCAGTGTCACAGGGTCAAAAACAATCCAAGCTCCCAGACCAAAGCAGTCTGTAGCAGGCCACACAGACCTCACAACACTGAGTCTTTAGAACTTGGGTGGGTTTCTGTGAGTGATGTGTTAAATTCAGCATTGGGAAGTACAGAGGAAATTAATTTTTATTAAAGTTTACACTCACTCAAACTTCCCAAATCCATTTTTGATTTTCTGAGTTATGTCAGAAAACTGGTGGGAACAAGCTGAAGTGTGAATTAGAAATATTATAAGACAGCCTTCTTTTCTAATGCGTTTACTTCTGGTTGTCTGGCACATCTCTCTGTCAAGCACTGGGCATAGTCTTGCTGCCTTGCAAATAATAGTGATAGAAATCATAGAGTTATACAAAACAGGGGGAGGGGGGAGAGGAAGCAGGACTAGGAAAGGAATTTATTTGACTTCATGAACCTTATGAACCGTTGTATTTAATTGCTAAGAAAATATTTGAGTCCCTTTTTAGCTGGTCCTCCTCTCCTTTTCCTAGCTTTTGCAATGTGTGACCTGGATGGATGCTTTAAGTTGCGGATGTCTATCAGAGAAGTCTCATGTACTTCAGAGGGAAGCTAACTGCCTATTCCTACATAACTACTAAATAAACAGTAAATTCTGCATTTTTCTGCATATTTTCAGGCAGAGGTTAGAGATGTATATTGATTATACCTATACAACTCCACGATATGTACCACTTTAAAGCATGAAATTGTTGTGCTGTTACAAAGCACATAATTTATAGTGATTTGTTGAGTCAGTGAAAAGAATTTGGTAATCTGAAAGCCCCAAATGTTGTCAAAATACCAATACATTAGAAAAACTTTATTTCTTCTCAAAAAAGTGTGCTATCCCATTCACACTACTGTCAGGGAAATGTAATAGGATGGGAGAAATAAAAAGCTTTTCATGCACACAATACACATCAAAGTTCCTATTCCGAATGCATGTAGAGCACAATGCTTTTTTTCGGAGGTTTACCTTCTCATTCATGAAGAAGTTTTACTTCTCTCCTGCCTTCACAACTCCAGCAAGACTTTCTTTTCAGCCTTTACTATTACCCTATTGCAATCTTTACCGCATGAGTTTGAGAGAGCATTTTTGTTTCCTGGGGGTTCAGAGGTATTACTCTAAAACCAGTTGTGTTTCAGTCTCACATCAGAACCATGCAAGAGGCATCTGGAAGCATAGGGAGCAAAGCTGGTAACTGAGGACTTCTATTTTTCACTGATGTTTTAAAGTAAAGAATATTTACCTTGTGTTTTGAGTGAAAATAATGGTAAACCACAGCAGATCTGTTACTGTATTTACAGTGATGTTCCTACATTAGACGCAAAATTTCTTTGTGAGGGGGCTAACAATACTGCAGGGGGCCATCTTGCTTCACTGAACTGGAACATCCAGTCTTTTGAGAGCACTCACACATTAGGTTGTAAGATTACTCTCACTATAGCAACCCTGTCCACTACAATCCTTTTTTTTTTCTGTTTTTTTTTTTCTGGGGTTTTTTTTTGTTTGTTTTAAAAAAGAAGACGCTTTATAAGTTAGCTTTGCCACTATTATCTTCCCCAACACCTTCTATCCTTTCTTTTCTTAAACTTCCTCAACTATCCCAGCCAGTTTCAGTTCACTTTTATTCAATGTTCGGCTTCTGCACTTCATTTTGTATATAGAGTTGTTTTTTTACAGAACTGAGCAAAGACAAGAACGTGGTGCTTTTTATCCCACAATATCAGTAAAATGTCAAATTAGAAAATTCAGGGCTCCTCTTGATCGCTTTGACACTCCGTTTCTCTGAAAACTAAGCTTTGTCTCTATGACCCTCTAGTCGAGTGATGGGGCAGTTGTGAATGAAAAGTAGATACTCTATGAAATGGTTTGAATCTCATATATCTGATGAAGCTGCTGCACTATTGAAGGTGTCAGAGTAAAATTAATCAGCCAGTTGGTATCAGAAAAGAGAAAACCTGAAAATCAATGAACAGCTGTTTCCCCAAATAAGAACACTTTAAACAGTAGCATGACTGAAGTCTAGGAAGGAAAAAAAGGTAGATCTTCAAGAAGTCTTTGAAAGGCTGTTTGAGCCTGACCAGATGCAGGGAAACTTCAAGGCTCATGGATCCAGTACTTGTATCCAAATTCAGCTGCCTGCTGAGTGGGGAAGAGAAGCCTGATCTGTGATCTGGCATGAAGACTTATTTGCAGTTTGTTGGTGACCAGATCCATAAAGGCAATGATCGGTACCTGTCCTGAATATACCTGTTCCTGAATATTACTGATCCTTCCATCTATAGAGATTCTTCAAAGGCAGGAAACGGGACAGAGAACACAATTTATATCCCTGTTTCTATTTTTGACACAGACTCAGACACACCAAAAAACTGTAAGAGCAAATTTATAGCAAAACACATTAGATAAGGTATGAGAAAAACATAAGCACTTTAAGTATCTAACACAGTGCAGCTTATCCAAATAAAGATTTATCTTTTCTCCAACCTTTTGACAGCTAGCTGGCAAGTAAAATCCTGTTCAAAAAACTGTGTCAAAAGAACAAGCCAGACGTGTTGGGAGCAGTGTTTGTTTTAACTGAAATACATGCTGCATGCCTAACCCAGGTACAGAAAGCAAAAATCTAGATTATGCGATGCACCTAAGAAGAGGGTTTCTAGACCTCAGTCACTGCAGGAAGGGAGAGCTGTTATCTTAGCGATGAAGTCTGCTTTTGTCCCTGGAGAAATAAAAAAATGAGCTCGCCAACTACATATGAGCTGGGTTTAGGTTACCGACCCTTGATCGGGTGTTGACAGAAGCTGGGAAAAGGAGGCTTTCTTGGCTTGAATCTTATGTTCTGCCAAAGCTATTTTGAAACTAAGTTGGAAATTTCCTTGCAACACCATATGTGATAACAAAAGTGACCTTATAGATAAAATATTTAACTTGCTGCTTCAGAAACCCAGACAGCTGTTCATATAGCTCAGCATAAAAAGCAAAAGAAAGAAGACAGTGTATCACACTCTGCTGAGCTGCATAATGCTATGAAGACTCAAAAATATTTAGTCATCCATCACCAATATACAGTATTACAGGCACCTTGGATAAAATTTCTAGTGTTATTCTTCATTTCATTCTTCTTTTATGGGATCTTTTTATGTGATCTTCCATCAAAGGACCGAAGCAATAGAGTTGGCCCTTTTAGCAAGAGCAATACAGTCTAATTTGGGGCCAGAACTATTAACTAAAAAGTGTCCATTACAGCAATAATTTTTAAGTTGCTCTGTATGTGCAGGGAGTAATTTCTTCACTACAGCTTTATCTCGCTTCACACATTGATATGGCTGATCAGGACATCGCTGTTTCTTTTCTATAAGAACAGTGCACTGAAATTAGATGTCTGGTGTAGCTGGCTCAGTAACTGGACTGCCCTCAACTAGCACAGTCCAGTGTAGCAGGAGTGGGATAAGTAGGAGTACTTGTCACTTGACAAAGGAGCTGCCATTGCACAGTCCAGCTCTCCCCCTTTCCCATCCATACAGTAGCTCCATCCCTGATACAGGCCACAGAATTCAAATTATAGTAGAGCTGGCACTGGCAAAAGTTTGTTGCTTCCATGTGAAGAACAGTTTGGTGATCTCAAACCATTTCCTAAAATAGAAACCACACAGCACAGAGTGATACCTAATTGGGCAGTCTAAGGGCAGAGTCTAGGATGTTTATGACTGTACAGAGTAATTTATCTATTAACCCTAGGGATAGTCCATGGCAGATGACACTACAACAATTGGGAAAGCAGCGTGAGAGAGCCTGCTGCCCCTGCACCAGCACCTGTTTGTTACTGGTTCTGTGGCCGAACGGAGGTGCCAGTGTCAACGTTACATTCAGAGAAAGAAATGTTAAAGCTCGAGTTAATAAAGGCTGCTAATGTTGGAGTCAGCTAACTTTGGTCAAGCAATAAACTTGAAGTCTTTTCCCCCAAGGGCTTCCTTTTTTGTCTCTAAAACAAAGGAAAGTGAAATGAAAACAAGAAGTCCAGACTATATAGCAGAGCATTATGTGACTAAGTCAGCTGTTGGTCTGATACTGTTATTTCTGTAGCCCAGCCTATTCTGACAGAAGGAAAAGCCTAAGTCTGCTTACAGACCTGTTGCTTTTGATAGCTACACAGGGCACTATGCACTGATATGATATTCTTTAGCCCTCTGACCCTACACACTCGTATGATAGGGAGTCTGAGCTGCCAATATAGTGGTTGAAGAAACATTTACTACTTATCTACTTCTACTAGCAACAAAGAATAGTGGGAGTAGTTTGACTAACTCTATTGTTCAGGTACTCATTCATTAGGTGCTTAGTTACTTTTAACACTTCCAGAAGTGCAGCAAGTTATTAACCAAATATTCCAGCTTCAGCAAAGATGCCCTCCAGCCCTGTGAACTTACAGCTATTCATGCACTAGTGTTTTAATGAAAGCCAGGCAAATATCTGACAGGGCTGGGTTGAGGTAGTGGCGGGGGGAGGTTTATATTAAAATGCAATACAGCACCAAAGGCAGTGATAGAGACTAAACAAGAGGAAAGTCTTCCCTCCCTGTGCTCATTTAGCAAGCACATGGAAATAATTGTTGGCCCAGAGACACGTATCCATAATTCCCATTGTGCTTCAAGAGCCAGCATACCAGCCCTGCGCACCCTTACAGAGCACTCCGAGTATTGGAATGCAAATCTGCACACCAAGCATCAGGATTTGCGTAGCCAGTGTTCTCACAATAAGCAACATTATCAATGAGAACAAGGCTCCCCAGACCAGGTCAGCAGCCATGGAGCTTGCAGGAGTTCATCAGCATGGGAAAGACTTGTTGTAAGCGAAGCAGCTCTCCTGTATTTAAAATAATTGATTTACTATTCATGTTTGATGAAGCCTGAGTTTAATCCAGTGTGTTAAAATAAGGAGCTGCTTGTTGGAACAAGTAAGGGCCACTCACAAAATTCAATAACATGCTGTTCATATTTTGATAGAAATGAGTTTTTAAATGTTCGTGGATATTTCAAATAAAATTGTGTGTTGCCTTTGACTAGGTCATAAAATGTCCAAAGCCAAGAAGTTTCTTCTATGAGCTGCATCAAGGAACTGAAGAAGGGTCAAAGCTGTGTGTGATGCAGAAATGTCAAGTTGCTTCTCTCCCGATGTGCCAGACCACTTGAGGTGACAAAAGCAAGTGGGTAGGTGACAGGACTGGGGTGGGTTGCAGTGATGTTCCATTCCTGCCAGGGAGCATGCTGACCAGCCTTGCTGTTTCTCCATGCATGCATCACAGCAGGCAGCAGCTCTCCATATCCATCCCCCAATGGCATTGCCTCCCCACCGTTTTCTGACCCTGCATGCTATATGCCATGACTGCATCGGCCGCTCACAGATCAGGCTGCCACACTGCCTGGGATTGTGAAAGGGGAGAAAGCCATAATATCATAAGAGAAATGAGATGCAGGGTTAGCTGCCAGGGACTCAGTTATATGAATCAAAGCATAAAATGCCACAGGTCTCAATTCTAGTGTCTTTTGTCCAAGGCAAGCAAGACAGACTGTTTTACCATTTAGATAAAAATCAAACATTTAGTAGACTGAGGTTAAATTTTGCTTTGGGGGCATGGAAGATTACTGTTTAGATTTGAATCGGCATTCTGGAAAATACTCTAATTTACTTCCTCAGCACCAAAATGCATTGCTGCAGACAACACTCACTTAGCTTCATTAAGTGAAGAAAGCTGTGTGAAAATCAGCACTTTCACATTCAACAGCATCTCTCTACTCACACTAGCAAGACAGGTGACACTTGGGACGACATAGTAACAATAACTAATGGAAACAGAAGATTTATACTCTGACCCAGACTCCTATGTGCTTATTTAAGGAAGAAAAAGAGATGTAATTACTGTGAATTTAGGCCTTTAGCTCTGCAGCTATTTTCTTGCTTTGGGATAAAGACAGAAGGATCATCAACAAAACAGCCTTGCTAGATTCAGATAAATGACTGTGCATAAGCTACATAGACTCACAGGGGGTGCATTTGAAAGGTGTCAGTGGAGGATTGAAAAACTATTTTTCACAGAAACACAGAAAATAATTTCTAGATTGATAGGGAAATAATCAATCTGAGAACTACAATTCTACTTTCACTGCTACTTTTCATATCACACCCTTTCAAAAGAGAAATTCAAAACTGGAACAAATCAGTTAACACCATCTGTCTATATAAAACAAAATAGAATTTTAAAATGACCATACTGAACTAGGTGCATGTGGAAATATAAAAATATAAATGCTGATGCTTTTTATCAGAAAACAACACAGGAAATTAATAATGTAAGGTTTTACCATCCTATCTGACAAAAGAAGAAACAGATGTCACAATGAACTCTCCTGGTAACTTTATAGCATGGAGACTGTTTTCATCAACTAATAAGATGCAACCACTTAAAGCGAAAGCAAGGTGCAACTGCTTGATTTCTCCCACTTACACCCTGCTTTGCTGTTATCTCACTATCTTGATCATAAATTGAAGTTGTTTATAACTTACGAGCTGGGAAGCACCATCAGTGATGTTTTCTTGACATGGGGCTCTAAGAGATGGTTTTGCCACATCCTTCACAGCCCTCTCTTACAGATGTGACACTATGATTGGAAAACAAGAAAATAAAAAATGAATGTAGTAGAAATATTGTTGCATTTCAACAGGATCTACAAAGTGAGTCTGAACTAGGCTGGGAGTATTTTAGGGTTTCACTGTCAGATATGATTCCAGGACCTGAGTCTGAAATTGTAGTCTTAGAAGTGTAAGATTGCATGCACTTGAGAACACATAGTCAGGCTGTTTGCTCAGAAGCACCAAAACTCCAGCTTCTGTTAATGCGCTAGTGCCCTTACAAATGATCTATTGTACTTCGTACTGTTTACAAACAGAGCACATTGAACCAGCCAGGTTTAAGGCTGTGCGGAGAAACAGACTGGTAAATAGTATTGATAAGATTGTGCTCCATTATTTGTGAGAGAAGCTGAATGGAGTTACCAATTCAAGTTCAACTAATGACAATGCAGTTTGGTTACCTGTAATCGGAAAAAAGTCACAGTTTTTGACTTCTTCATTTCCTAGAGAAAATATTCTGCACCAAACCAATGAGCAGAGACTGCAGGTCTATTCTCAAAGCTCACCTGTATGACAAAAGGAATGCCAGTCCTGGAACTGAGGGTTGTCTACTCTGTCTCCCATAGGCAGGCAGCACAGCTAATCTGAAGGCGGCATTAAGGGCACCAACACTGCCCTCTCTGATTCCTCTTCTCTGGCTCAGGGACAAGCTTAAACTGAGTAATGCTACACCTGGCAGCAAGAAAGTGGAACACCTTCCCTAGAAAGCACTGAGGTGTAAGGAATTGCTGCATTCCTTCCTCACCACAGTTTCCTTCCATAATTTTTTTGGTGCCAAAGTTGTGAATGCTAACCACCAGTTTCAGCTATATGTTTTTGTAACTTTCTAGGCCTCCTTTACCACCAAGTTCATTCAGAGGTGACTGTTGAAGTCTCTGCTGTCACTACACTTCCAAGGTGTTATGTCTTCTCTAAGCTCAGTCTTGATGCCTGTGTAGACTACAAGTCATGCTGAAGGTATTTTGAGTCATTGTTTATTTTACCAGCTATCACAACCTCCTAAGGAGCAAGATGGGTTAAATAAATAATGTAACGAGCTACTAGCAAGTCTTTTTCTCTCCCCCACCCTCAATCTGTTGAATAGTGATCATTGAACCACACTGCAAATTAGCTGTAATAAAAAAGGGGAGGGAAAAAAAAAAAGAGAAGCAAAACATAAAAAAGCAACTTTGACCTTCAGAAAGGTTGTATCTCAACAAAAGATTATTGTCATTGGTGAGGAAAGAAAACACAGAAACGTTTTGAAGGGGTTAAACAAATATTTTCTAGATTAATATTAGGTATCCATTAACGTTGTTCTGTTTAGTCCACGTTAATATCCATCCTTCAGTTATCCTGTTACCAAAATGAGAGAGAGCGAGAAAGAGAGCGAGACTTTCCCTTTAATTTGCTTTGCACTCTGATGGTTGAAGACAAGAAAAAAACCTTTCTGGCCCTTTTGAATGAACGGTCAAAGGTACCTTCGCGGCTCCTTCACAGGGTGAACTAATCTGTGACAACTGTAGCTAATCTGATAAGAAGGCCCGCATGTGTGCTAATGTGCTAATATGAGGGGATTCAGAGCAGTCAGCGGTCGGGAAAAACCACTGCTTCCTAAATGGACCCTCATATGCAATAGCCCTGGCAACATATGCGCATTTTAACACCCGCTTAACAGGGAGACAATGCCGTGGCCTTTGTTGTGCAACACAGAGGGCGATGGTGGGAATTTCTGCCTCACAGGCGACATTCTTTCAGATGTGACGCAAGGGGCTGGTGGCTTGGACACGGCCCGGCAGCGGGGCTGCAAGGACTGCACGGCTTGGCAGAAAGGTTACGTGTACATGTGCAAAATGAAAGACCCTCCATTTACTCCTTCGCCGAGAGGCTGAAAAACTGGGTAATCCCTGCATGTCTGTGCGGGAGGGAGGGAGAGAAAGAGGCAGAGAAAGGGAGAAAGGAGGGAGGAATTGGCTTAAACCTGTTGGACCAGGTCTCTAGCCAGGATAAAATCAGCTTGTAGACTACGGTGCTTTATCTAACAGAGCTTTAATCAGGTTGACACCGGTTTGTAATGTTGTGCTGTGCTTCACTTAATATATTGTCTTTGGAGGAGAATTCGTAAGTGCTCCACTGGAAAGATTAAATAACATCTTCTTGCCCCCTTGATTGTTTTACCTCACCCTCAGGAAAATTTATCTGAGAGTGGATAGGCAACTTACTTTTAGTATAGACCATGCAATAGGGAAGAATACTTCTGGACATTGAACCTTGAAACTTCAAGAGACAGGCTGTCAAGAGAGTTCAACGTTGGTCATGATTGTGGTGCCTCTTCTGGACACAAATGTCCTGCAGATTGCTGTAGGTCCTGGTCAGTTCCCCATGTTCCTTTGTTTTCAGGTGTTCCACAGCCTAATGCAAAATGGATATAAAAGTGTGAGCCAATACATACCTGGAAACAAAGCCTACTCACCTAAGAGAGAAAAGTTTACTAACCGCCTCTTGTGAGTGGAGAACAAAAATTTTCAGTTGTGCCTTTGTCCAGTTGGTGCCCAGCACCTTTCCAGTATGGGTGGTGTCAGAACAGCACAGTTAGTGCGAGCTTGACAAAAGCACATGGACAATGGGCACAAACTGAAATACAGAAAATTCCATTTAAACATGGAAAAATACTTTTTTTACTGTGAGCGTGACCAAACACTGGAGCAGGTTGCCCGAAGAAGTTGTGGAGTCTCCACCCTTTAGAGACACTCAAAACCCAGCTGAGCACTGTCCTGGGCAAGCAGCTCTAGCTGACCCTGTTTGAGCAAAGGGTTGGATGTGGTGATCTGCAGAGGCTTCTTCCAACCTCAGCCATTCTGTAATTCTGTCACTCCAAGAGCTCAGTGTATTCCTCACCCACAAGACTCATCCATAGTTATTTCACTTGACTGACAGCACAATGATAATAGCAAAGGGAAAGCAACACTAATATTAGGTCTTTCACCTCAACCAATATTCCTGTTTTACTATGAGAAAAAATAAAACTCAGGGAACATCTAAGCTGCCAATATGGCCTCAGAAAAGTGCTCATCCTGAGCACTTCAGATCCAGAGCATTTTGTCCAAAACACTGACCAGACTTAGCTGAGTATACCCATAAGAGCACAACCCTGGTTTCACAGCTGTGGACTTTTTAGCCTTCTTCCATTTAAAACATATTCCCACAGAGCAGTAGCAGAACTGACAAAAGCGGTGGGGTTCATCAAATACTGAGTAGTGGCTGGGGTACCTGTAAAACAATATTATACTAGCTACTCAAGACCTGTTTGATTTTTCTCAGCTCTCTCAAAGTATTGGTGAGCAAGAATAACTGTTGTAAATGTTTCTAAATATGTAAATGGAGAAATCTTACTTATTCCTTTCCACTTTGTTGCATTCAGGGATAGTATTTTATGTTTGAGTTTTGAATGCATAACAATTGACCCCTACTGAATAGTGACGACATTTCCTCTCAGAGGAAGTCCTGAGGGAAGGAAGGTCCCGCATAAACAAACTTCCACTCAGTACAATAGAGTAGCCCATAAATGTGACCATTTTTTCAGGGCATGGGTGAGGCTGACACTCTCTTCCTGCTCATGAAGTCCAAGGCTTATCGCAGTCCCGTTTCCCTGTAATTTAAATGTTTGCATAGCTTCTAGTTCATTTGTATTTTTCCCCACACAGTGCAGATGTATCCCATTTTCCTGTTGCTGTGGAGCACAGCCACAATTTCCAACAGTGTTACATAAATGACCATCTGTGGTAAAAAAAAATGCTGATGCACAAGATTGCAGTGTGAGAATTTTAGCTAGCTAGCAAAATTTATGCTATTAATACTTTTGACACTTCCTGACAATAAAGGCAAAAAGCAGCGTTCCCTCTGTTTTAGCATACTCTAGATATATGACAGCCACTGTTGCTGCATGCAGGGAAGAATCTCCAGGGAAAACTTGAATAAAACTTATGCCTAGCTTTTCTTAAACTAATGAAAAGTTATTATACTGATCATGAGAGTGGTTTCTAATGGAAAAAAAGAAGAATACTAAGATTTCATCAGCATATTTTTGGCGTATTTGCATTTGCTGACTCCCAGATTCAGCACTGCTGGAGACACGGAAACCATTGCACAGATCTCTGCAACTGGCATGACAGTTGTAGTGGATAGTGGCAGTAGTAAATTGCCAGTGCTCGTGTGGATGGGGATAAGAGGAAATTAAGATCTTGTCAATGACTTTCACAGACATTTGGTGCCATTCCAAGTGCTAGAGGAGCACAAAAGCTGTTTTTTTTCTGATCACCCCAAGACTGACACTTGCTGCCTCATCCTCTTCAAAATACCGCTGTAGCAATCTTTCCTTTTCCCTGCCTCTGACTCCTCAGCCTGTGGTCACTTATCTCTCACAATAAGTCTCTCTTCTTTTCTTAGGAGTAACCTTGCCCAGATAGTCCAGGCTGCCTGCTGGCTCCACATCAGATTTCACTTTCCCTCACCTTCCTGATTTCTTTAAGTTCTCCTAATTTAGTTCCCCTCAATCCAATTTGCTATTCTGAAACCTAAAAGCCATAGTGACACAAATTAAACCTCTCCAGGATGTCTGATTAAGAGCGAAACAGTATGTGTTTTCTTAGGGTTTTTTTTCTTCCTTTTTTAGCAAATGCTGAACTAATATGTTTGAAATTTGCAGGGAAAAGAGTGCAGGCAGACATACATCATGTAAAATTTTATTCCAAATGGATAAAGTTTGTGAAGCTTATATACCAGGATTAGATAGGTTTGGACAAACTTAATAACTTGTGCCAGTAGTAGGCACCCACAGTTATATATATACACATGGTCTTCTGATAATCATGCCTGAAGTGCACTCACAAAGTAAGCGTATTCATGCACCAACAAGCAAATGTGTGTACAAAACAGAACTATGAATATTGCATGTATCTGCATGTGCTGTGGCTTTGGCTTTCTCAAACTTGCACTTTGCACATATGGTTATTTTTCTGCTCTTACAAAACACTTTGAAAGTATTTGTGCTCATTCCAATGTAACTTCTGAGACCTTTTAGCTATAGCACTTGAGGACTTATCAAACAGTTTTCAACCCTCTGAGACAAAATTATTCTATTGTTGCTTTCTACAGATGATTTCTATCAATCACATAATGTAATTTTGTTCATTCATAAATAGCAGCAATGGGCAGACATGTCCATTAATAGTAGATTAATAAAAATAATTAATAACAACAGACAAAGAGCACAAGGAGGAAAGCAATTTGCTATAACATACAGATCTAGAGAAAATTAATAAAAACAATGAGGTTTTCTTTACCTGTGAGATTGAGATTTCATTTCATTTTAATTTCTTCCTCTTTTCTCTCTTATTTTTCCTGTAGACAAGAAACTTTTGTTTTGTGGTCCAAGGAAGAGAATGTGAATGAAGAGTAAGTAATTCACACAAACACATACGCTCACACACAAAACCCAAGAATTCTGAGTTTCTCAAAATTTTAGGCACATGTCCTCTTTGCCAAGTTAGGCCAGATTTCCTTCTAATTTTACAGAAGTGGTTATGCAAGTCTCTCTAGTTTTCTTAGTAGCCACTGCGAACTGCTTGTCATAACCTTAAGAGACCCTGAGAAATCAAAGCACCTAAAAACCTCAGCTTTGGGATTATTTTGAGTAAAATCAAACATCCTCAGTATGCAGTTCTGGAAAAACAATGAATATAAATGTCACATCCAACCATTCGCTTTTAGACCAGAATACATGTTTTTCTGCCAAAGGACTATACAGGGTATATAATCCTTAGCTCCTTCAGGATTTTAATCTGCCATGAAGCATATGGTAAAAAAGGTAAAAGTGTTCTGTAGGATCATTAACTTGCTTAAAGCAATGTGGATGTTCTTTATTTCTTTCTTGAAAGACAAAGAGCATCTGAAAGTAGTTAACAGCCCAAACCCTATAGTTTGCTGAGGCAGCAAAAAATGAACCTGGAAATGTCCCTGCAGGGCTGAGTTTTATGTTAATTAGTCAATTCCCAGGGCAGTGCTTGTATTGACAAGAGTATGTTATTGTTCTGCTTCCTCAGTTAGTACCAAGAATGTAAGAGCACAACATATAAATACATTTATCAGCACCAAAAACATCAGGGGATTGTGTTTTATCAAAGCTACAGTGGACAGAAAAATTGCAGAAACCTCAATTCTGTTCTCACTCCAGTGAGAGAACAGAATTGTCCTTTTAATGTAATGCCACTCATTGTAAAAGGGATTCCTTTCAGAATATCAAAAGCCTTAGGTCAAACTTTACCTTGTAAAAGGCCCATTCAGTGGCATTCATGAAGAATGGGGCTTTTAGAAGCACTGGGCTAGACCAGCTCCTGGTGCTGAGGAAGGGCGAAACAAAATCACCAGAAAGTAGTCTAGAGGAAAAGTAGCTAAGGATTTGCTTTCTTTTAAGGGAGTTGTAGAGCGGCTTAGCCTGGAGGATGTGGCACTGCTGCTTGTCCCCTCTCTCCCAGCCTGGATGGTAGGCTGCAAAGCACCGCTCAACCAAGGTCAGCCAAGCTCTGGAGAAACAAATGCCTGGTATGGCACCAGCCCCTTTGTGTTTCCTCATACAGGCTCAGTGTGGCTGGCTCCTGGAAACATACTCATGTATGGGATTTTATACACACAGAAGAGGACCTGCAGAAGACAGCATGAACTCTTTATAATTCTGTCCATTGCAGTATTGGTTAGCTCGCTCCCATACCCATTTGCTGCTGTGATCAACTCACATGCTGAACAAGGTTAGGGGAAATGAGAGGGGAATTGAGGAACTACAAAAATAGTGTTCCGGAGTAAACCCAGCTGAAAACAGAGAGACTTCATTGAAAAAAGTGATTTTTGGACAAGAGTTGACAGAGGCCTCCCTGCTGCTAAACCTTTGGCCTGTTAATGTGTCCAGAACCACTCTCCGGCTCTGAGGATGAATGGTCTGGAGTCAAACAACCACCCCTCCTCTTTGTACCTAAATCCAGTTAGCACATCCATGCTACCTCTTGGGAAGAAGCTTAGGTCCACAATAGTCACCCAAACGATGTTTGGTCATTAACTGGGAGAAGCTGGTCAGCTTCAGGCCAAAACTGGGCCAAACAAAGGGCAAAGAAGGAAACAGACTGTGTAACAGTGCTCAAACCTGTCAGTTTGCCATGATAAACAGAGCCTTTGGAGCAGCATAATGAGATATGTTTCAGCCCATCCTATGTGTTATGTTCAGGGACTGTTCCAGAAAGGGCCTGATTCAAAGCACATCAAAATTGTTTGCAGTTTTCCCAGCGGTTTCAATGGGCTTTGCGACCTAGTATTCAACATTTGACAATAATCAGCATTTTCCCTAGAACATACCACTTAAATGCACAGAAATCTAAATAAAAATGTGTTCTCATAATTTTGAAATCCTCATCTGGATCTGTTTCTGATTTAAGAAAAAAATTAGATTAATTCTTATTTTGCTCAAATGAGTACATACGTCTCTGGTTTAAATAATAGAAAGCAGAAAAAGATTTTTGAGGTGATGTCTCCAGTGATGAGTTCCAAATTTTTTGGAGGGGGGAGCATGAAAGAATGGAGTGGGAGTTTTTTTAAGCTAAAATGACAGTTAATCTAGTTTCAACGCTAATTGTGCTAACAGATTTTTTCAGTCTGAGACTTTCCAATATATGTACTTTCAGCTTGGGTGCAATATTTAAAGGTTCGTTATGAAACTCCTTTATTTGGAGCTTATTACACAGCACAAACTCCAGCTGTGTAGCCTGACTTGTTAGTATTTCTTTTTCTTATGTTAAACAATGAAAAGCCACTTCCCTTAGAACTGTGACGTACAATATTTCTGTAATCTTAATATAATTTTCTTTCAACCACAGACTTTGTGTGTCCTCGTGTTTTTCTGGGATAAAATTTTCAGAGGAACAAAATCCCTAAAAAAGTAATTAATCATCTGCTTCTGGTTATGCAAATGGCCCAATTCTGTGACCTTCAAACCTCCCTCCCCCTCAAAGAAAGCAATAAGAATGTAAAACACAGAGAAACAGATTTTTTAGAGGTATTGAGGCTCTGACTCCTGCTGACTGTTAAAACAATCTCATCCTGGGCCCTTAGTTTCATCCTGCATTTTGATTTCCTCTTACTGATAGATGCAAGTCCTTCATAATTTTATTGTTACATTCTTTACTTGTAATTCAAGTAAACATTCAAGTATAGTTTGAAAATTCCTGATTATCAGGTTAAAATTTGCAAATCAATGCTTAACAAAGACTTCTCTAGAGTTGCACGCATTGCTTGCAAACTGAAACCCAGTAGCAACGTATTACATGGCACTTCTTACATAACTGATTTTCCTACTTGACTAAAGCTAATGATCATTTACATACAACCTTCATCTGCTACACAAATTCTCACTTCAGTAGGCTGCTGATGGACATCACTAATGCACTAGGATAGAGAAGTGGCTACCTTTCCTTTAGATGACCCATAGCAAAGCACCACCAGACAATGTTGTTCTCCAGGAAGGAGTGGAGGACAAGTTCTGGCAGTGATTTACTCACCAGTGATGACAATGATTCTACCAGGCCCATCTTTGGTCCCAACAAGGTGAAGCTTTCAGCCCAGCTCCACAGGGAGGATTCAGACAGTACCAAGGCAGCCTGCAGCCATTACCAACCACGGCCCTGGCATGGGAGCCAGGCTTAACTGCTGGTGAGCCAAATCTGCTTGCTTTCCAAGAGTAGTAATAAGAAAATGCATTTGCTTCCCCCATAAAAAATACTGCTCACAGCCAAACACTAAACATTTTGCAGGAGAAGAGAGATTTTCAAGTAGTCCTGCTCCCTGGGTACCCTGGTTCCAGACAGCCCTGGGCAGCAACTACTGAAGGAGACATGGGACTCAATTCAGTAGGTTCTCAGGGAACTTTAAGAATTTGTGAATTTGTATTTTCCAATAGGAGAATAAGAAATCACCATCAGTGCAGTGCTACATTGAAAAGTGCAGGGTTGTAATTATTTCTGTTGGAAGTAGACACCAAACTATTGTGAAAAAATTGAGTTGATGTGCCTGTTTGCATTTTTGGGGAATCAAATACTTTTTAACAATCTGGTTTCTATAAATTCCAATCAAAATCAAGGCCTCATAGCAAATTAACAGTTCCTGACCCAAGAAGTTTTAAAAGAGTAAAAATTTCTACACTAGAAGGCCAATCTAAACTTTTTAGACTAGTCTAAACTAGACTTGAATCAGAATTTTGGGTCACCATTTCCTCAACAGGGAATTGAAATACAGGTAGTGTAAGTCACTTAACTCAAGGATCACATGGGAATTGACTGACAGGAACAAGAGTCAAACTTAGAACTTCTGTGTCTCAAATTAGTCCCTTTGCTACAAGACCATGTTTCAGATTCCAACTGAGTGCTATGAACTAACTGATCATTCAGTGCAGTTCCATATAACGTCTTGATAACTGTTCAATCTGCAGTAATAGGTTTTAAAAATTCACGAATTATTATTGTATAAAGCAGTCCCCTTAAATCGCATTACCATTGTGTAAATCCTGTACTGCTCTCACGTGTCCTGAACCAAGGGGGTTCTGTGTATGAGAGACACAGGATGCATGAAAGCAGGATGAGACCAACAGTTTTATAATTGTGTATTGTGTAACACATTCCTTTTACTCCTCTTCTTTTTTTCCTTATATATTCCCTGAGTGAATTCATGCAGAGCTAAATTACCCCTTTGGGAAAGCGTATAAAAAAAAAAATAAATCTTCTCTTGAAGTGTAGCATGCATCTTCCCTCCAGATGTCCATATCGTTCTCCAGTCGATCTGTAGATTCTTCTTTGGCAGTGTTAGGCCTGTGCTTTCTCAGAAGTTGTAGCATGCTTGAGTGTTGGTGGCTGCCTTATTGTTTATATGATTAGTCACTCTTGGACTATTTTAAGGAGGTGATGTAGAATTTTTGTAAATTTTAGATAAACTTCATTTATTTTCTGATGATTGATGCTGACCAGTTATCTGGCTAATTGCATTTTCTAGCATATTTTCTCCAGAATTTGAAAAGTGTTCAAAATGAACAAAAGCTTTTCTTGCTTACTTTCTTGTCTTTCTTTCTTTTTTTTTTTTTTTTTTTTGAGGAGGGGAACTGGTGTAATAAAGCTAACAAAACTCAAGCTGAACTACAGTTTTATAATAAAGCTTGTGACAAGTTCTGGGATCTAAGCCAAAGTCAAACCAAATGTACAGTTTACGAGGGTGAAAGGTTTTACTGGCCAGTCTGGTTCTCTTCCAAAATGCCTTCATTTCACATGTAAACGCTAATAGAAACAAACAGTGGTAGTACCATTAACTTCTATTTTTGCCTCACCACCTCCATGTCATGCAATAAGCCAAAGAAAGAAATTGCAAGTAGAAAATCAGGGGAGGGGGAAAAAGCAGGAGAAAGAAGAATGAAATGAAACTCCATTAGAACCCTCTCTCCAAATTCCATCTGGCCCACTGAGACTTCCTCAAAATTATTGGCAAAACGTGTTATTATTTTGGGAGGAGAAACGGAAGGTAAAGGAAGGAAAGGGGAGGGCTCAGGCTAACTCAAAAAGATCCATAATTATAAAAAGCTGCTTTTTTGTTCCTCCCAAGCTTTGGTTTTCTTTGCAACACTAAGCCAGCATAGTGGGAAGCACATCGATTCATTTGTACATACCTGATCATCATTTTATGACGAGCCCCAATTTCTCCTCCTTGGTTCTGTTTAAGAGAAAACTCCTTCAGAAGTCTGTGGAAGCTGTGCCTAAATAAGCCACAACATAAAGCAAGAGAATCCCAGGGCCCCCTTGCTCACTGTGATACTATGCACACAGCATGTCTATGAAAAAGCACGCTTGCACTATTCTTCCCACATCCTTCTCTGTTTCAGCTCCTATCCATTTGTTTGTTTCCTTCTCTGATTGCATCTCATAATAAACCCAAGAATGATAGCTCCTGAAGGCAGTGGCTTTCCATTTACTATGTGTTTACAGAATACTTCTGCCAAATGTACATCCTTATGCCAAGGTTATATTTCAGTGCCTGAACACGATATATTTTTAATTTTTAATTTCCGAGCTATATTAAGTAATTGTAAGTAATCGCATGATTACTAGCAATTAGATTTTTCCTATATTTAAATTGCTTGCACTCCTACTGACTTCCCTGTACGTAAAGCTGATGCTAAGACTGCAATACATCTCACTCCTTGGGCCATACCGATGCTACTTGTACTCAGCACAGTCATTTTCCCCTGAGGAGTAGCTAGCATGGAGAACTATGCATTCTTCTCCTTTTGAGGAACCATGGTTAAAACATTTGTAAGTACTACACACCATCAAGTTAGCAAGACAGGGGCATTTTCATTTGTCCATGTGCTGTAACTGCAGACTATAGGAATTCTTGAATTAACGTTTGCTTTGTTTTTTCACTAATTGATTCAGCTCATCTATCTGGAGTTCTGCATTTGCAGAAACCTGAGTACAGAGATATAAAAGATGTTTGCACACGTTGCATCCTGATCTCTCAACTCTGGGAATTACTATAATGCAGTACTCGTGTATGTACAATAACACACGATAAATACAACGAGAGTTGTGCTGCTTCATCCTTGCTCTAACCAATTTTATTTCTCTCTCTCTGGATGAAGATAACAGCATATTTTAAAGGATCTTTTCTTGGAAATTGAGGGGAATCTGACAAAATTTTGCTTTCAGCAAAGTACCAGAACATGCGTTGTGACAGGAATCAACTTTAAATCAAAACAAAATGGGAAGCTGCTCTTTACTGACATACCCTCATCTTGTCTTCCTTAAACTATTGAGTACGTGGCACTTTGCAGAATGGTTATGTCATCTTAAAAAAACTTTATTAAATCATTCAGCAGCCTGTTAGAGAACTTAACATAAGCTGTAAAAATATTGGTGGGGTCTTCTCATTGAAGACACTTCACAACACATCTCTAGGCGCAGACATGCATTAAGGCATGATCACACCTACTACCCTGATGTGCGTACTGATCTGAATCCTTGTGTAGTTTCATAATACACGCAGGATGTCTCATGACTGACTCATATTATGTCCGTGCTGCAATCAGGATCTGCAATTCCTAAAGACATTTCTTTGGAGGCTTTAATAGACCTAGCCCAAATAGTTACCAAATATGGCTAGTCTGAAACTGGGTGATATCTCTTTCAGAGGAGTTTGTGGCTCTGAGTTTTAGGACACTAGCACCTATAGGAGAGGCCTTTGTCTCTCCTTTAGATGGACTTGCAGAATCTAGTTAGCAACTTTTAAATGTGTAGGCTACGACACGTACAAGGGAGCGAGCAAGCAAGGGCAAATGGGAACAACAGGACCTTCTAAATTCACTGTGGCATGCAACATTTCTTTTTGTTGTTGTTTTCAGAAGTTACCCTCTAACGAAAAATATCTATAAAAATATAACAGTGTGCCAGGCTTTGTTGAACATGATAATTTCAGGTTTGGCACGTGCAATTGACAGACTCCACATAAGCTAGCTTCCTTTAATTTAATCCTTTAATTTAATGACCTGTACCTGACGTGGACTTACTCATGATCACTTTCCATATAGCTCACAGACATAGCACGTTACAAGGATGAACTTCATTTTCACAACGTCCTCTGGTGCAATTATGATGTAAAAAATGCTGGGAATCAGCAGCAGGCAGACCTTCATCACCAGTCTCATTTGCCACTCTGCTAGAGTGGATTAACTGAATAATAGCAAATGACCCAAGGAAGGATGAAAACACTACTACAGAAATAAAAAAAAAAATATGAAAATACTGTGGAAGGCCCAGCAGAAGCAGAAATTCACTTGATGATTAACACTCAGATTGCACAGCAGCAACCTGGAAAGGAATGTTGTAGTGAAACCTTATAGCTCAGTGCAAAAGTGAGCAAGAAAAAGCTTACTCATTGCTGCAAAAGTTATTTCTTAATAAATGTAATTTAACACTGCCACAGATGTACAACTAAATTTGCATGTCAACCCCCAATTAAACAGTGGCAAGACAGCAAGAGTTCAAGTTTATAGTGGTTTGTTTTGGTTTTGGGTTTTTTCCCCTTCTTTGTTTAGTCATTGTTTGAAATTGGCCAAGAAGCTGAGATAATTTCAAATCTGGAGAGGGTGAATGGGTAAGCCAGCCTCAAGTCTACTGACTTGCAAAAGGTGCAACTTCACATAACAGTTTACATCCAGATTCCCTTGAAGGAAAACTGGACTGGCCATAATGGATCAGACCCAAAACATACAGCGTTCAGCACCAGATTTCCAGGGGCTATCAATACCAGACCACTCACGGTGGTTTAAGAGCTCAAGAGTAGGCAAGGGGGGACTAACTCTCTTCCCTTCTAGCCTGCCACAGCACTGATTTCAGCAAAATATCCTCAGATCTTGAGATGAGCTTAATGCTGCTGCAGTAACTTTATTGTTACTAGGGTTAGTTCAACTGACAGCAAGTTGACCGGTTGTTTGATGTAATGGTGCTTTCAAACGAGTGTAGACTCTGTCCTTAATAACTGAGGAGAGGTCCAAGCCTCAAAACAGAATTCGTAATCTAGCCAATGCTCGTTACTGATTTAAAAGCTATTCAGGCTTCCCTTGCTCCAAGGGAGTATGTTTCTTGCAGGTCTGAGGAGTCATTATCCCTCTGCTTATACTCTCTTGGGAGTTAAAGAATCTTGTATTCCCTTTCTACACCATAAATTCAGTTTTAACAGAATGTTTCACCTCTAACTCTTCTGGCTGTGAAGGCAAGAAATATATTTTTGAACTCTAACTCTGTCCCAATATCTGCTATATGAAAGATAGATGGGAACAGATTGCTGCACCACAACTTTGGTGAGAAACACCTGACTTTGCAGAGACACACTTAGCAAAGTGGGAAGTTTTCAGAAGCAGCCCTCTCTTCTGCTTATTTTCTGGCTGACCTGTGATTCTGAAGAGCCTCTTACTGAGTAAAGTGACTCTCTACCAAATAGTGCTCATAAGTATTTAATTTTGATGTGTAAATACGACCCTGTGAGCCAAATGCTTAAATTCCTTCATGGATATGGACCCAAAAGCTCTTGCCTGTCTGCTCAGAAGGGATCTAATTTGCTTTAATTAAAAAATATGTCTCCATTAGCTCTCCTGGGACCTGCCTATGGTTACTAAACTAGTCTTTCTGTATAGTCCTACCTATATATATATTCCTTGCTCATTGTGAGGCACATGATCTAACACTTTCAGTGTTACAGTAGTGAGAGGATAAAATTGCAGCATTTTTCCCCGCTTAGAAGACAACTCAGGCCCCACTCTTAAAGGGAATGAGAATCCATAGCTCTTCTTGAATACAGTGGGAGTGATAGCAAAACAGATGAGTGTTCTTCTAATTCTGTAAGACATACAGGAAAAAAATTGAAATATGGGCAACTTGACAAAGTGTCAGAATATTAATTAATTCAGTTTGTTCTTGTTACCTTTTCATCTTGGACAGCTCAACTCTTCCAGCCTACTGCAATGCTTTACCAACAGTGCTGAATTCCTAAAACTTTTGTTGTTTCTGAATTCTGATTGCCCCATGAGTATGTGCTGCCAACAGTACCCTGAGGGAGCAACAAAAAGTGTTTGAACAGCAAGGCATCCCACAATCTTGTCTCATCAAGGAACCTGGGCAGATATTAAAAGCAAACAGATGCCAGAACCCAGTTCTGTGTGTTAAGAACAGGCTAAAGGTAAAACAGAAAGGTTGAAAAGAGAGATAGAAAGAATAAGGAATTAAAAGTACAAGTGCCCAATATTCAGTCAGAAGCATTCAGCTCAGTGAATACGGAAAACTTTCTTTCAAGGTTTTGTTTAAAAAAAAACCCCGAGAAATAAATTTCTTGGGGGGGTGGGGGTGCGGCACAGAGTGGAAATCCTGTTTCTCAACATTCATCTTTCTTCTTTTCTACCTCAAGGAGACACTCATCATCTCCCCAGAGCATCAGTCCAATTGGCTGGTTATTTCTGTTCTGTGGATATTCTGCTGATAGCTGTAATGTAGATTCCCATGCCAGATACTTGAGTTAATTAGCTTGTGGGCTGCTAGTGTCAGACTTGTTTAGTGCGGGGGGGGGGGGGGTGGGGGGTGGAAATAGCTGACAACAAATCATCACTGTGTGAGATCTTGATTATTGTTTGGATGCAAACAGCAACATGCTGGCACCGCCTTACAAGTGTTTTCAATCACAGAAGGATGTTCTAATGCTAACACAATGATGCTGGCATTTTTTAGGAGAAAGGGGTTGAATCATTGATGGCCCCTAGTCTAGCACACTTACTTGCTATTTATTCAAACTTCATTTAGGTAATCCTGTCTTCTCCTGTGTGATCATAGGGTTGAGGGCCCAGATCCCCAGTGGATGACCACTCAGCATACTAGACATGCCATACAGTGAGTCCATACTCACACAAATGTTACATACATGCATTTCATTGCTTAGGGAGATTAACTTGAACACAGGCTGAACAAATACAAGCGCTCTCCTCCTTTATGTGTGTCTTTCCAACCTATTACCTCTCTCCATGCTGCTTAGTTTCCACCAAAAGCGCTACTGTTCTTTTGAAGAAAATATATATTGCTCACTGCAATTATCCTTGCTTTAGATCTGCCTTCTACTCTATAGAGTTAAGCATTATATCAGAATTTCATTCCCCATTTCATTCAGATAAGAGATGAAATTTTGCAAGATAGAGGATTGCAGTGACAGTACAAGGAAAGAATTTTCTGTAATTCATCCCTTTGCAATGTTTCCAACGTTGGGGTGAATTTTGGAAAGGCATGGTATTTTAGATAATGTTAAGATGTTTAGATTCTGTGGGGTTAAGATCAAGGAGCTATGCACAAAGGCATATATTTGCTTTTGCACTTTGATTTGGACACTTCTGCAGAAGTTGCTTGTTGTCTCTCTTTAAGTGTTGTTATATCCAGATTCCAGACAGTAACCTGGCTAAGTGCTAGTTAGAAAATAAAGGGGACAATTATCACCTGAAATGTTGTGTAAGTTATTTTTTTTTCAGCTTCATCAAGATACCCTGTTGAAAATACTTTCATCTTTGTTCCCCTCATATTGCTCCATTATTTCAGTAATAGAAACTATCCAAGCTTCTAATGAAATGCACTAGTACCAAGACAATCGCAGTAACTGCAATAAAATGAGATGGAAAATGTGGTTCTCTTATGTATACTTTCCACCAGCGTTTTGCAACTTCCGTGGTCTAATCAGGAAAACAAAGGGAGGTCGCGAGTCTGAGCCTAGAATCAGAAACCTAGCTGAGTCAGGATATAAAAAAGCCACAACTTAAATCTCGGAGGATAGTCCAATGACCTGTTTTGACCCTAGGAATATTTGCTTCTGAATCATCAAACCTCAGTAGGTTGATAGCTGTTGAATCATGGTATAGATAAAGGAGGTTCTGCGCTTTGTGAACTTGCACAAGCAGCAGCAAGCAATTCTAGCCATGTGATTAGCTTCTTTATACGTAATTAGTACTATACGTAATTTGGAACTCTTGGAGTTAATTATACAATGTATATGCTCAAATTTATTCCATGGGTAGCAATTTGTGCATTGTTTTTTATACCTTGAATCTGTAAACAGAAAATAGTTTTTGGTGTTGAAGCATGTCTATTAAATACGTAAACAGACTGGAAAGGAGACATGGGATTCCTCTGCATATCTTTGAGTGGAAGCAGACAATGGCAGACTTTAGGAAACGTGAAATACAATGCAAAATGAAATACAACTGTCAACCTATTCTTATTACACTCAGACACATGGAAAAGCTGTAACAGAAGAGCAATGAATGTGATAATAATTTTAACTGTGACTTGTTTGAAAAGGTCCTGATACAGACCCTTTAGAAACTGTGATATTAAGCAGATTCACAGCTTTCCCTGTAAATTTTTAAGCCTCATACATAACTCAAAATATAAGCCCAAAATTAATGTCTTCATCCTGAATGAAATAAGAATGCTCACTGAAAAGATTAATTGTGTACTTTCAACAGTTATGTTCCTTCTAAAATATAAACATTTCAGCTTGGGATGGGTCAATCTGGATTGCTAGACAGTACCATGAGGTAAATCTATTTCTTCAAATCACTTGGAAATTTGTGGGGAAAGTAAAGAGCTGGAGAATTCAGAGGTGTTTGAAGTATTCATTGCAAACATTCAATCTATCAGTTACATTAGATTACATGCCTGTAGCCAAACAGATGCAACCAGGCAGTTGGACACGGGAAAAGCAGAATTTTTTAAAACACCAGCTTGTCAAATGCACCTTCTGAACTGAATTTCTGTTGCACAGTGTGATTGCTTGTGCCAGCTCGTCACTGGGACCACTCAAAAGTGTCTGAAAAGAAGATGGTGGTTCCAGACTAGTTTCCAAGACCCATATTACAAAAAGAGCCTAATAAGCTGTGAAAGCAAAATAATCAGCGACTCTAAGCCTTGATAGCAATACTTGCAAGTCAGGACAGTGTCAGGTGCTACACTGATGGTATTAAATCCAGTGATAGAAAACTGTGGAAATATTTGTTCAGAACAGCACAAAACCAAGGCAGCTAAAAAAGCATCAGATATCAAATGCTCAGAGCACAAAAGGGAGATGCGAACCAGTGTCTGTTACTGGTTACAGAACATAAAGCAGCGTAAATCACCATGACAATTCCAATGAGTCTACGAAAATTCGATTAAGTCAAAGTCTTAAAGTGGTAATAAATACAATGGTACAGAATGTAACCACTGTCTCCTACACTGAAATAAGAACACAATATAATTCGGCACCTACTTAAAATAGCCATTAGGCAGAAAATCCTGTGTGATAGCTGCAGCTCTATCAGCCAGGAAAGATGCAATTTAGCTAAATAATTTCCTTTCATTAAACAAATAAACCTATCAAATTCACAAAATTCACATGCTGCCTTTTAAGACGTCAGATCTGCTGCTTTAGGACAAGCACTTTATGGGCAGGACACTGCACATTTTCAGACCGTTATGTTTCCTGCAGGTAACACATCTGCAGTCTGACCTGCTTTTTTAAAAGTAAACTGGACAGGTAAACTGTCTCTTTAGGCTCAGACTACAAAAGGGCAAACCGTTTTTATTGTTTGAAGCTGTAATGCTTCAGACTGTGTAGAAGTCCAGAGTTTATTCTGAAGAACTCTGTTTAACTTCTTCCTCTTACACTTTTGGGATGAACGATAAATAAACAGGAGAGTTATATATTGAGGTTACCCAGAAAAGTAATGGAGAGTTGTTACTCTTCGGAATTTATCGATGAGGGTAAGATAACCATGTTCGGTCTGGATCTAAATTAATGCTAGCCCTTAATTTAGGCACAGGTATCGAGAGCAAAGTGTTTGGGTTCCCTTGCACATAAAGCTGTTGAGATTTAGTTGTAGTAGTGTTAATTATGGATCCCACTCAAAACTGAGGCTTTCCAGTTGTGAAATACATGGAAACATACACTCTGCTCTGAAAGAAGAATTTGGAAATAAGTGATAACCTGTGATATTTCAGAGGCAGGGTTTGCACGGTGAGAGAGAAACTTTTTAGGCCAGCGGATATAGTCAGAAGAAAACTTGCAGGCCTGCAAATGCCTTTTCAAGGTGTAGTAGAGATTTCTAGCATTTTCTCATCTATGTTAAAAAAACTATTCATTCCTATACTAATGGTAACTGATGCATCTGAGTACAGAGAGAATTGCCCAAATGCTTTAGATACTCTTTCTGATAAGTGTGCAGTGTGTGTATCTATTTTTCTGTACATTACAGAGTTGGGGGCCTGAGCAGTCAGCAAGTTAAGCATTATCTTTTGTTCTGATGAACGTAGGAACTTTATATGAATTAATACCATAGACGCTTCCCCAAGCTAGGAATTTCCTCCTCGCCACATAAGTCAGGTAGAGAGTCATGTAGCATATTGAATGATTCATGCATGTGAGCAGAAGGGGTTGAAATAAAATGCTAGTATAATACATTTATAATTAGGGATAACCTCCCGCTCACCTCATGAAACTGTCTCTTCTCCCCATGATTGCTGACAGGAGCTTTCCGCATACATGGTGGGGGACAACAGGCTGCTAAATACAGAATTCCTGTAACTCAGGACAGTGTTAAGACATCTGACTAAGTAGCTGAGAGTGGGCAGCCATCACACCTTTCATTCTGAAAGGGCCTCCCTCCTCAGGTTTCTTTTCCTTTACGGTCTAAATTGCAGTGGCCATGAGTGGAAACGGAATGACTGTGCCTGAACTTTTTGATGCAGTTAAGTTACAACGATTCAAAGACCTTTTTAAAAGTATTCTCCAAAAGACATTATAAAGTCTGTGTAAGAAGAAATAAGGAATAGAATTTCTAAGTTTTGCCTAAATCAAACATTCAGCAACCTATAACAGCAGTCGTGATAACTAAATTATTTTGCTCCCAGTGAAATGCTCCTAAGGGGACAGCTGGGGCGTGGGGGGATGGAGGGACAAACCCCACCTATTTTCTGCGACTCTTAATATTTTTTTATTAATCTTTAACTGTTGCTGGGCCTGGCCTGTTTTTATGACTGGTGTCTGCAAATGTTCACAGGGTTGGGTTTTACTGGCAAACATATCAGCAGAAAGCAGGGTTTGGGGGAGGGGGAGAGTGGCAGACGTGGCTTTCCAGAACCAAAGGTTTCGTTTGCATCCGCCAGCCTGCGTGCCAGATCTGTATGTGCGCACACGTAGGCAGAGCGCAGCTAGACAGCACCGCTTTTATTTCCAGGACTTGGTAGCTTCTCAGCAGTGTAAAATACTACCCCTCAAATCAACTTTCCTGCAAACATCCCGAACCTAACCAAAATGCATCAGATAAATTATTCGCTGTTTCATTATTCACTCAGCTCTACTTATGTGGGTGTGCTCCCACCAGCATTTTGAAAGTCAGCCCGGATAATGGAGGCTACCTATGAGCACAATGTGAGCTCATGATTCACGAAACACAGTTTTGAATTCAGTAACAAGTGTGTTCTTAAAAACTGCTTTCTAGCCTCACTTCAAAGCAGATTAACATAAAATGCCCCGATCTACCTACCTAACAAAGAATGTTTTGATGCTAGCTTTGACAGACTTTTTAAAATCAGCTTTACTGTTGGCCACTATCCAAGGCAGCAGGACTGTACAACTGGTACAGTTTCTCCCTAGATCAAAATTTCAGCTTCACGTGTGCACTTGTAATGGATTTCTTTAGTATGAAGTTCTCCCTGGTTTCAGTCCAGAAAAGCTACAACTACATATCCCTGATGGTATAATTATAGTTTCTAAGCCATTTAGGCTAAAGATGCTAATCCTTTCATTTCTACTACCAGGTGTCACTAAAGACCACGCTGACGCTAAGAATGAATTTAGCCCATGACAAATGCCATAGACTATTTTGGGTACTTTCAATACTACCTCAGACCAGCCAGCTTTTAATTTGACATTCTTCATGGCGTGCATCTCGCCCCTGGGCTGATTTGAAAGAACCAAAAGCAAAACCCAGGAAGGCAACAGTATCTCAAGGCTGAAAGCACTAGAAATGTTGTAGGAAAGCTTCACCTGAGAGGATTCCTTCTCAATTTTCAGAGCAAAAGAACGTGCTGGTAAACTTGCCAAACCAAAACTAGCTGATACGTTTCTTCGCATAAGTGCCTCTTTATCCCTACACTTTGGTAGGCCTTGTTGACCTAGGTCAAATATGAACAGATGAAATGCAGATGGCAGATGATTTAGCCTCTACAACTACTCACACTGAATCACAGAAGGTCAGATACTTCATTAAAAATCCCAAAACTAGTATTTATCTCCAGGGCACAATATAGCCCATAGAGTCTACAAAAAGGAAAATGTGTTCTCTTCCCCTTACTTCTAAGTTATTTCATTCCCAAGGAGCTCACTGGATAGAGTATAATAAATAGCACAAAAAGAGCATTTATTATGAAAACATTTGATGAGAGGAAATAAGATGATATCTATATGCAACTTAAGAATCTGAGACATATAATGTTACAACCAAGAAGCCTGGATGGCAGTCAGAACTCTACTCATCCTTCTCAAGAATATTAAAATCCAACTTCTGCCCTGATAGCATCAATGATCAAAAGGCATAAACAATCAGGCTTTCTATGCTAATGATTGCACTGAAATACTTCCTTAAGTAGTTTAACCAATTAGAAGGAGCACCAGCCATTAAAAGGAATCTTAATAATGGATTAGTTATTCAGAATCCTCTAAAAGAACTACATAGTTTTTGATCTCATGTATTGCTCGTTTTTTCTTGAGACTTCAGCTGTTTTTTTTTTTTAAAAGAAAAAATCCCTTCCCAAACTCTTAGAAAGTATGAAGCTATCAGCTTCCCTGCCTTTATTGTTATTAGCTTAATTTGTGAGTCATTGAAAGTTAATATATTTGTGGTTCACACATGAAAAAGACGACCTGAAAGTTTAAGTAATATGCGTCTCTCTTCTATGTGAGCTCTAAAGCAAAGGATTTCTAATTGTTATGAACTGGCAAGGACAGAGAAAAACCTCTTAAAATGAAATCACATTTTTGTAATTAGATTTCATTAAGAAGCAGTGTCAGGGTTAAAGTCTGTTTGAAGTAACACAAAAAACTTCCAATAAAAAGTTACTGGGTTTTATTCAGATGGGAGTGGAAAAACAGGGATAGTTTATGGTTCAGGAACATATTGACTGCAACATGTTTAGTAGAAAAAGCATTCTTAAATAAACATGTCCTCCAGTGCTGATTAGATTAATATTTGGCAAAATTTGGTCATTATACATTACGTTAACAGAAAGTCACACTCAGCTGCAAACTCTATTTAGGCCATATGTTGAGCAATCAGCACTGCAGTGCAGGAGGATACGTTGAGTAACTCCACGGTCAATTCAGAATTAGCAGGAGCATCACTTATGTTATTGTTACCAGAAGCAATGCAGGCTGTTTAGAGGGTGTGCAATTCCTCTGTCAGCTTTTTTAGCTCTAGAGTTAAGCAAAAAAACCAAACCACTAGCTTCATCTTTGTTTCTCATTTATATGGTATGATTTTCTTTTTTATGTGAAAAAAAAATATGCAGAAACACACAACAGGTTTGGTCAGGGATTTTGTCTGGCAGGCTTCCTGACCTCTTTCTGCTGTGTCCAAATTCACATGCCATTAGGGACTGGCCTCATCTGTGGCACTACAGATAGTTCTGCCTCCCAGCTGGGCCTGCAGCCGACTGAATCCGCTTTCCTGCAAAGTTCAGCTTAAGCCACTTGTACACACTCCATTAGACCAGGTGGAACATGTTAGTCAGGCCTAGCTTGGAAAACTACCCATGAAGTCCTACATGACAGCTATAGAAGTGGTGACTAGTGAGTCACAAGTTTCCTAAAGCAACGTTGCTTTCCAAAGGGAATTTAATTCTTGCTCAGCCAGGCTGCAAGGTATATTTTGAAGGCAGTCTGACTACGTGCTTGTGGGGCCATGCCTTGTCTTGGTTCCTACTCATCTCAGACTTCTGATGGCCTTCATATTAATCTGCAGAGTGCTCAGCCAAAAGGCAGTGCCCTGCTAGCAAGCATGCTCAAGCTCTGCATAGACAATGAAATTGTTGAACCATTCACTTTTTTGGGGGGGAACTTTTTCTTTTCTTTGATGGGAAAAAAAAGGAGGTATTTCGCAGTTGAAACTTCTAGGGGGTTACATACCACTCTTATAATGCTAACACCCATACATAAACACAAGCACACATACTCCTGCCTTTAAAGGGGGTTGGTTTTATCTCAGAGCAGAACAGGAATGTTTAGGAACAACACAAATGTTTTGCAGGTTAGAAAAGTGTTTCCCACACAGCTCTAGCTTTAGTAATGGGATGCCTCCAATGATATTAAATATTTCAAACAATTTTGGTTTCAATTAAATTAATAGAAGGGAAAATAAAAAAGAAAGGACTGGGAGAGGGGTAATTTTTTCCTATCCTGAGGGAAAACTCAATTACTTAAATTGTTCTTCTGCAGAGAAACGAAACAATTGCTGCAGAGGGAACATTAGAAAATGTCATCCAATCTCCTCCTGAAATGCAGTTTATGCAAGGAAGCACCATTTCTTGGATTCCACTAATTTACTCCCATTTAAAACACCAGCCAGACTCCAGTTTTGGTGTTACTTGAAAACTGTTAGGATTATTAACAGTCAGGGCTAGTTGGTGTTGTGTCCTCCCCCCATCCCAGTTTTAGGGACATGAAACAGTGAGGTTTTAAGTGTGCCTACTCACAAAGCAACTTAAGCAATTAGGTCCATTCCTCAGAGGCAGTTTAGGCACATGGGTTCCCTTGGCGTCTCGGAGCATGCAGGAGCTTCCTTGGAAGGCTAACTCCCAGTGACTGAGCTTAGAGTTGTAAAATACAAGATTACCTACAGTCTTTAGGAATAAAGATGTAGAGAAGCATACAATGCAGCTTTCCAAAGATGGGTACTTAAAATTATGTCCATGCAACCAGCTATTGGGTATCACAGTACAACAGCATTTAACACTGAATGAAGATTCTCCAAGGCTGTTAGGCACTACCAATCCAGACAGTTAATCGGGATCATTAGTTACAACTGAAGGACGTGGTCTAAATACAATCCCTGACTTCCTACAGGCTCTGCCAGGTCTCACCTTGGGGTTCTGTGGGTAGTTTTGCAAATGTTATTCAAGATCTAGTCCATTGTCTTCTGGAAAACTTACACACAATAAAAATATTTTCAGAGAGATGATTCACTTTCTCTCCCTTTGCTTTTAGCAACAATTCTGTTTATAGCTGGCAGAAAAAGTAAATGCTAGGAACTGATAACCAGCAGTGAGGATTGTTAATCCAGAACATGTAAGTGAATACTGTTTCAAAGAGACAGCAAATGAAACCAAAGCCAAGCAAATAAATGCTGTAGCCAATATCTTCCAAAATATTACCGCCTTCAGCTCTTTCTTGTCCTATGCATGCTTGTTCTAACTCAGGTACTGCTTTCTGGAAATTATAGCTGATAAGATAAACTCCAGAGAGAAAAATCTTGAAATGGCCTCAAAGAACTCTGAAAAATTTAGATCACTGGAAACATTCAGATTTTGGAAAAATAATCTAGTTTTCACTAAACCAATATCAATCCCTTTCATTCTGTATGTGAGCAAATGCATCTCATCAGTTTCTTCACCAAATTCAACTCTAAACACAGCCATTAATTTCGTTAGTTTCACTAGGCTTTGTTGTCTCTTCATCTGAAGTGGTATGTTTGTGATGACAGCCCTGTGCTACTAAGCGAATCTCACATTTACACTGAGAGTGCCAGAGTGCTTTTGAAATCTTGACTCTGTTTTTTTCTACTTTTGTCATAAGTCTGCCTGGCAAAAAAAAAAAGTGCAGCTGAAAGGGGCATGTTCACTTTTAGAAGTCAATGAAAGAGAGGGGGTGTAGAAGAGAACATTGCTCAAGAAAATACTTTTCAGTCAAACTCCAGCAGCGTACTGCCTAATTCCTGTCTGCAGCAGCCCAGTTAAAGCTGCCTGCGCTTACGGGCGATTGGCAGTCTGCTCTGGGTTCCTTCACAGCACTGCTAATCTCCACTAATACTCTCCCATGCTTCATTTAATTTCACTCTCAGGGCTCTTTTTCAAATTCTTCCTCAAATCTTAAACCAATGCCCTCATTGTTTAGGATTCCTTTACCCTGACAAGGCTGACCTCAGATATCCTCTCCTCTTTCCTGCTCTGTAACTCAGGCCCTCCACTTACTCATTCATATGGTAACCGCACATAATGGTCTCCACATTAATTAAGTAATTTTGGTTCTTTAAGGTACTACAGAGGGGTTTTCAATCTCCCAGTGCCTTTCAGGCCAATTGAACTCATTTTTTTGTTGAGCAGGCCAGAGAGTACATGGAAGATGAGCCAAGGAGAACATGCTCGCTCTCTCTCTGGGCCATTCCTTTCATGCTGCTTCTGGGTTAGGCCAAAACAACATCAGCAAGTCTAATTTGCCCCAGCAGCGGATGGGAAATGACTAAAAACCCTGCAGAATAATTTGTGTCAGATGTATGCTTTAAAGCAAGCAAGAGCAAGAGAGAATGAGAGAGCATTTACAGAAAAGCATGCTCTTGCTCTAGGACTTAGAAGGGCCCTCTTATTCAGATCTCTTGGAAGCTGAGCGGCCCTGAGAAAAAGAAACAAGTCCTACCTTTGCCTTATGTTCTCCTTTTGTCTTTGATGCTTTTCAGTAATCAGACAATTCAGCAAAATAATCAGAGGGATAAAAAGAAGCACAACTGTACAATGCGTGATGGGGTTTGCAACAACGGCTGGCCCTTATAGCAAAGGGGGGTTTGCACCGTACAGAAGAGATGGGCAGAAAAAGAAGTGGTTTGGGGATTTTTTGGGGGGATGGGTGTCCCACATCATTCCAGAAAAGCAAAAGGTTGTGGAAACTTCATGGCACTCTGAAAAAAAGTAATGATTAATGTTACAGAATCAATACTCTAACAGGACAGAGACTGCAGATCAATACATGGTACAGACTGGCTGATACTGCAACAGTCATAGGGAAGCTCAGGTGCAAACCAGTTATCCTGTTGAATCAGTAGACCCACTGACAGCCAGATGTGATCACCCAGCTGTGGTGTGCTGATGGGAGGAGTCCTGGAGCAGCCTATGGAAATCCAGCAGCTGTAGTACTTAGTTAGGTGCTACTCAGTGTGACTTAGTAGGGAACAACAGGATTTTGATTTTCTTTTTTTTTCTTTTTTCCCCCCGTATATGACTAACACGTGAGCTAAGAAACAGCACGACTGGCAGTGGTTAGACATCTTACTGGTATTCTCAGCAAGGCCAAGAACAATCAACTCTGTGTCCAATCTCTCTGGTTAATGGTGTTGCAACAGTGGGGAGGAGTCACATGGGGTGCTACCACTGTGCAGTAACCGTTCTGCTGCTAAATAAAGCTGACTTAATTTTGTACATTCTTAGAACTCATAACCAATCTGATCTGCCCTCCACATCTAAAAGCATTTGTTTACTTTTTAGGCAGCTATGCTGTTTAGTTCTCAGATGACTGCCTCAAAAGTTCTAAGGAAGCTCAAAATAAGCCCAATAAAAGAAATGCAACATTAGCATGGACTCATCTCTGGTGAGAGCTAGTTCTGCTCCAAAAGCTTCAAGCCTCACCCTTCATTCACACCGTTCCTAATACTTATCATATCATTATTATGAGACAGAAATAATAATACCCGAAGTCCTACCCAGAGTCTGAATCCTGATCTGATTTGACAGCATAAACCTAACAGTAAAAACTTTCAACAGAGCTAGACAGACAAAAAGCTCCAATCTAAAAAGAGAGCAAAGAAGTTCTGTGGAATTAGACCTTAAATCTTAGTTTCAAAACAGACTAGCACTTAGAAGCCTATGTCACAACTTTCAGCAAGATGTCAGGTACAGTTAATACAGCATTTAATATTGATGCAGTTACACTGGTACTCTTAGCAGTATCACCTATTTCAATCTAGAAAGGAAATAGCAGTATAGGGAAGAAACAACATAGGATGCCTTTAAATCTATAAATGTGGTTGTACTGGGACGTTTTTCAATAAAAACACATAGCAGTAACTTAAATGGTTGTACTAGCGCCAGATCTTCTACAGGAGACCAAGAGTCTCAGAAGACTTAGATGTCTATATCACACCGGTTTCACTACAATTTTGGCAGGTAATAGGGTTTCCAGGCCCACATGTAATCACCAGATCACTTCCGAGAAAGAGAGAAGGTCTTAAGTTACTTGAGCATTTTGAAAATATTTTTAAGGCTGACGAAATCTACAAGAATTGGCAAGTTAAAAAAATAAAGCAATCCTCTTCAAAGGAACGGAATCGAACAAAGCCATTCTGAAGATATGATAATGAAAGGAAAAAGAAATCTGTAATAATGCTGATTATATTGGCAAGTCTCCTCTCTCCTTAACCCATACTTGTGGAAAATGGTAATAACAGCTATAGCAATACATATAATGCTGTCTAAGCATTTTTATCTGAGACAAAACTATGCTGTTATCTTCATGTACACAAGAAAAAACCCTGAGTCCTGGAGAAGATGAATTCAATATCCAGATCCTTAATTCTCTGATTTAGGTCCTACTAGAAGCATAGAAACCTTCTGTGAAGGGAGAATTTCCTTATTTTATATGATCAGTGGGAAAACCTCAGGTTCATTGACAGAGTCTATCAGTTTTAGGGTGCCTAGCGCTGGAAAGAAGAGAGGCAGCCTCAGCCTGCAGATAACTGATTTGACTGATCTCTCTCTGCAGCTCTGAATTTGTTCACCACACATTCACATCAGTGCTAGCTCCAGCTCAGGAGAGCAGCTCAAATGCATGGCCAGGGATTTGCAGGACCGCAAGCCTGCTCAGCCCTGGCTTGGAGCAGCGTCAGGAGCCAGGGAACCACACCCTTGCTTCAAACCATAGCAGAAGCAGAACAAGTCTAGAAGTCACAAAACCTATCTTCTGGCTACACTGTCAGAAATGTGGTTGTGTGCGCATGCTAGTAGGCACCCAATCCAGTACTAATCTTTCTGGCACCAAATCATCTATCATCTATCCCAGGCCAAACAGTGTACTTATGGGAATGTCCCACACTGACATTTCTCCTGGAGGTTCACACAAGATTTGAGAAAATGCCATCAGCATTTCCCTCTCCTTATCTAAGCTGCTCTCCTGTCCAGATAAGGGTCATTCCTGTTGCTGCTCTTAGGCTGGGGGAGCAGTTTCAGTGAGGACTCTGGAATATTTGATCCTCTAAGACTAGCAGGATTATATGAGATCTGAAGCTTATGCCAGATACTGGCTCAGTGAATCTTTCCTGACCTGTGCCCCATCTAAGCCCAAACTTGCATTTCTGGATGGTACCAAAAGTACAATTGCAACAGTCTTTTCTGAGAGCAGAGCTCGTGGCTCTGATACGAAAAGCCATGAAGACTGGTAGGGTCTTCTTGTACAGTAAGACGACTGTACATGAGGAAGGCGATTTGAATGATGGTTGCAGCTCTCTCAGCACTCCTCCTGCCATGAAGCCCTTCAGCCCCCTTAAAAGTCTGTACCTGTTGCCAATGACTAACCATCACTATCAAAAAGACTTCTAGTATTTCATGACTTAAATATCTGAAAGGTAGTAGAATCTCAGCTAATTACTGATCATTACTATCATTATAATGTCCGCATTATATTTTTTAATAACAGAGGAAGAACACTGAAATAATTATGAAGGTTACAGATAACTTAAAATCTGATATCCTTGAACAGCTGCTTGTACATGTTTCCTCATTTTATTCTATATGTATTTATCTTTTGAATTAATGAAGCACTTAAGCACTATTGTTTGCATACATACCAATACAGATTTCTGCCATGAATAAACACAAAGTGAAAACTAACAAATTGCTTATCAGCAAGGTACATTTGTTCTGCATTTTCAAGAACATCTGTAGAAGTCTGAAGGGCAGAAATCAGATCCCTGGAAAACAGTTTGCCATGGCTAATTCTTTGAAAAAAAAAACCAACCCACCTCACATGTATTTAAGAAGGCTAGGAGACTGTTATAATTTTTGCTGTCAGCCTCAAAGATTTAGTTTTAAGAGAATTCAGCTAAGGATTGTGCATTCTTAACAACACTGAATAATCAGGTTCTGATTGTCTGTAATCAATGATTATGAAAAATTAGACCCCAAAATTTATCCACAGGCTTTACATGAATGCCTGATATTTCTCTCTCCTTGCTTTTAATTTTAGACCCAGTACACTGTTCACATTTCTAGGCATTAGTAGACATTTTATTTCCCCTTATGTTCAAATTTTTAGGTCCTGGGCCAACCTGTGGCCTCAGCTGTGCTAGTGTAAACCAAGCAACTCTATTCACTTGAGTGAGTTTCCATTAGCAAAGGCATAAGCAAGACTTGGCTCTCACACCTGATGTGCCTTAGCACTGTAATAATCTCATGCTGGGATCTCAGAAACAGAAATACTCAAGTGCTCATAACACTGTGCTAAATCTGTGTCTAAGTCTATTCCTGCTCAGGCTTTTACTGAAGAATCATTTAAGAATTGTTTGGCAAAAAAAAGAGCTAGATACTTTGACCTAAGTTGCTAAATCTACCATTTGCCTATATATTTTTCTTTAAATGTGCTGTGACTCAGACATGCATTCACTTGCAATCTGTGTACACAGTGAATAACTATACACATTTTGTATGACCAGCCCTGTTTGCTTTCTGTGTAAAACAGAAGAGGTCACTGTATCTGAAACAAACCTGAACTTGAAGCTAGAGTAATAAGTAACTTGAATGCAAACAAATCAAGCAATCTTGCCCTGAAGTCAGCATGAACCAGTTGATTTTCCTCACTGAACTCCTGTAAATAAGCTAAGTGGGAAAAGGAAAGCATCTACTTTTGGGAAGCCAAAGAAGAGCTTTTAGTCTGGTAAGTTCAAACCTGCTCAGGACCCCCCCAGCATACCAGGTGACCGCACTTCTCTCTTCCCAACACTGGCATACTCCAGCAATCTCAGAGTCCTTTCTCCCAACTCTTGGGAAGGAGGGGAGAAGTTTGCTACAGGGAGAAAAAGTTTATAGCTTACCAGCTGTGTGAACAAACTCTGACTTACTGGGCTTCTGTGAACTGGGCTAAATCAATGAAACATCAGAGCTCAAACTTGATGCTTTATTTCCTTCGGTCTGAGTTTCTGCTCGCTATAAACGTGATCTGGAACAGCACGTGTGAGACTGTGAAACAAAAAAGAAATGAAAACAGAATGTGATTGTACGTGAGATCAGTTCCATGCTGATGTGATAATACGTTCAAAATTCTCATTTCTGTAGAAAGCTGACCACAGGCACTTCATCAATCAGTATTTCGATTTGTAATGTGTTCCGTATGGTTCTCTGTCATTACTTAATGGGGAACATCCCCTCTGAAAACATCTGACTCGTAGCTGTGCATCAGGAGAGCTGCTCATGTTTCAACCACGTTTCCCAGAAACTGAACACTCAGCAACATATTCATTTTAGTGACAGCCACCACTAATGAGAAACAGCCATGCCTTCAGTGACTCTTTTACAACCCAAAGAATTTTGTATTAACAACAAAAAAATCTCAGATTCATTTACATGACAACTGAATCTCTAGAATCTCAATTTTAACATCCTAAAGCTCATATTGAATTGCTGTTTGTACTTCTCCTTTCTTTACATCTTATAGTTTCTCTCACTATTTTTCATCTCTAGTTAGGTCAGTTGTTCTGACATGTGTTCTGCATATCAGAAACAGGAAGCTGGGGCATGAATTGGAGGGTTTATCAGAAGCTGAGAGCTAGTGAAAAAAAAATCAGTAAGTCCACAAGAAGTAAAAGGCTCACACAACAGTCAGTGATTGTGTTAGATCAGAAAGCCCTAAAGAAAGCAATTAGAAAAGCTGAACCATTTTATTGGAGAGCTAAATTATTTTCCTGCATCAGTTTTCTTTGCTCAGAACATCAGGGGATTACTAATCTCAGACCTTCTTATTGAGTGTTTTTGTTTCATTGGTTTTGTAATAAAGAGGAGCAGGTATCCAAGATTTCAAATTGCCAATATATGAAACAAAAAAATTACCAGACCTACAAGGCATGCGAGTTGTGAAGAAACTAAAATTTTAGACTGCATGAAAACAAGCACTGTTCCAGAAGACTGGAGGTAACAAGCGCTGTACCTTTATTTAGAAGAGTCTCTACTGGTTATTCAGGGCATTACTTTGAAATGGTCATTAAAAGCAAAATAATAAAACAGCTGGATGTTCAGTATCCACAGAGTCTAATCAGCAGGATTTCTGCAGAGAAAAACCTGTGTCTCACTAATCTGCTAAGAATTATTTAAATCTACCAACAACATACTGACAAAGGATGATTTACTTTCATAATGAACCTGACAGAGACAAAGCAGGATACCAGGCAAGACAGAGCTATGGTAAGAATGAGAGTAGCAACTCTCCCAGCTTGCAGGCCAGGTGGTTTACTCCCTTACTCCCAGGGACGTCAGCAGGATTCGTTCCAGGAGTAAATGCTTAGAAATGGAAGGAAGAGTTTTACAACTGCTTAAATTTATCTTATGATCTTCATCAAGGCAACATACAAAGAATTTTTAAATTTTTTTTAAAAGAGTACGTTAATCAATAGTATTTTGCCAGCTAATTAAGTCAAGGTCAGAGTTGAAAAGTCAACTCGTTTACTAAGTTATTAAGTATGCTTAATTAGAATGTCTCATTTTTTAAAACACACATCACAGGAGTGTATTATGTTTCATCACACTAAGAAAGTTTACATTTGCCTCCTAAATTCACTGCTTTTAAGACTATGGTCCCTCCAGAACTTCAGTTTAGCTTGAATGGCTCATACTTTTCATCTTCACCATAGAAACCAATGATGATCATAAGTGTTGGTAAAAGAAGAAATGAAATCCTAAACTCATAAGTGACACACATGGCCCCTAACTTTTCTTAGATTACTTACCAGATTCATACGGAGAAGACAGAAACTCCATCCGTTGGGATAGTAATGACTGAAATAAAAAACTCCTAGAAAATACATGGTGTGAGAAGCTGAGTCTCTGAAAAAGCATGTCTAAGGCAAGGGTTGTGATAAATGGGAGCAGAAAGTTTCAAGCACTTTGAAGTACAAGAGAGAAGAAAGTTAGAAATTAAAAATCCTGCTGTCTGAAGCAAAGCATTTGAGATAGACAATTGAGGAAAATACTGTAACTAGAAATTAAAAGAAAGCAGCTAATTCGGAGAAAGGGATTAAACAGATCTTAAAGAATTTTGAGCAGAATTTGCAGGTTTACATGAAGGACAGTTACTGAGCTTCAAGACATGACAGTTATCATTTTACAGAAGAAAAAATGACAAATAATGAAAAAAAAAGAGGTTTGTTGATAGATTTTTGGAAACAAAGCCAGGGAAATAGGAATGTGAATGATGTAATGCATAAGCAAAGCACGCAGCACCCTGAACCCAAGCTCTAAGAACCAAGGCCAGGTGTCAACACAGGCAGCCCTGGCAGGAAGAGGAGGGAAGCGGCAGGGCACATGTTAAGTATTAGGCTAATCCAGGTAACTAGCTTGCAGGTGCAAATAGTAAGGTTGAAATGATGTCTTCTCAAAAGAAGCAGCTGATTAGAAACCTATCTGAAAATGACTTTTAGTGTGTGCCTCAGTACATTGCTTATCACTCAGATTATTCTCTTGACCTTTTGGTTGACTTCATTCAGAAAGTGCATATATGTGCTTTGTTGAACTCAGTCTTTTTTGTTTCATCTCATCCTTAGCTGTCACAGAATGGCTTTTCCACTGGTAAAGAGCTTGTAGGCTTTATGCACGCTGTGCACCTGTAGATTGTTTCGGTGTGTTTCCCAAAGATGTTGTCAGAGGTAAACTTCAAGAACTACATGTGTTCAGGAGTATTTCCTTCTAAGCACTCACATGTTTATCTCTGAAAAACAAATACAGGTGGAGAAGTGGTGCTTGGAAGCACTGTATTTTCAGTTTTACGCTGAACTGAATGGGACTTTGCCCTGCTCATTTTGGATTTAACCGTGTCCCAGAGAGAAATTGGGAGTTTGCCGATAGTCCGAGGATAAATGAGTAGAAAGAAGGCTTTACAATGCCATGAATAAGCAGTTACCCCTGTTCCATTTTGGTAGTTTACACCTTGTGCTCAGCCTGTTGAGGGGAGGAGACACGGTGGTGTTCCCACCACGCTCCATTTGCCAGGTACCTGCAGGGCAACCAGCCCTGGGCTCCCACTGCTACCATGGGCTTCCCATTGCTGATAAATAATTATTATATTATTATAACTAATTAACAAGTGCTGTCACTGTGTCCCCATTACTAATAACTACTTATTAGGATTATTGTTGTTACTACTATGCTAGAAGTAGGCTAAATTCCAAGCTCCCAACTCGGTTTTTATTCACACAGAATTATTCTCCATAGGTAAAACCTGACTTCGGTGTGATTATTTGGTCAGCATTACTCTTCCGTTTCCAGAGCTATGTGGCTACACCATTTATCATTTACCACCAGTAATAAACTTAACTAGTTATTTTGCAAGAACAGATGAGCTGCCACTCTCTTCCTCCACTCTGAGGGTAGGGAAAGTAATTTCTAATCGTATTATTGTTTTGTTTTGTTTTGTTTTGTTTTGTTTTGTTTTGTTTTGTTTTGTTAAGTCAGAGAGAGGGTGACTCATGTTTCTGTTTGCAATTCAGCAGCTGCCTCCTACTGTCCCCCTGAATCATCAGTTCAGATGAAGCATTACTGCCATGGTCTTCATCGTTTGTAGAAAGGGAGTAATTAACCAACCCTTCGTTTCATAGCCTTGTAAAAAATTCTTGCACAATTGGGCTAGATGGCTTTTGTTTGGAAGGGATGCAGTGAAATCTGAGAATTGGATTGTGAGATGAATTTGCAGCATCAAAAAATTTAATCACAATTATTCTTTTTACTTCTTCTGGTGCTGATTTAAGAACTTGCTTTGATATGACATTAGTATAGGAAAGAAGAATGGTCATTTTAAAGGCATCTTTCTGCATCCATATCTGAACATTTTAAATAACTGCCATCTTTGACATGTCAGCCTTTTGAGTCTTCTTAACTTTCACTTAATGTAGAATTTACTCTTAACTCTGGCGGATCAGTATATGTCTGCTGTGCAGAAGATTAATAGTGACATAAAAAGTAGAGATACAAACTATGAAAAATTGAAAATTTTGTAATAAACTTCTGAAATAATAGAAATTGAAAACTTTGAAAATTATTTGATACAAAAATTCAGGTATGGCCTTTTGTCACAGTCTTATTTTCCACAGTATCATCAATAAGGAATCCCTGTAAACAGTTGCTAATGACACAGATGAACCAAAACATCTGAAGTGCAGGTTCAGGTCCCATGTGTGAGACTAAAGAATGTAATTTCAATCCCCATTTCATTAAGTGTACTGAGAACAACCTCCTAAACACTTTTGGGTCCTATCATAAGCTAAGCTTTTTGCGTACAGTTTTGAGTGCATAAAGTGGTTTAGAGACTTAGTAAAGGCATCCTGATTTCCAATACATTAAATGTTCACTGCGGGGATCTGAGACTTATACCCCATTATTAAGCCTGACCTTTAGCATGCCCTGATGTTCAGCATCCTTCAGTAACTTTGAGAGGGAATTTATGCCATGCTGCTTGTCATGTGTGACTAACATAGCAATGTGGTCGATTTTCAGCTCTTGTTATGTGTCCTCTGCATAAGAAGGGCTCTACAACAACAGTTATTATTAGTGACAAAAATAATAATCACCACCCTAATTTATGTTATTAGCTACATGGAATTACAGGACATTACTTAACATCACATCTGCCCATAAAAATTGTAAGTTAGTGTCCCCCCAAAATACAAATTAATTTTAATGCTTAAGGAAGGCTGCTAAGTAACGATAAAAAATGCTGTATTCGTTAGGATTAGCACACTTAAAAGGAACAGATGAAGTTTCATAAATCTGATATTGCTTATGCAATATGCAAACACTCATTTTATAAGAAATATGTGATTTGATATTAACAACCTTTTTACTGTTTCAAAGCAGATATCACTATCGAAGAGCAATTATTGAACATATTCCTCAAAATATGAAAAAAAAAATCTTAAATTGGTAAGATACAGATAAATGTCTTCTTGGCTGTCACTGTTCTACTGATTAGACACTAATTTGGGGGTACATAAAAATTTATGCTTGCCGTAATTTCATGATGTGTTATATAAATAAAATATATCAGAGTTATATAAGTATACTAATAGCTATTTCTTATTTAATGTTATCCTTTCATAGGCACTAAAAGCAGAAAAATGTGCAGATCTCTTTATTCGTGCTTATAGAGGTCAGCAGAAGATAACCAAGTTGTGATGAAAAGCACTATTGTACTTGATCAACAAAACATCTTTTAATATATAGGCTGCGTGGTTGATGTCTTTTAATCATTCTGTTCTCTGTTTTTTAAAATACTTAGGTATTAAAAAAATATGATGTTAGGTGCTTTAGTTAGACTGGTGTCACCTAATAAGCTTTATTAGATTTCAAAACACCGCTTTTTCGTATCTCTTTAATCATTCCCTGAGTACAACATACATATGAATAATGTGTTACAAGACAAATGAAGTAAATAATTTCCCGACATGTTGCATATTTATTCAGGACTCAAAATCCCTTTCTTTAATAATTGTAAGTATATTTTGCTGAATTTGAGTTAGGGAAGCTAACGCACAAATATCGGCATTTTCCGCAGCAGCCCGTGGATAGCGTTTAGCTGAAGGCACAGCTGTTTGAACAGCTCTTTGTGCGGGTTACCAGGGAATGCCCACAGAAAGCCTGTTTGTGTGCTGTACTGGGGGAGTGGGGGGGAGGGCTTCTTTGCATGCACTGAAATGTATTTTCTACTCATGTTGTACAATCTTCTTCCAAGTTTTGAATCTCCTGGCACATTTTTATGCTCCCTGTTGACCTCATCTTCATTATATAAAACATGACTTGAAGAAAGAGAAAACAGGTGGAGGCTCAATTTTAGTGCTTCCCATTCTGCCCTCATTGCTTCTTCCCACCCGCCTGCCCTCCTTCTCGTCCTCCCTCCCCCACTTCAGTTACCCAACAAAAAGCAACAAGTGAAAAACTAACCAAGGAAATGTTTCACAAAAAAAATTCCATGGCACCCTCTCCCTGGCACACACACACAAAAGGCAGCCTTAGTAATAACCACAACCATCCAGCAAATCCAAAAAAGCCTACATAATGAACGTACGAAAGTGTGAACTGCTAAACTGTGCTATTCAGTTAGTTCTTGGCAGAACAGTTTTAACATAAATAGGTTTGACATTTGATTAGGAATAGACACTTTTTCTTTCTCTTTTTTACTTTTTCTTCCTCTTTCTCTTTTTTCTTTCTCTTTTCCTTTCTCTTTTTCTTTTTTTTCTTTCCCTTTCTTGTTTTTCTTACTGGAAATGAATTATATTCAGAGCACGCTGGAGCATAGATAAATGAGAGCTAACATATTTTTAACTTGATTACATTCTGAAGTGATGTATAGAGGTGCATAGCTACAGTAAGTGATTCCATGGAGAGAAAGGGGGAGGGGGGGAGGGAGGGAAGGGAAAGCCCTCCGCGGATATGATAAGGAAAGCTGGGATGAATTGTGGGCTCTGTTCTCTGTTATCCAAGGGTGGCTAGCTGCTGCTGCACTAAAGGCCTTTATTCCCTGCCTGTGGGAAAGTGGTGGGCGAAGGCTGCGTTCTCAGTTACACTGCACATGCAGATTTTAATTAGCTGGATTAAAAACAAGACCGTATCATGTCCTTTAGCAGTATTCTATCTAGAAACAAAAGATTTTCTTTCCTGGCTTCTGCAAGCAGCACAGTACAGCATTAATAAAAAAAAGGTCATGGCAGTTCAAGATGAAAGGTCACACATGATAGAAACTCTATGTGAGGGGGACATCATGTTTATCTCTGTGATAAAGGAGCTCTGTCCAGGCAGGTCAGCACAACATGCCTCAGCAACAGGAAAATATAAACATGTGGGGTGGATAGATGGTGGAGTGAGGAGTTTGGCAAAGCACGTTCTATTGTGGAAATAGAGAGGAAAAAAAGAAAAAAGAGAGAGAATTATTAGAGAGACTATAAGCTGAAAGGATCCAGCTTTAAAAAAGCTAAAGAGGGTCAAAAAGAGCCTGAGATGAAGCCTGGGGTGATGGCTGCATAGCACAGCTCGGAGCCTGTGTGGTGTGAATAAGCATCAAGCCTGCGGTGATACCCTCTGCCAGCAGGCAGGGAATACCAGCTTGGGCCACTGGGCCACGTCCTTGCACACCACAGGCCGCTCACACATGGGCAGAGCCTGCACCCTTCTGCCCGTGAAAAGGCCATGGAGATACTCCTCCCTGGGTCAAGCTTCAAGCCTCTCTCTAATTCCAAAGAATCCCCAAAATGAGTGCTTGGGCTGAGATTGAGGGGTTTATGTTTTCTTTGGGCCACTACAACTATTGCATTGGGGCTCTGTGTGTTGGGTTTTTTTGTGTTGTTTTCTTTTGTTTTGTTTTCTTAATGGAGAGCCAGGCTTTTCGCCAGCGAAGACCAAAGGAATCTGCATGTACTTCCAGAGGAGCGTTAGCAGCTCTCTATCCCGCAGCCTTCAAGGCTTTGCCCTGGAATGCACTGAGCACTTTCAACACCGCCATTATCAGTGGGAGGGAGATGCAAGCCCTCCTCGGCTTCTCTGAAGATCAGACTGCAAAAATAGACACATTATGGCCTTGCAAACCTTACCTGATGCAATGATCTCAACTGGTCTGAGTAGAGCCACTGCCATACGCAAGCATCCATGAGAGAGTGCTTCAGGCTTGAGGGGCAACATGGAAAGGAAAGGGAAAGAGAGCCAAAGGTAGATTAGGTCAAATGTTCCTCCTCTGCTTTGGCATACTTCCCACTTTTCAAAGTCCACCCCAGAAAAAAATTATCAATTTCTACGTAAATCATTCTGGGCAACAATTCTATTTTTTTCTTCATAATATTTTCATTAAATAAGATTCAGTCAGCCCAGGCCAGGTATGACTATGTACACGTCAGGCTCCATAGCCTCTTTTATGAGACTGATCCATGAATAGGTCAATTAAGAAACAAAGAGTCTTTTTAACCTAAAAGGAATATTGGGTGAAAGCACACAATCAAGTTCTCATAGTCCAGCAAGGTGCTGCACATCAAATGACTGCGTTAATTAGCAGCACACTCTTAGCCTGTAGCAAACCTGAGGCAAAAAAATGTGTTAGCTTAAATGTCGTTGAAATCAGTACTTGTCAGCTTCAGTAATTCAATCATATGTCTGAGCTCTAAGAAAAGTAAAGACTAGTGCTAGAAACCAGAAACCTTCTGGATAAAACAATGCAGTTTTTCATTTTGAGCACCAGTTCAGTATAGTAGTTACCTACCAAACTGATAACGCAATGATTAAAATGTCCCAATTCTGCTGCTGCTGAGATCATTGGAAAATCATGGTTTAATTCAATACATATAGGTCATTTTCTGTAATCTCAGTAATACAGCATGGCCTAATATAAAAATTTTGTATGATGAGCTTTCTAAACCAACTTGGCCTTCACTGCCATTTATCTTTAGAATAGAGAAAAAGATTATTGCATGAATTGCCTCATTCTTATTTATTTTGCTGCAGGCAACAGTATAACATAGTACTCTGAAGGACAGTGTTATATGGGTTAACTGGGGTACCAGGTGCAAAGAGTTAGCCCTAGAAACACAGAGCACCAGCTCCCCAAATAATCTCACACTATAGGACACTTTAGGCTTATCCAAACCCACCCCCAGTGCTCTGCCTGCAAAAACATCTTGACAGAGGGGTGAACGCACTCGTGTCCATTTTGCAGGGTTCAAAATACATTCCCTTCCCAGGCATGTGAAAAAAGTTGCCACAGAAATGAAAGGGAGTTTTATGTTCACATCAGTTTAGTCTGCTTATGTGACCTCGAGCATCCCGTGTGTTTGTATCTCCACACCTCAAAGGTTTTTACCCTTTTATCCAAACGGGGTGCTGAGTCATAGAAGATCTTGGTTACTTGCTCAAAGCCATAGGAGATCCTCCATCATGGAAGAGAGCTGAAGCTGGCTTTTCCAGAACCTCAGCTTGTATGATAAACCTCTTGGTAGTTCAAAACTAACAAAAAGTTTTGAGCAGGCAACAACCCAATTTTATTACTCTATGAGATTTAGAAAAATGTTCATTTCAGTACCCATTTGGTAAAAAAACAAAGCGAGAGAATAAAGAATCCAAATGTGAAGGAGGTGAACAAACTAATGATTACTTCTCAGTGGCTTCTGGTCACTGAGGCCAATAGGGATTTTCTGTTGACTCTTAGCAGTGTTACTGAGCTTTCACTCCGACACAAAATAAACTAAACAGGACCAACAAAGCATGGGCCTGAAACTGTCTATGGACGGTTTATTTAGTAGTATGCTACTAAATTGGTCCCTGGCATAGTCTTGGCCCAAGCCTGCTTCTGCTCGTCCAGACAATGCCAAAGCACAGCTTGGGTATTAACCTGGGTCAGAGACCATCTCCAATAGGTGTTTTGGATGTGCCCACTGTGATTTGGAGGGTAAGAATTTAGTTGTGTGAATGCAAGCTCTTTCATGCCAGTCGGCCTCCAGGAAAAGTCTCTGACTAATTTTATTTCATAGTTTAGATGTAGTCAGTGTGTCGAGGTCTTCCTTTCCTTTCCAGTCTTGCCGAAACCAGCAATCGGTTCTCAGTCCAAACACTGGCAGTGTGACATGGCATTCAGTAGGGTGACAGGAGTAACATGATTTGACCATGCAGCTCGCATAAATGCAACACAGTTCATTATATTTTAAAGAAAAGCACTGTTATTTGGGGAGTGGGCTGAAGCAGACCTAGAAGTAATAAACAAACCACAACATAAAATGATACAAACAATTGAAGAATGAATAGGTCAATTTGTTTCAATTAATCAGGGGATAGTTATCTATTACTATAAAGCTGTCTGCACAATAAATATATATCTGGATAGTCTTTTTTATAAATACAAACTGTGATACTGTGTAAATTCCAGGTACATCGCTAAAAACATTGAAAATAGAAACACTAAGTGTCACAGAAAAAATGGTAGGTTCTAAATGGAAGAAAACAAGCATTTTAGCCAAAGACCTTCTCATTTAAAGCAATAATCATCAACATGTGGCTTATATGTAGTATGTGGCAGCTGAAACAACATTCATATCTCAGTGTGCCTGGTCTTAGGCAGAGCAAGGGAAGTGCTGAAAACAGTAGCATTCCTCATGGATCTGCTCCAGATCCCACAGAAGTCAAGGGAGAATCTAGCCTCCATGCTTACTTTCACACTCGGGCAGCACAGCTAATGTTGAGCGAATAGACCACAACTATGTGGCTCTCTCCCAGTAAGCCAGGCACATGAGAAAAAATGTCTATCCCCTCCCTAAAGTCAGGATTTTTTTGGGGAAAGGAAGAGAAGTAGAGAGGTGGCACCGCAGCCATCTGGTTCCTTCAGCAAAGTCTGTCTTGCACTAATCCTGACATCTGTAAAGGCCTTGAAGCCCCCAGGATCCATCAGATAAATAAAACTACACTCTCTTCTCTCCCCAAAAAACAACCTCCACCATGGTTATTTATTATTATCCTTAATATGATGTTGCAAAACAATGTCCCTGCTAGAAATAACTCATAACACAATATTAAATTGTCACAACATGAACGTGAGTCTTGGGCTCAGCTGGCCTACATGTTCTGGAAAGATCATTAGTTTAAAGTTTCTGCTGCTGGGAACTGAGAAACAATGACATATCTCAGGAAAAAGATCTTTCTTTTCACCTCTGCACTGTACTCCTGATGCTTCCGCCCCACTTCAGATTATTTTATGGGGAAAGAGAAGAGAGAAGGCTGGCTGATCTCTTCTCCAAAGAACATGGCCATTGCACTGAATAAGAAGATAAGGGCTGGGTCACAAAGAAGATAAGATCCTTCTACAGCTTTCCAGGGACAGACCAGCTGCTAAGGACCGTGAAAGGTGAGCTCTGACATTTTAAGAGATACACCAGAGAAATATCAAAAGCACATGTGCTTTTCCATATCCTCAGCGCACATGAGCTGAAGTTCCTAAAGGAGAGCTCCAGCAGGCACAGTTGTATCTACCTAGCAGTGAAATGGTTTGCAAGTTTATCATGTTAGGCTTGTTTAGCTTTCCTACAGTAAAAATATTTTATGTCAATGTGAGTCAAGCTAAGAACACAGATCCTCATACCTTGCTTAGATGCATTCACTCAGATGTTTTCTCCTACACTAGGAAGTCAATATGAGGCAAGAAGCAGCACAGGAGACCTCCTGTTGTGGTACATGTCAAACTCTGAAGAAATGGTAGTCTATTGTGTGTGAACTTAAAATCACACTTGGGAGAGGTGACAGGAGGTAGACTAATTTCCAAGTAGTTCCTAAAATAACTAATTCTATCTGTTGTGTTGTTGGGTTTTTGTTTTTAAATTTAACAGCATTTTTGAGATTTAATTTCAAGTTGGGGGTGTCTGTTCCAACCAAAAATACACACAAAGATGGATTCCATAAACCTCTAACCTATATATTTGATTTGAAACCCCTGGATTACCTTGGAAATGACAAGTCATTGAAAGAAACCAAACCATAACTGATATTAAATCATAAAAGTAAGGCAACGAATGAGAAACCTAAATAATTTCTTGAAAATCTGTTTCCTATGGATCAAAAATTAATAAACATTTTATTTAGGGCCGCAGAACTGATAGTACTGTGGCATGAACAATGCAAACACGCTTTGCTCCCAAAGACCTGGCACCAGCATTGCTATTGTATAACACAGCTTTAAACCTGCTCTGAAGCAATGCTGTAAATCAGGACTCATTCCTCCAAAGTCAATGGAGCTAAAAGACCGTAAAACTGGTACGAGAGAGAAATCAGGTTGTTAACCTCTAAGTAGAGCTTGCACTTGTCTCACAACCTCTGTTTGGTCAGGCTATATATTATTCATTCAGAGTGTGAAATGAGACCCTCAAGCTAGGAAATGAGTATTTGATCGTAGTTGAGCTATGCTTGATATAACTTAATGATACTAAATTTTTAACATAAACTTCTTGACCCATATCCAATAACATTGCCTGAATTGGAATGGAGGTGTCTGATTCTAATCTCAAACAGCAACTTGGACCATCTTCTGCCCACACAGTCTAACGATATGAGAGCAATTACAGGTTTCCTTCTTTGACCTGGAAGTTCCCACGACATTTCCCCAGAAACACTTAAGTATCCACTAGGGAAATAAGAGAGATGACTTACCTATCAGATAGTTGTAGTAGATAGATTCTGGTTCTTTCTCTTGGGAATAACTTGATATTTTATGTTACACTATTATTGAAAACGGGAAACTGAAGCCAGGAACCAGACCCTCAGAACATCTACTATCCCCTCCACTTTTTAAAAATGGGCTTTACTTGTTGTTTTATTCCTCAGAAGATAATTTTTACCTAAATTCTCAGTGGGCTCCGGTGCATAATATTGACTGCTGGCTGGCTGGAAAGGACTTCTCCCTGAGGAACACTGAGGCACATTCATTGCACACCAGGATCAAAACACAGGTGCATACATGTTGTCTAAACTGCTCTGCAGAGGGCATAAAATCCTCTGAATTCAGGTAATGTGGTCCTATGTATCCATGGGCCAGGAAAATAATTTCTCCTTACAATGGACCTTTAAAGTCCACGAAAACGTCATCCTAATGCTCAGTAGCAGTCAGACAGCACACAGGATGTCAGGAGTCCATTGGAAGGGAAGGGAGAACAACACAGAGGATGTCATTTTGCCATTTCATAAGTTCATGGTGAATACTGGGTACACCTCTGATCCCCTCACCTCCACAAGGGCATAGCAGAAGGAGGAGAGCTACAACAGGGTGCAATAAGGATTATCTGACATCTAGAAAAGCTTCTCTACATGGAGAGTTTAGATCGCAGTGGATTCCTCAGTTTGAAAAAAAGATGACTGATGAGTAGTTGACATAAAATTACGAGAAAAATGAAGAAATTATACAGGAGACAACTATTCAGCATTTCTTATAAAAGCTAGAAAGACATACTAGGAAGACTAAGACATGCTAAACTAGGAAGACTAAAGGACACACTGTTTTGTTTTATACAGCCACACAATGTTGAAAAGGCCAAAACTATTAAAAACCCAAACAAAATACAATTAGATATACTCTTAAAAAAAAAAAGACCAATAGATGGCTACTGAACATGGAGATATGGACTCCTTTGCTGCTTCTTTCTTTGCAAGCATGTTGAAGATCTGATCATTTCACTCCACTTAGAAGAGTTTCTAAAGTCCATATCATTTCATTAAGGTTGCAAAAAATGCCTTAGGATTCACCACTATCTAAGGTTTTATATAAAGATAGCAGTTTTACATACATATTCAAAGAAAAGAATATTAACTAGATGTTAAGAAGCTGCCACATCCAGATCTGGATTTTAAGTTCTTCACTGTTCAGAGGCATCTGGAACATATTTAATGATTAGTGTTATTAGCCATATGTTATGTGGTAATTTAATACAAATTGGGGAGTATGTACAAAAATTGTTCAGAATGCAGCTCCTGATTTCTGATTTCCAGCTATATTGTAGTTTAAAGGCATTTATTCATGCCGTTTGTTTTTGGCCATTGTTTGGGTGGTGGAAAATCATGATAAAAGAGCTATCCAAAGATGTGAGGAAAAATTTAAAGAAAATACACAGTTGTGGTTTGGGGGTTTTTTTTGTAACCAGAGGTCCCAAAGAGCAAAGGCAACCCCAGAGTTTTTGCAACTCCAGCCCATAAGCCTATGTATGTCGCTGCGTAGAGGGGAGGATGATGGCAGAGAGGAAAGGGAAGAAGCCCTGGCCTGGGTCAAGTGGGTGCATTTCAAGGGTTTCATTAAGCTTGCACCCTGGCTGCCAGGCCACCCTGGCACCAAGTGCTCTTTCCACCCTGTTTCAGTTTCTGTTTTCTCCAGGTGGTAAGGAGCTTTCTGTTTTATCATGGGGTAAATCTGGGTTTGGCAGACACAAAGAAAAAGTGCATTTCACTTTCTCTGGGAAATGTAAACAGCATCACACCCAGCCAGCACTACCAGTTAGCGAAACAGCAGAGAAAGCTCCAGTTCCTATCTGGATTTCGCCTCCTGAGTGGCACATACAGATGAAAAGTAAAATAATTCGCTTGAAAAGGTTCATCCATTTATCCTGCTGGCACAAAGACCTTCTTTGTTTTATTTTATGGGATCTTAAGGATCTCGCTTCCCATTTTTGACTATGTAAAAAAAAAAAAAAGATAGATGCTGCTGGGTAAAAACAGCAGCAAACTCTAAAAGCATTCAGAGAGGGAGCAGTAGTTTTAGCCTGCTGTTTGTGTGATTCCAATAGGTGTATTTAAATGTAAATGCTACCCTTTCACCCTTGAGCCACCTATTCTTGCAGCCAGCAGAAAGAGAGCATTCATGGTAGAATGTCTTTATAAGGACAGATCTTATACTTAATTTCTCATGTGAATCAAACTCTATTATAACACATTTTTGTGAGATTAGAAGAACAATATTAGTCTAGTGGCTCAGCAGCCAGATCACTGCTCTGTCACATGTGAGACATGGGTTCAAAGGGACGGCAGGCAACTTAGCGGGGAAGTGCATGGTTGAAACTGCAGCCACGGAAAGATTCAGTCCTCCATTCTCACAGAATTGTTTAACTTTGCATTATCTCCTCCCTCCCGCCAGCCAGAGCCCCCCTACCTGCAGCTCCTTACTGGAAACTGTGTCCAGCTGCTGCTTCCTTACAAGGACTTTCTAGGAGAAGGTCTTGAAACCCCAACTAGCTTTTCCAGACAAAGTCCCTTTGACCACCCAGTTTCACTCAGTGCCCATGCACTGAATGATAGCGTGTTCAGGTTACCCATGCTCGTGGCATGTGGATGTCTGAACTGCACAGCTTGTGAGCAGGCAGCATCCAAGACCCTTAGCAGAGGTACGACGTGACAATAAGATTGACCCTGTTATGTCAGGGTAGAGTCTCAAGGAAGCCTAGGGAGCCCTAAGTGCTCTATATTAAGGGATTTATTTCTCAAGCAGGGAAAAGTCTCAGTTCATTTTGGCTAAACAAGTTGAAAAATAAATTAGTTAAGCACAGGCCTAGCAAACTGTTGTATCTTACTTTGCCCCCACTGAATCAAAAAAGGTATCATGTTTTTTCAAAATCAATTTTTTTCATTCGTCTGAAGCATGGTTGCATGTGACAGAGATCAGACTTTGGCTTCACGTCACCTCCACGCAACAACGAATACAGTTTGGAGCATGACTTTAAGATGGCTGCAAGACGACTGTCTCGTGGACTGGTGTATGTTCAACACTGCTGATTACTAGAATTATTATTCTTTTTGTGATGCTGCTCAGAGGACGCAGTGATAGGGGGTCTTTGTGCAGAGTGACATTCAAACGCTTAACAATATGATATTTTTCTCCTTGGATCTTACAGTCCAAGTATAAGCCACATTATTTTCTCATTCTTTACAAGCTGTGTGACGCAAGACAGAGAAGCCTGTGTATGCCGCAAGCGCAAGCACCAAAGTCAGGCAGTCCCACTTATTTCCCTCACTTCCCCTTCCCTTGATACAGAGCATATGTCTCATTGTGGCACCAAGCACATGAAAACTGAGGGGAAATAGCCTATTATTTTAGGAGGTGCAGAACCAAGCACCTGGAACAGTGAAATACTTGGAAAACACTTCTGTAAATGTTTTAGGCTGTAATATATTAAACAATTAAGAGGTGTTGGTATTTCTGTGCTTGAGGGCATTTAAAACAGGGAAGTCCCCTTTAAAGGCACCAGAGCGGAATGTGTATGGTCATGCTCTTTAAAAGAAAAACTACCTCTTTTTTCCTCCCTCCCCTTTCAGCAAAAAGTCCAAGTTTCAGCTGACTTGCTCTTTCAGCAGAGGAAATGAAGCCAGATTATTTTAATGCTGTTTTAAACAGCTAACTCCTCAAAAAAAGAAAAAAAAAGTCCAAAGAATAGAATTAGTTACCTTGAAAGCTCTACTCAGGTAATTTAGAAAATAGTTTTGCTAATAACCTTAATGCATTGCTTGTATACCCAGGACTGTCAGCACTACAGGTTTCTACACGTTAATCAGTGAATTGCTGATACCAGCTACAACCAACCCTTAAGAAATCCAGCGTCTCTTACGTCTTTGCTTCTGTTTTCCTGACAACAATAAATCAGTGTCTGTGCAACATAAAATTAGCATGAAAGAATAAAAACTTAATACTGACAATTCTTAGCTGAGCACAGAGTCAAAATTAAATGTAGTTAATGAACGCTTAGTTAATTCTTAGAAAGCTCTTCTTAGTGCACTTTAAAGTATGTGAAAGTGAAATGCAAGTTCTTGTAGACAGACAGACAAGCTCTCACACACAAGCCCTACACATATGCAGTCTACATTTACATGCATGCATACAGATAAATTCCAAACAGACAAGCTCTAGGAAACTTTATAAGAGAAACAACAGAAAAATTACCTACTGGTCTCTATAATGCCAACAAGTGCACAGATTCTCTGGAAAAACTTTAGAATTGCCTATTCTAATATTTTGAAAAAATATGTTAGCAATCATTTTCACCAAAATGTTTTTTCTAACAAAAAAAATTACTTAATAGAACCTAAGAATTATTAACAGTGGAAAATGCCTGCTTCAAGTTGCTTGTAAGAAAACTAATAACAGGAATTGGCAACTTCTGTGCAGTTTTAGCTCTGAAGTAATTACGGTAGGCTTTTGCTTTAATCGCTTATCTCAGAGCAGCCCATCAGATTAACAAGAGAAAAAAAAGTATTAAAACTTAGTGAGTTACTGGAATCTTCTGGAACTGAAAACTATACAGATGGTCTGCAACATATTTGTGTAGAAGATGCCCAATTGTTGATGGGTTTCCAACTATTATAGTAGCATAGTAAGAAGGCAGATACTGGGCAGTGAGCACTGAGCAACTGTTGTCACTGAGCCTTCCCCTCTTGGCTGCATCCCCACTCGCCCAACGACCAGTTTTGGTCTCCCAGAGCAGAGACAAAGGTTGCTTTGGAGAAGCCGGGAAGCCTAAGAACACCATGTAGATTTAGGACTGGATAGGAGGTATTGTGCAGAGGCCATGCCCATTACTCATCTGCTGGCAACAGGCTCTCTTCCTTTTGTCTGGAAAGACGGTAAACTTTCAATGCCATCTGAAAACAGAAGGCCTTTCACGGAGTGCAAGAACTCTGCCATCTCAATCATGTGAAAATATTGTAAACACTTTCCCAGCCCCCATTCAGCTGCCCGAAAAGCAGAGCTAGGGAACACCAAACAAAACAGGAAGGAAAGAAAAGGGTGTGCATTGCGCACTTCGTTTGAATTTATATTTTTTTACTCTGAATAGGAATTTTGCTTGGAATTTCTTTTTGTTCTAAATGTTAGGGAACAGGGTTAAGTAGCTACTTTGGAGAAAAGGCAGTTAAAAGACTATTCTATGTTTTATTTAGAGGGGAAAAAAAATCCAGTGCCTAGCAGTTTCTCTCTAGCAGAGCTTCTCTCAAATTTCCTTACAGCCTCTGCAAGAACAGATTTCAAATGTGTTACGGGACTTGGATTTCTCTTTCAGTGCTCATGTTGACCCACCCCTATGAATGTTTCCCAGGAGGGTCTTCCCTCCAAACATTTGAACAACATGAGCGTTGTATTACTGACATACTTTAATGTATACAGTAACATATGTAGAGTGGGAAGTGGTTCACAAAGAATATATTCAGAGAATACCTGCATGTGTGTGTACATATATATTTACATGTCTATCAAACATACAACATATGCAAAAGCATACATGTTGTTTGCACAAAATACTTAAACTTGTCGTTTTGCCACATGATACCTATTATATAGGTTGTGCTGGTGCAATATACCATCAAGTCTGAACATTTGCTTCTACAGGTGATTTCAGTGCATCATGTCATTATGTAAAAGTGATGTGGTTCTTTGCTGAACAAGATGTGCTCATTCTCCTGAAGTCAGTGACTACTTGAATTTTCAAACTTCAGCTACTCAAAACTTCGAACCACAGTAACATATTAATGCCCAGATTCTTCACTATTTGAAGTATGAAGTTTTGATTTAAGTTGGTCAACTTAACACTGGAAAAGGGCAAAGAAAAATAACTGTGCTCGCAGTGCGTAGAAAATTTACTTTATCCCCTTGTGTAGAATCTCGCTCTAGAATGAGATTTCTGGTTTTGTTCTGATTTTCTGGATAAGAATAAGAATTGGTCTGATCCAATTCTGAACAGAAGAGGAGGAGGTATCACGGATAAGCCTGGAAGTATTTCTGTTCCCTCAGAGGCAAACTCTCTGCCCCTGACCTAGGAAAGGGCCAGCTGTCATCAGTGACTTCCAGAGGGATGTAACACTGCTATCTTGGAGGGTATTTGTTACGAGTATTCAAAAAATGTCACGCGCTGATGGAAGTCAGTCCACGACAGGCCAGTGAGAACCGACCGCTATAGGCACACACCGTATAGAGGGGAGACTCTTCTACCTGATTCTCCCTCACTCTGCTGTGGATGCAGACAGTTTGCTGACTGTAAAAGTGACTTTGTTATTTAAGCAGAGGGATTTGAGTTTGTAGACCAGCTTTGCTATCTAAGTAAAGAGCAAATGTAAAAAATGCAAAACAAGTGACACATGAGCCCACGAACATTCAAGCACACTCGGTGCTCTGTTCCCCACCAGGCATACCCAGCTGGGCTGTCCCTTGATGTTCTTTTGCATGCAGAAGTCCATGTGCACAAGAAGCAAGTAGATCTGGGAGTTCACTGGGCTCTTGGATGTTCCTCAGACCTCTCAAGGTTGATTTTGGTACACTCACTTGGCATCTTAGGACTTTCTGCTCTGGCTTCTGCCCTGCAAGAGGAAAGACTATGCCTTTCCCTGTACTAGAGATGCATTCCCTCATGCTGGTGAAACCAGCAGCTACTCAATAAATTGACATTCCTGTTCCTGATTTAAGTAGAATTCAAGGACCATAATGCACAAAAATGCATACAAAGTTATTGCCAAGTACTGTCAGATGTGGCACATTGGGAGGGCAGGTTCTCTTCACCATCTCTCAGTTTACACGTTATGCATCAGTATGGCCTATTTAACAGTTTTAGAAGTTTAGCACTTGAATTCCATAACCCCCAAAATAAGTGTATATTAATACACTTAGATAGTCATTTAGCCTTTCTATTCTCACAGTGAGAATACATGATCATAGGTTAGAGAACGAGGAAAAGTATTTGCCAATAACTGAAGCAGAGGCTGATAAACTGACCGATGCTTTAAATTCACAAATGCATTCCGTGAGACTGCCTTGCACATGCTATCTCAATACTTCCCCTCTCCCTTCTCCATTTTATAAAAAGAAGCTGCAATAAATTAGAATTTTATGAGACTCCAAATAAAAACCTTTACTAAAATTGAAAACAAGACATGGATGTAGAAGCATATGGAAGGTTTATGAGAGAGGAGGGGGAAAAAAAAAATCATCCCAAGGCAATAAAAAACCTGTCCCACTCTTTTTTGGTCTTTACAAACCAAAAATTACAAGAGACAGATGAAGAAGTTTGCTGTACAATACAGTACTGGTATATCTTCCAGCAGAGACATTATAGTTTTCTTACTCATTCCTCTGATGCAAGGCAGCCTAGTAAGAACTACTCTTAAGATCCATTTTCTGACTTTCTTTATAAAATACTTCAAAGTTATACATGGGAATGAGATACCTTTCTGCTTTGATCCTTAGTGTAAGGGTAACCAAGCAGAAGTGGCTTCCTGGCCTTTCATACCATTTTCTTTGGAACTGAACACTGGACGCTCTGAATTCTGTAACTAGCATTTTAAGTGTTTTATGGGATAAAGGCAGTTTTGTTTAATTTATATTTTCCTCTTTGTTCCAAACCTCAAAGTGATTAATTCTGGTCACTGTATACACAGTTTTACTTCAATTTTTTCTTCCCCACCATTTCTCCCATCCTCACCACTCCCCCCTTCCAGAATGGTGTGGGTAGGGATTTTGTTTCGCTAAATGATAGAATGGCTATTAAGGATTGTTCTGCTTTGTTTTTAAATACAATACTCCGCATTCCAAACATTTCTACCAGGCACAGTGGTTTGGAATTGAAGAACACTGCAAGCGATGAAATTTGGGTCTGGCTCTAAATTCCTGCCAAATATTTGAAGACCTTTTAGATTTTTCCCCTCTAAGATGACCCAAACTTGGGGGCTAAGCTATGGGGATATTTGTTTGACATCTTAGGTTAGAAATGATAATCCTATAGTACATTTTCTTCTATGAGAATAAATGCAGGTTCTGTGCTCAGTGCCCAAATAAGGCCTATGAACTGCTAATTTCCATTTACAGAGGACACAAATGACACCAACCAGTGACAGACAATATTATATTGGCTTAGAAGTATACTGATTTTACATTCCTGCTAAATTGATCAGTTGTGAAATGGTTAATAGTGGTAGCCATTAATTTATCCTTGCTTCTGATACGCAGTTAAAAATTAATTCAAAGTGTGTGCAACGGGTGGCAAGGATTGCTCATCATGCCCCATACCTCAACTGCCAAAGGAAAACAAATTCTGAAAAGAAGGTGAGAAAACAAAGGTGAAGACATCCCATATCAGAGCGGGGGATGTGTATTTACAGAACAGAAATGCTCATGGTCTGGGGAGGTGGTGTTCCCTCAGAGAAGTTGCTACAAAGGCTCTGTGCTCGTAAGGTTCATTCCAGCTTGGAAACAAGAATGTTCATAAACAGCACAGAGAAAAACATGCAAAGAGACCTGGGGTTTTGCATCTTCCTTTAGATATAATCTTGCTGAAACTCAGGAGAGCTCTCCTGAGAGGGCTATGACTTAATGAAACACCATGGAAATGTCATTCTTCCAAAGGAAAAACAAACACAAACAAACAATATTGTGACACACAATTCATTAAGAGCCCTTGTTTGCATGGTGTCTTACCGAAGTTGAGAATAATGAATATTCTTGGGTCTTCTATCACTGGACAGAACAGCAAAGAGAAAAGAGCTATTCAGACCTTGAACAGGATTGTGCCTGACTTCTATTTTATTAGAGTTTTGAACGTAGCTCAATTTCTTCTCTTTTCCTATTTTGGCCCCAGTCCCTGGTTCCATGTGTGCAGTCCCACTGACTTACACAAGGGGAATGTCTTGAATATCTGTAGAGATGGTGGAACTTCACAGTTTTCAGGTATTGAACAAGGTATTCATAAGGTATTCATAATTATTCAAAGATGAGCCACCTGAAAAACTCAGCTATTGAACAAATATGAACTCTTTACACCTCTCTTTATGCCATAAAGGATGAGGTTAAACAGGTTAACAGGTTAATGTTCTACAAGAATTAATTTTAGTTTGATGTTAGGGATTTGAAAATAATGATAAAAAGTTTATTTTCATTTCATTTATTACAATAGCAGTAACAAGTTCTGGGTTTTTTCCAAGGTCAATTCATAACAGATACTGTTTCACCCTAATTATTTTGCCACACAAAATACTCATACCTAAATACTATTGCAATAAAGAGCACTATAGGGAAGGACAAGCAGTCTTGTGGGTCTCTCAAGGTCTTCTGGATCACAATCCCAACCAAAGATAGGAATCCTTCTGACGCATGGTGCCTAGCCAGACTTCACATCTTTCTACAATGGTGTTAGGTGGCAATGAGTCCTTTTCCGAGGCACACAGTTCTCCTGGGTAGGGCATAAGGGAGCAGCATCCCATTCAGCTCTAAGGAGTCTCCCAAAGGGAGTATGGCTAGAAGTTCATCATTGTGGACTTATCCCACAATTTCCCAAGGCAAATCTTGCTTCTCCTCCTCCCATCCTCATCCCCTCCACACAGTTTATGTTGCCTGCTGCCCCAGACATCCATATTTCCCCCCCTCTGCAGGAGAGAGATGTAAGACAAGTCTAAACACAGCTGTCAAGTTCTAAAATCAGCATCAAAGCTCAGTAAAAGCAAGAGGGAAAAACAATATGCTTTGTTAAACAATACTGCCTCAGATCTCAAAGGGTTATACAATGAAAGTAATACCCCCTTTGAGTTCTGTATATGGCAAGCATTACCTAACATCCTCAGTCAGAACCCCACTGTTTATGAGGTGATGAGAAAAGAATACAGCTCCCTCTTGTCAGTAGGACATCTCCACTGCCCTGCATGAAATTTTTTTGTTCTATTTCAGATGTATTGAATCTTGTAGACATTAGAAAAGTAAAACATGCACTGTGCACTCTGGAGCCATCACCTTTCTTGGTCAGTTCATAGGCTTGCCAAGATCACAGAAAACACTCTTTTACATCGTAAGTCTTACCTTTAGGCTGTTTTACTCCTCCACAGGAACCTGAAAGGATTTAAACAGATTTATCAAACCAGAAATGGAAATATTTATGTTTGGAAACATTGGTATTTCTAAACAGTTCTTATTTCTTTCCTTCCCCACTGATACTGATTCCCAGTCTTTGAGCCATGTGAAGTGGGTTAAAAGTTACTTCTCAGGAAAAAAAGTCTGCCTGCTAAATCACCCCCTCCCCCCCTATAGTTAAAGGCTTTCTGCTACACTACTGGTATTACTACTACCACTATGTACGTGTATACATGTGCATTTATATGTTTGTGTGTACATATGCATTTTTTCCTATAAAACTGATTTTTTTTTTTAGTTTTATAGACATCAATTTTTATGGTTAGTATGAATCCTTACAATGATCTAATATGATCATCTATTTAATGTAAGCTACAGAATTCACCGGTTTGTTGACAACCTGATCCCAGTATATTTCTTTAAATTGCAATAAAGATGCAGATAGGCACTTGAAAAGCTTTTACTGAAAAGTCCGTTTCTTCTCTCAGTTGAGCAGCTAGGGAGGGAAGCTTAGAGCTGACATCAGAGACCCCCAGCACCTGCTCTTCAGGAGTCTGGGGCAAGCCTGGTCCTCTCCAGAGCCTCCCCAAGGCTCTTCTGGGAAGGACCTTAAGCCATTGTGTTGGCACAGAGGCAACAGGTTCAAGAAAAAAAAAAGAAAAGTTTGCTGAATGGCACAAGACTTTCTTTTTTTAAACACCCGAACTACCAGGCAAGTTGCCCAACTTTTGGCCCTAAAGGGTCTGAGTGGGCAAATCAACCTCAACATTTGCTTATGTGCAGCAGGATGGACGCAGCCTGAAATGTGTTTTGTCATACTGATACTCTCCAGCAGGGTGAGGGTCTGCTCTTCTATCACAGCCATGAATGAAACACTTTTTGCTGCCACTCCATTTCAGTTGACACTTTACTTTTTACTTGATAACAGGGTGTACAATACTCCATATTGCAAGTGTGAGCAAGGAATGGGAAATACTCTAAATGCTGAGCTACTGTTATCATATATTCCCTGGAAATGGTTTTGCAAGGACCACAGTATACAGTCCTCATTTCAGATTATAAAAGAAAGGAGAAGAGTTTTCTCCTCCAGAGAGGCTACAACCACAAAAGCATAAGCTGTGCTCTTCCTGATAGGTTACTCACCAGGAGCCAAAGACAATAATTCAGCAGCCGTAGTATGTTATTTAGCAATAAAGAGATGGAGACCACTGCTTGCCATTCTCCCTCTGTACAGTCCTTGCTGGTTTTCCTCAAACATAGAGGAAAACTTCTGCAGCAGAGGCATCAGCTTACCAGAGAGAATCACCTGGGCCACCCCTGCACTGCATGGTCTCTTAAAGATGCCGGGGGGGCTGGACATGGTGATAAGGAATGAGGATACACCCAAGTTATTCAGCAATAAAGGCAGCTTGATGTTGCTCCACTGTGAACAGGTGGTTCTCCAGAAACAACAGGGGAAGAATGAAGGACATTTTAGGGTCCAGGCAGGAAGACTATTAGTATTTTATCTGGTCTTCAGTAAAATAAAAGTGGAGGAATAAGAGGAAAAAGATCACTTTTCTCTTAGTACAAAATAACTAGTGTATGGTGACACATTTCAAAGTCTACCCTAGATGACCATCCCAGGCCATCAGCCAAATAAGTATGTGATTTGGGTATTACAGAATTACATACACTTTCCTCAATCACATTCTTTGCTTTCTGTTGTGAAACATGCGCGCGCGCGCGCGCGCGCGCACGCACACACACACACACACACACCCCCACCACTGCCACCCCCCCCCCGCCTTACCTCCTCCTCTTAGCGCTTGGCTAGGCTTGTAGTTCTCAGCCTGGCTTTATGCTGTTATACCCAGTTTGAGCCCAAGCAAATTCCAATCCACTCCTCTTCCTGAGGCTTCCATTTATTTAAACAGGTGGGACCAGAATTGCTGTATTTCCCAAAGTGCTGTTGCAGCTGAACCAGCTTATAAAGCAATTCTGCTACAGGTATCAATTAAGAACGTGCAATGGGGAATTTCAGGCTGCAGAGGGGCAAGAGAAACACAGCGGCCATTTCTAGAGCTTAGGTGCTGGCAAAGTCAAAAGCAATGCTCAGCTACTCTGTAACTTTCTTAACTTAAAAGACCATTAGCTGGAATTGTTGCATAAACTCAGTACCAATTTTTTTTATTTAAGGCTGTCCCACCATTCTATTATCTGTCATTAATTTTCCATATGTTCCCCTCACCACTGCTCTTAGGCTGGGTTCGGTTTACAGAGTTGGATCAGATTTCTTTACAAGCCAGGACATTTGCTGGCTTGCTTACTAGCTTGAGGGCAGTTATGTTTGAGTGAGGCCCAAGCAAAACAAGTGAGATTTGGTGACTTTCCAGTGAGTAGGCACCAAATCTACGTGATCCGAGGTTGTTGTTTTTTAAAAGTTTAAATTTTTTAAAGTGAAGTTCTTTCAGTATTTCAGATTATTTTTTTAAAAACAGCTGCTGGCTGATACTTGCTCAAATACCTGCTTACTATAAAGCAAAACTTTTTGTTCTGTTTTCTTTACACTTACCATAAGGCCAAAGTTTCTTGGTTATCTGTATTTTTAATCACAGATGGGCAAATGCACCAGTATATTTGGAAAAAAGAAACTGATGAGGAGACCAATGAACCATTTTGTTTCCAGTATTTGTACTAGGTAATGAAGTCTAGTGCTTGTAATTCCTTCAAAAGCATTCAGATTTCATGTGAAACCCTCCTCTATTTCAAATCTGACTTCTAGAAACATTTCTTACACTGTCACAATCAGTGAATCAATAAAAAATAATTAAAAGTGAAATGTCTTTCCATCCAAGCCTTAAAAATAAAATACTGAATACCTGAATAATCACTGATCCTCTAACTATATCCTGGTTTATTTATTTCCCTTTTTCACCCTGTTTTTAGCTTTATTATTCTCGGCACATCTGAAATGTATTTAAATGCTTTGGGACAAGGACTATTGTAAATTGCCAAGAATATTTGAGAGCCTTATGGAAATGCTGAAGTAGAATTTCAAAAGTAATTTGATGATGAAGAACCTCCAGACCTTTGAAAATCCCCCATTTTATACTGCCCATTGTATAAACACAGAAACTTAAGGCAGAACCAGAGTACCAGTCCAAATGTGAGGCAAAATGAAAATACCAGTATTAGATATTGTGTTTCAGGTTTAGTCAAACACAGAGTAGCAGTAGTAAGCAGTAGTTTGAAAATATCTTGAATGCAAAGGGATTCTTACAAAACTATACGTCTTATCTGTCCTTAGCTGGTGCAAAGACATTCCCCTGGTTTTGCTTCAGAAATTTAAGCACTGTGTAATAGATGTTGTAATAGGTGGCATGTGAAAGTTATATGAATACTGCCTATATTGTTATCAGTAGCACTTATCAAGGTAACCAAGCACAAGACCCTGTAGTGCTAAGCATTTACATAAATACAGATAAATATTTTGTTCTGAACACGAGCAGTGTTTAGGCCCCATAGTGCTGAAAACTGCAGCTTCTGACTGCTAGATGTGTCCTTGTGTGCTGGGATCCAGAGCTTTGGGAAGTGGAGAATATAGACACCTCTAACAGAGGGCTGAGCAGGAACTGCCCATTAGGAAATACAGAGGATATTGGAATTACTTTAAGTCTCTCTGGAATTTAGTCACCTATCTCAAGGCAGGGATCTCCACCCTCTTTCACTGCTATCCAGACCTCCTCCACCAAAACAGTGACAGAAGTGGGTGCTGTTGCTGCCAGGCCTGTTTTACGCAATCACCCTACAACCAGGGCACTCCCTCAGACTGCGGGAGATTTGGGCTCCGTTCCCCCTAGGCATGAAAGGGATCTGAACCTGTATTATCCACACCTGTGCTAAAAACTATCGGGTCGTAGGTTATCCTGCTTTAGAAAGAGAAGGTGAACATGACCCGGCAATGTGCATTTGCAGCCCAGAAAGCCAACCGAATCCTGAACTGCATCAAACTAAGTGTGACCAGCAGGTCGAGGGAGGTAGTTCTCCCCCTCTACTCTGTTCTCGTGAGACCCCACCTGGAGTACTGCGTCCAGCTCTGGGGCCCCCAACATAAGAAGGACATGGACCTGTTGGAGCGAGTCCAGAGGAAGGCCATGAAGATGATCAGAGGGCTGGAGCACCTCTCCTATGAAGACAGGCTGAGAGAGTTGGGGTTGTTCAGCCTGGAGAAGAGAAGGCTCCAGGGAGACCTTATAGCAGCCTTTCAGTACCTGAAGGGGGCCTACGAGAAAGCTGGAGAGGGACTTTTTACAAGAGCATGTAGTGATAGGACAAGGGGTAATGGCTTTAAACTGAAAGAGGGTAGATTTAGATTAGATATAAGGAAGAAATTCTTCACCATGAGGGTGGTGAGGCACTGGAAGAGGTTGCCCAGAGAAGTTGTGGATGCCCCACCCCTGGAAGTGTTCAAGGCCAGTTTGCACAGGGCTTTGAGCAACCTGGTCTGGTGGAAGGTGTCCCTGCCCATGGCAGGGGCGTTGGAACTAGATGATCTTTAAGGTTCCTTCCAACCCAACCATTCTATGATTCTGTGATTCCTTCTAAAGCTGTTTCTTTTCTCATGCTTAGGAAACGAACCTAAGGAAATGAACGTAACCTAAACTGAACATCATATCAACTATTTTTTATTTTTTGTCTTTCACATTTAATCTTCTTAAAGGGACAATTTATTCGCTATTGGAGGCTGTTTACAAAGTAACAGTAAGTACTTCCTCAAATACCACACCATTGCTATGTCCCAAATTGCATGCGCTTCCCTGCAAAGCAAATTAGATTTTGAAGAAGGAAGGGTTAAATAAATAGTCCAACACAGAGAACAGAGAGGTACGACCATAGTCAACCCTCTCAGGGCCTGGAAGTGTTCTGCAGAACTCAGCAGCTCATCCCACCAAACCACAGGGAGGTTCTTTTTCTTACGTTTCCTTTATGATTTATGACACAGGGAGGAAGGGAAGGAGATAGGAAGAGGGGGAGAGGTGGGGAAGAAAACTGAAAGATTCAGTGACAAAAGGAAGCATATCAGATAGGAAAAGGCAGATTTGCAAGTCATTGGCAAAAATGCAGTTGTTCAGTTATAGTACCCTGTGGTAGGTTGGACAGAGAGTGTAAAGGGGAAAGCCCACATACAGATCTCACTGAGAGCCCTGCAGAGATCAGAACTACTAGGGAACCACCAAATAACCACCAACAACAACTAAATGTGAAGCTGAAAGAGAAAACAGAAAATTTGGGGGGAAAGCTGGGAAAGAACAGTCACAGGAGCCAAGAAAGGGCAAGATTTCAAGGAGTCCATGGGACAAACAGCATTAAGAGCAAGTGATAGGTAAAGAAAGATGAGGTTGCAGAATAGACCTCTGACTGGATCAGGAAAATCCCGGTGGGGGATTAACTACACACTATGGGTTTCTGTGCTTAGATACAAAAAGCTTTACAAACCAGATTGTTGGCAAAACTTCGAGTCCCACATTGGAATAATTAAAATAAAAGTTGTTCACTGAAGTTATTTTTGGTGGGCATGTTCGGATCAGAGAGTGGAGTTGTTGAGCACGGTATAATACATGCCAAAAGTCCTATTATGTGCCTGCCACTGCGCTCTGCCATACTTGGAAATATGTTCAAAAACTGTGGTAAAGAGTCCTTATTGGCTTCACACTTGAAGGACAAACCAGTGCTGCACATTTCAGTCATAGGCTGCAGCTCTGGTCCTGAGCCATTTCTCCTGGAGGCAGGGCCCTCTCAGTTGGGTCCAGGCAGGGAGAGGTTCGTTCTGTGGCAGACCTCAGAGTGGGCAGGGGTCTACTCTAAACCAGGTATTCCTACTTGAAATTCATACACATATATTCTAGAGTGACTGGAGCACAGAAGTCAACGAAAGGTTATACCACATGGTGACCTTCCTATCTGATGAAATGGGGTGCTCATACCAAATACACCTTCACAGCTGAAACAGTTTGGCAAACCAGATAGTAAAACATTAAGACCCATTAGAAAAATATCACCCCACTCAGGTATAATGTTTTTGTTTTCTTGAAGTGGAGTTCCTCAAAGGACCCTGCAGAGAGCTGGGTGCTTTTCTGAATGTTTCCTCACCACAGGCTTTTTTCCATGAAAAACCACATAGTTTGAAAGTTGCTGTAAATGGAGACAAACAGAATACAAAACAAATTCTGGAACAACAAGTGTGAACCAGAAATTTCGGAGAAGGAGGCAGAAGGCACCTTTTGGTTAAGGATATATCAGGCCCAGAGCCTATCATTGCTTGTATGGAAAACTGGTAGACATCTAACCAAATTCAAACTTCTTTAAACCCAAACACTAGCTATATGGCTTGAAGTGGCTGAAGCAACCTTGAAGCATTGCAACAAGCAACTGCCGCTATCAATCTGCCAGGGACCATCGCCTCCTGGGAACAGAAAAACAGAGCACATACCCAATTTGTTAACTGTTCTAGTGAAACCATACCCACAGTACAACACTGCTTCTCCCCTACTGCAGTAGACCTATACCAGCAACTTTTTCCTCAAGAATGTCTCCTTCCTTCAACACAACAGCTCCTGATGACTCACAACAGGGCAAATTGCCCTCCTTTTCTCTGAAGGTTTTTGTTTCCTCAACCCTGGACAATGCAGGTCGACCCTTCTTGCTGTTATGCAAATACAGCCTCCAGACCATAAATTTCCCAATCAGGCTTTTACTGAAAAATAAAAGAAAACAATCTGAGAAGGTCTTTAAAAAGGAAAGAGCAGAGATACCTATATTTATTTGTGGTGTTGGGTTTTTTTTTGAGTGGGTGGTTGTAATTTGCCAAATTCTTATTTAAGCAGCTTAGATTTTCTCAGTGTGTAACTCAGCCATGAAAGTGTTAACTAGCATATGTGTGAGGGCTGAGACCAGGTTTTTGTGAACTGTTGTATTTCTGTCATCTGAAAGTTAAACACTGGGTTAGGAAAATCCAAATGGTGGCTTCATCCTCAGAATGACAGCAGAAAGAAAAATATTTGCACTTTCCCCTCTCTAAGAAGAGGATTGGAAAGGAACAGTTCTCTCAAGACACTCCTTTATTCTCTTGACAGCAAGAGCTGGACTGCTGAGACTGTCTCCAGTCACACGTTACTAATACCCCAGTTTCTCCTGTCTGGAGCCCATGCTGCAAATACTGTTTTTCCCAGAAATCACAATGTTCATTGGCTTTATTTTGTGGAGACCAGACTCCCTCTGTTCCGTACCCCTGCAAAAGCGCAGGCAACTTCTGTTCAATGGGTCCTCAGAAGCTAAAAAGTGAAGTTGCCAGAGCTGGGATTTGTCTAGAGTTTGCAGAGCCAGAGTCTTCCTCCAGCTGCACCTATATAGCTCTGTTACAGCCCCCATTGTCCTGGATGGTATTTTGTATGTCAGAAAAAATGATCATCTCAATAAATTCTACTGATTTTTTTTTCAACATCTGAATCTAAGACTTCTGGGGTCAATTATGACTTCCTAAAAACGCAGCCTGGATTCAAACAAACTGTTTTCTCTGACACTGCTTCTTGCTATTTTTAAAAAATAGACAAGCATCTATAAAAATAACCACATTGCTCTTTTTCAAATCTTACCTTGAAATGCTCCTTTTCCGCAATACCCATTTAAAACTTTAACTGCAGTGCGATTACTGCTGTGCTGATTGATATCGCTGCGTTTGTACTCCCTCCTCTTGTCTGTCTCCATCTCCTGACTCTTTATTGTATGTTTAGACTGTGAGCACTTTAGGTCTTTAGTGCAGAGATTGTTTTTAAGTTCTTAGTTTGGACAGGAGGTAGCACCATCAACCTAAGCGCTAAGCGAATATAAAGGATAACAGGGAAGACAGCTTTGCTTTGTTTGTGAATGGCTGGTCTCTTCATGACATGTCGGAGTTCATCATACATAGATAAGAAGAATATTTTTTGTACAAGAGACATTAGACATCAATATGAATTTTAATCTACAATGTTCAAAATTAGAAATCATTGTGCATACTTTGACCTCTTGCTAAAATTTGGGACATCTTAAGAATAATCTTCTTTAAATGCTTTTGATATAACATATGTCATAAATCCCACTTCCAAATAAATCTTTTCAATTTCTCTCTTCTCAACTTCTCCTGCCTGGAAAGAAGTATTGATTTTGAAAGCTTCAGGGGCCCCAGACTCAGGGCCAGATTCTGTTCTCCTTGGCAGGTCTGTAAAACGACAGCAAGTCCATTGACCAAAGCTGAGCGCCAGAGACAGAAAACAGTATTTAACACTTTTATTGGTCCCATGCTTTGTTATATTCTCACCCCCCCTCCACAACCTCTTTAAAACACAACCCCAAAATACCTAGCACTATCTGCTATCCTGTGCACCGTGAACAGCTGATGTCTACATCAGCTCATGAGCAGCATGAAGCAATGCAGGAGCACCCATGCTGGTCAGCACAGCAGCTCAGAGACTGGGCCTGTCTGATTTGGTAAAGTTGCCAGGGATAGACTCTCTGCTGCCTTACTTATTTTCATGCTGCAGAAATATAAGTTATTGTGGTAAAAGTTTCCATCGCGCGGGAGATTCCCAAGCTGGGTCTTTGGAGGTTTTCACTTCTTGCTAGCAGGGCCTGGGTGCAGTTCACACAGATCAGCTGATGGGCTCCCACATTGAAACCAGCCAGCCAGTTTGCACAAGTCTCTCATTCTAAAATACGTGTAATTTATTTGAGCTGATAGAGAGGATAAGAATCAACTGGCTGTTTCCCAGTTAATAAAAAACATACAACGAGACCAGAGCTCTGCCAGCATATCTTGTTTACCCAAAAATGTTTGGCATTAAATGTGAAATCGGAAATGAACTCATTATCTGATTATTTTCATTTTGAAGAATTAACTGCTTTGGGGGAAAGGCTTGTCTTAAACAGTCCCCTCGTATGGATGACTAATTGCAAATACATATTGTTGAAGAATACAGCAAATGCTGATGACTCCCAGGGTAGGACATAGCACTGCCAATTTGGACAAGAACATTATTTCAAAACAGAAGGAAATCCATTTAATCTAGCAGCATCATGCCCATACAGGTGAGAAAGGAGAGTTGCAAAAAAGGCCATGCTCTGTAATTCTTATCCAGGCAATATGGATAAGAAGTGCTTAACAATTACTTGTAGTGGATTTGCCCCTTCCCCTCCTAAAAGATAATTATATAGCAGTATGGATAGTTATAACTTTCTAGATGTAAAAGTATTTTGAAAACAGGATCCCTCAGTGGTATAAATGAGCATACCTCAGTGAAATTAAGAAAATGGAATCAGACACCCATTCAGGGCTAATAATGTTTTAGTTAAACTTCCCATTCTAGCACCAAACCCAGGTCACTCTGGATTAAGAGAGAACTGCATTCAAGACAGCCCATTGGGCTGCAACCTTTTGTTTGTCTCCTGCTGCTTCTTTTCTCCGTTCTCATCTGTTTGATCTCAGCTTTCAGTGTTTTCTGGTTAGCCCTCTCTGTAGCTGGCTCAACAGCTGCTGCTCCTTCTAGGGTTGCTGAGTGCCTCCTCTGTGGTCAAAATGCTGCTTTCTTTTCCTATTGGGGACTGGAGTGAATTTCAAAAAGGGTACCGGGGAGCCCTCCACTGTGGGTCAGCACTGTGCGAGTTAGACAAGCGTGTGTCCGCCACTGAACATTTGACTCTTCCTTTTCTACTCCAGCTGAAGTATCCCCATCCTCACGTCCCCTGTGAACCTATCTGCAATATCACAGCGTGCATGGCTTAAAATTCCCCTTCCTCTTAGCTACATTTGAATATTATTTTTTTTTGGTTGGCCCAGCAATCCAGAGGCAAAAGTACATTGAGTGGTGCTCAGGAAGGCAGCAAACATCCCAGGATGATTCTAGGTTGCCCAGCAAGCCAACACATTGCTTCGCAGGCTCCCTGCAGCTCACGGACTGTGTGTAGCACAGGCAGGGATAGCCCAAATGCCGTCCCTCCAACTCAGCCAGTATGGAGAGCAGGTATCCAACAATTAGTCGGCTGAATCACTACGCACTTGGTCCCTAAGTTCAGATCTTTTTACAGAGCAGATCCAGTCAGGAATGAGAAGTTACCCTGTCTGGGTGAATAGCATTAGGGTCCCCAAAACACTGCAACTACCATTTGTGATTCTTCCTTAGTCTAAGTTCTCTTCTTAAGTAATTTTAAAGGACAGATTCCATCAACGGCAATATTCACTCTCTGTGACCACCTAAGAATGACACAGTATTTTGCAGGAAAATGCACAAATATAGGTATAATTCTAGAAAAAATCATTAAAGATATAGCCTATAAAAGAACATTACAGAAAAAAAAACCCTGAAAACATTACATTCCCGCTAGCAAAGATACACATTCCCAGCCAAATACTGATGTGACAATTTCCATGTACTCTTGTTTCTTCTCTTTCACGTAGCAGTGCACACACCAGTGCTTGCCTTCTCTCCAACAGCTGGTCTAAGGCAGTGAAGGGTCACCAGTACTGTTCTGTTTCAGTTCCTGGAGGCTCCCTGCTCTGGCAAAATGCCACACTTCCTGAGCAACTCTGTCTTGCCCCAGAAGCTGAAGAAATAGTCCCTATTTGAACTGTTAAACTTTCATTTCCTATCTGATGTTGTCTCAGCATGAGCAGCATTTTAGAGTCTATTTCAGTGTTTGCTCTTTTTTCTTCAAAACTCTGAAATATCCTATTTTGGACTGAAAGGTACAATTGAGCATGAACTTTGTGAGGTCTTTGGTATGGTAAATGTAAGCTTTTAAAACAAGGTATTTGAGGCTTTCTTTACATTAAACTATAGAAAGTAATTAACCAGGAAGTGTAAACAGTTAGCAAATGTGAACACAACAGGATAGGCTTTTTGATTCTCTTTTCATCCCAAATGAAATGGAAAAGAGGAGGAATAATAACTTTCTCAAAGGAATTTGTCACATGTGTTGTTTGCGCATATTTTTCACATCTTGTTCTTTCACAGCCTATTAGACCCTGGAGTTGAAGCTGCATTCTTCAACTTCCTTCTGTAATCCAGACCAAACCGTGTCACCCATAGCTGTGTTTTTACCTCATTGAATAGGTTTTCCCTGCTTTTTTAAATTATTAATATGGTGTCTAAAATAATTTCTAAAAAGTTGAAAGTTGTATCTGCTCCCCACATTACGAAAAACGTACAGTGGTGCTGGTTTCCATCACTCTTGATGTTGCTGTTACTGACACTTTTCAACACTTGTAATAGCGCTAAGGGTTTATCTCATTAAAGTGCAGTCAAAAAAAAAAAAAAAAAAAGACCATCACCTTATCACCATCACCATTGCTGATTAAAGAAAGCAGCTTGTCGATCAATGTTCATGCACAGAGAAGAGCAAACTTGTCCTAATATTTCCATGGACACAACATCACCTGGAGTCTTTTCCTCCAGTTTCTGCTTTTTAATTTACTTATCTCAAATTCACTTGCTTTAATCCAATTCTGGGTTGAGAGAGAGACCGCTACTTTGAGGTGGTCCTGTTACCTGCTCCCTTCACCTATGGAGAATGTGCAGCTGAAGACCCAGTGTAGCTTCTGTCAGAGTTAACCAAAGTTCCCTAGTTAACTTCAGCCCTCAGCAGAACAGTTCATTTATTTCTAACACACCATATTGTTTCATGTAAGCATATGTAGTGCAAGACCATTTCCTTCCCTTGCCTGTAGTGGAACGGATGGGGATGTAAACAGCAGGTGGGAGGAGGCTGTGGTCTTCCTGAGGAATAACTGGTTGATCGGTCTTACAGCAGCTACCATAAAAGACACTAAGCAGATATACAGCCAATGACAGGGAATTAGGGACTCACTCACTGATAGTTTTAGCCGTAATGTAAAAATTTAATTTGGTGTGTTGAATGAAGATACATTGAGCTGAAATCTCTACGCTATGTATATATTTTCATCTGTAAGTTTTGTATGTCTTTGAAATGGCTTCAGCTTCTCTTAAATCGTACTGCTATCTATCAATCAGGGCTTTCTCTTACTCCCTTTCAAACTCACATGAGATTAAAATGAGAGAGAAAGGCAGAAATGAGAAGTTAACATTGTCTTTGGGAAGGATTGTACAGATCTAGCAGTGCAACAAGCTGCACATCATTACTCTTTCAGTCTGTCTTCGAGGAGTAATGAAGAGGAAAGGTAACAACTGTCAGTCCTCTCTGTTAAAGACTGATTTACTCACAGCACACTGTGTTATAGGCTTTGGTTTTTGTGATTTATTCTCAAATATTGCATTTTGTTTTCCTGATAAAAATATGCTCAAGAGTATTGTTTGTTAGCACCTGGCATACTCAGTGGACAGATTCCAAATATACTTGTGTACAGGAGTGGTTTTGTTTGTTGTACTTTTGGGATAGGGAGAACTGTATGAATCAGCTTTTCCATCAATAGAATTTCCCACATCTTCTGGAACCACTCAGTAAGTGTGGGTACATGGGTTGATTTCCACACTGCTGCTATTGTTGTTCAGGTTTTCTGTGATTCTGTATACTCACAACTGAATGTCACACGCCCAGGGAAGGAGACGAAGACATTGAACCAAAGATCAGGGACACATGCCATCTCTCACAACATTTTTCAATTTTTTCTGTTGATTTTTTTCTCTGTCATGTTGCATGCTGAAGTGTGCCATTGACTTTTTTTTGCACATAGGGTATTCTCTGGTGTTAGTTAACCAGCTCCTTAGGGACTCAGGTTTACTCAAAATATAAAGCAGACACTACTATGACAGCCAAATACATTGTCTCAGAGAAGCAGCAAATTAACAGATCCCATTTGTCTTCAGGTTAATTTGGAAGATGAGGATATGTAGCAGAAAACACGTCAAGTCCTATTGCAGGCTCTTGGGAAAGTTATGTTACATTAACCCAATCCCATTTGCAGCTCTGGAACTTGAGACCAACAGCAGAAACGGCCAAGTAGCTTCCAGCTGAGTAAGCACACATTTTGTACAGCAGCTTGTTTTAATAAAACCTCGTTCTCTGTTACATTGAGGGTCCAAGCACTGTAAGCAACACAAAAACAAAAAAAGCGTATGGAAAGTTTAAGACTCAAGTAGAAGAATCATATTTATTACTGTCAGAATTTACCAACAGTGCCTGCAAAGGCACTTAAAATGGACATCTGTATGTCTCATGTTGAAGCATCACAAATGAAGCAAAATACCAAGCAACTTTTCAGGCTGACTAAGAGACCTGCTCATTCCACCTCCTAGCCCACCTCTGAGGATAGTACTAAAGAGTGAATGAGTTGAATTTAGACTGCTGCTGAGGTGCAAGGTTAAGGACATATGAAAAAGATGTGATTTAAGATTAGTACCATTATTTTATGACACTTCAGAGTGCCCTATGCTTTTCAGAGCAGTAAAGGGCATGTAGCTTCTTCTCAAAAGAGATTATAATTCATATTTGCAGATGATTAAATAACTTAACTGTAAATAGAGGTGAAGGAAAAAAAGGTAGTGTTAACATGAGTACAGAAAATTGTTAAATAAGAGAAAAGCCCCCACACAGGGCAAATTAATAATTTCTTCTATATTTCCACCAGAAACATAAATGAAAAGTTTAAAAAAAAACCTTCAAAAAATCTTCCGGAAATATCCACATGCAAGGAGGATTGTGACCATGTGAGGTGTGGGCATTGCCGTAATTCAAGGACACTTCTGAACACATGTAATGGCTATTTTCATTAGCCTTGATGAGACGAAGTGTATCAGAGAAGATTGCGTTAGCAGTCCTATCACAGCGGCATGTGTGTTGCACAGATGAGAGTTGTCATAAGATTAAGTCCAGTTTTGTGAAAGGCATGTTTTGTAAACCCTCTTAGCGATAGACCAAATGACAGCAGGTTCCAGCCCAGGTGGCTGGCTGCGATGGTATGGACACATTTTAAAAATTGGCTTAGCCTGTACATCACATGTTCATTTTTCCATTTTCCGTGTCCTTGTGCTACAGGACATAGGAGGTTGATACCCTCAGCCCTTTTTGGTACCATCCAATCTGAATTTACAGCCAGAGTAGAGCAATCCACTTGATGACTTGTTTCCAAGACACACTGTCTCTATCTGCCCTTATTTCTGCTTAAATAGCAAAAGCTTTGCATGGATCTTTGTACATTGGTAATTCTTAACATTTTTAAGCCTATCTCCCTCTTTTTCCCCCCAGGTGAACTACAGAAATGACAGTGTGACTCTTCTACAGAGAAGCCGCACAGAGCTGCAAGATATGCTGATTACAGGAGGTACTTCTACCAAGGCGCAGTCTTTGACGAGTGCTGCTGCCTACACTGTATCGCAATGACTGTTCCTCTCATTGATGCCTCAAAGCATTTGGGTTCCCGCGTCAGATATGAAAATGAATAGCCATTATTTCTGGTGAGGCCGCACCTCGAATCCTGTGTTCAGTTTTGGGCCCCTCACTACAAGAAGGACATTGAGGTGGTGGAGTGTGCCCAGAGAAGGGCGACAAACCTGATGAGGGGTCTGGAGCACAAGTCTTATGAGGAGCGGCTGAGGGAACTGGGGTTGTTCAGTCTGGAGAAGAGGAGGCTGAGGGGAGACCTTATCGCTCTCTACAATTACCTGAAAGGGAGTTGCAGAGAGGTGGGTGTTGGTCTCTTCTCCCAGGTGACAAGTGACAGGACAAGAGGAAATGGCCTCAAGTTGCACCAGGGGAGGTTTAGATTGGATATTAGGAAAAATTTCTTTCCTGAGACAGTGGTCAAGCATCGGAACAGGCTGCCCAGGGAGGTGGTGGAGTCACCATCACTGGAGGTGTTCAGAAAACGTGTAGACTTGGCACTGTGGGACATGGTTTAGTGGACATGGTGGTGTTAGTTGATGGTTGGACTTGATGATCTTACAGGTCTTTTCCAACCTTAATGATTCTGTGATTCTTCTGCAGAGCAGCTGCAACGCTAGAGTTGCATAAATAGTATATTGTAGCCATCCTAGCCCAAACTGGGGCCTCACATTGGATTTTATGAACAGAAGAGGGTTGGGTCTGGCTGATAATTTGGGAAAGAGATGAGAGGGGAAACCCCCAGCACGGCAGAAGCTGTTATTAGTGAAACAATAGCTGGAACTCTGAGTCATTGCTGAAGCAACGTCCAAACATGAGCATCAGAGGACACACTGTACTTCAGAAAGAGCCAGCTTCTGGGTAAGTTGCACACAAGGAGACCTAAAAAATATTTAATTTTGAAAAAGTTAAAAATCCCTCTACACATTTTTCAAGAATGAGATCAATATCCCCCAGGTGGTTTTAAATTTGGTAACTACATTTTGCCAGACTCCAGCAATTTTAAGTGCATTTTAGCCTGTTCTTTGCTTTTGTGTCTTCTACAGTGGTAGAGTACTGCACCTTAAGCAGTATTAACTAATAATTCTCTGTGTTCACTTACCACAGTAAGTGGTAGCAAATCAGTGCTTTGAAAGTATTTCCTGACTTAAGCCTTATGATCATGCAGAAAGTTTGAGAAGTCCAGTAAAGATGAGGAAACCGAATCCAAGAGCTCTTGCATTTGTTGAAAAGCCATAAAGGAATGCTCTGTTTGGGGCAGGCAGACGGTCTGATTATGTGCATAGTATGATCACAAAGCCAGGAGGAAAAGAGAGAAAAAAATTGAGCTCACCTGTTCGCCTAAGGCAAATCTGTTTTTTAATGCATCTCTTGCTCTCACTACCTGAATGAAATCATAGTTGGAGAGAGTGTGCACTTTAGGTGAGAGCCACAGTCACAAGACTGCCTTTTCTTTCTTGCCACAGAAGGTTTTGCATTTTAGGAGTTGATGAAATAATCCCTGCATAAGGCAAACAGGACTCAGTTCAGCTGAATATAATAGATTTACCCAAGATTTCAAGTGAACATTGAGAACTGCAAAGCACTCTAGGTGAAAAGCTCAGTTTCAGGGAGAGATACTATTCACTGCAGATTTTTAAGAATGAAAACACCAGCTGAGTTAAACTATTCCAAAGCCAGAATATTTTATGTATGATCAGTTTAATAAATGGAAAAATGTGTAAATCCGCTTCTTCTAGAGCATTATAAAAATGGCATTACATAGGAGATTGATTTCCAGAGCTCCCAGGGGTACGCTCTCTTTTCCTGATGCACATGTCTAAGCACCATTAACACTGTTACCAGGGGGACAATATACATGTCAGTATAAACTACATGATCAGGACCTTCTGAATTACAACTCCCTAATTAGTGTGCCTGTGTCAATTATCCCATTCAGGATGTCAAATATTTCACGAGAATTATATTTCAAAATACACAGACTCTCTGATATACAAAATCCCAAATGGCTGCTCAACATATATCAATGTTATTATATCACATACAGCAGGTAAGAGATTAAACAGTCTTTCACATACCTACCTCAACAATTTTAAAGCTACCATGCTTTTGATAACATTTAATTTGGCACTGCAGTTGCATCCATATAGTTTTATTTGTGGGGATACTTACTGTGAAAAACAGGAGAGAAAAAAGGGTTTCATGTTTTCAGCCAGCATTTTCCTTTCCAAAATAGTGACAGCGTTGTAATTCAATACCCAAAGTGAACCTCTGTGACCCCTGAATCCTAAACTGAAGGGTAGGGGAGAGAAGGAGAGGAAGAAGAAAGGGGCTCTACAATGCCGACGTCAGAGAAATCTTTGCTTCATTGCGTATTCTTCATTGCCAGGGAGTAAAGAATGTGCGTCTGTGCAGATGGGACGTAAGCATATCCAGTTGGATAGTGTTTGGGCTTTCAGATTAAATCAAGCTTCTCCTAAGAAATCTGTCTTTCTTGATATACATTAATATTCAAGTTATAAAACAAACTTGGCCTCGGTCTATTAAAGGAAGGAGATCTCCAGGTGAGCAAAATAACACTGGGCTGATTCAACAGGGCTGAGGCACACACCTAAATTAAAATCTGTGTATTCCCCAAACTGAAGTGTTTCCAGAATGAAGATGAACCAGTGAATCAAGATCTAAATTATTTTACACCTAGGACAGCTTTAATGCTTCACAAATTTAAATCTTTAAAAGTTTAATGTTTGGTTTAACTTGTTAACCTTTCCCTTAGTTATCACTTTTTCACTGCCACTTTTCCACAGATGTCTCGATCAAAAAGTGGTTACATAAAAACGCTCTAATGAGCAAATGTACTGACTGAAACCAGAACAAAGAATCTTAATTGACTATTGAAGAAAATGCACAGAAAGCGACTTTTGAGTTTGTAATTGTAAATATTGTGTCAGAAACTCAGCCCTCACAATGACATTCGTCTATTTTAGATAGAAGCAAGTACTAGCAAGCTTAATCTGCTCAAATTTTGTCATTAGACCACACAATAGACTACTCTTGAGCAAGCAACAGCGCAAAAATTAGTTCCAGAAATAATTAAGGAAATCATTTAAAATATCAAAGGAAAGAGGATCATGTTGTCTACAAAGAGGCAAAATATAGCAAATAAGTTGTCTATTACAAAGAAATACCCAGAGTCCTAAGCAAGGGCTTCTTGTACTTCATTTGTGCTGTAATAGCATATGGAGTGGGCTGAAGGTAAGAGATTAGAAAGAGCCAAATGTTATTAAAATACAAAGGTCTAAACTATAGTGCCTTTTAAGATCTCAGGCCAGCCTTGAGAAGAGAGGAGAGAAAAAAGAAAAAAAAAAAAAACAAACAGAAAAATCTGAATGAAACCAAAATGCCTAGAGCAGCTTTACACATTCATAAACTACATTTTACCAAGTAATTTCAAGGACATTTTCAAAGTCTTGCAGTTAAGCTCCTGCCCTCGACGCTCTCTGTAAGTTGGAACTCCCTTTATCCCACCCCTGTGGGAGCTCTGAACCACTGAAGACAAGGAATCTTTTATTAGACACATGCAGAGTGAAAAGTGCAGTGTGGCTCCTCCCTGTGCTCTCATCTCAAAGCAGACCCTGAACTCAACTCCAATACAAATACTACCAACAACCATTGATAGCAAAACATTTTCCCATTAAAATGGATCCCTTTTCCAAGTTAGCTTTTTCTTACATTTGCTAATTTCACACCAAATCTATTAATAAAAGCCAGATATCATTTTCACCCCACAATATCAATTTTAGTGGTGCCTAAATTCACTGATTCATGAGTGTATACTACTCTTTAATAAGCCAAGGTCAATCAATTTTCCTCCTCCTAGTGCTCTCTCCCCCACAATTTCTTCTTCACGTGTTTCAGCTTTACTTTGAAGTGACTTCCTTGCCTGGCATGCTAAAATCCAGAAACAGAGTGCCTATCATTATGACTGCAGTTCATGCCCTGACTAGTCATAGCAGAAGGAGAATTAGACTATAATCTCCTAAACAATGTAGAATCTGTAAATCAAACCAACCAGCTCTTTTTGGCATGTAGATCAATGAACCGGTAGGGGTATGAAAATCCAAGCAACTTTTCTGAAGTAAAGTCAACATCAGCGTATGGATTTGTTCAGCTTGGGTTTTTCTATCCTCTGCCCTTCACCCCCTAAAGCAAGTCTTCACAAAATAGTTTTTATTGCATCCTGAAAAACAGCAGCTTCTGCTGGACCAGAGGGCAAAATAGGCACACACAAACATAAGCTTAGAATACAGGCAGTACAGAGATTAAAAACAACCTACCTTCAGTACTACCCCGCCTAGCCTTCGTGATGGTAAGGATGTTTGCATTTCTTTGCTCTAAATATAAACACAAACAAAGGTGGCTGCTCTAGTCAAAGGAGTAATAACATGTTGCCAAAAAAATTTACAATGCATCAAAACATTTATACGGATTGTAGCGTTGTTTCACTGAAGAAACACAAGCTACCCATAGCCACGTACAGAAAACATTGAGAGAGAGTCAGAGGAATGGAGTTATGCCTGGTGGAGTAACATAAAGTTTCTTGGCACGGAGCAATAATTTCCATAACACAGTGCATGGAGGGTTTCTACTTGCAGAAATGAAGCTCTATTATGCTGACTGATATGCCATCAAACACACAATTTAACTGGGATAGCCCAAGTCCCACTGGAAGTCACTGATGTTTTATATTGTAAGTTACTTGAAACTTCACTGGTGTACAGGGAGGTCTCTTCCAATAACGCAAGTGGGCCTAAATATAATCCTCCAAAGAAATGTCCATAGATCAATTTTTTCCTTACCTGTCCTAATGAAAAATGTCAAACTGAAGGCTTATGGGAAAGAGTTTTAAAGTACAATTTTTTCTCTCTAGTCCTCTTTGGTTTCTCAGCTTTGATGTCTGCCAGGTTCATCATATTTTCCAGGTTTTGTTCCTTAGCGGCTGCAGTTCTCTGGGAAAGGGGGAAGGTGGCAGAGGCCAATCTGCTGACCACATACACCCAATATGAGCTTCCTAAAGCTTCCTCTTAGTGACATTTCCAAAGTGGAAAGTTAACAACTATCATAAACAAAAAATCTGTAATCCTAACTCTTCCTTCCACTCAATTTTTCATGCCAGTGTGGACCAGTGTGGAAAGAGAGGGCCTCCAGAGTATCAGCTTTAGTAGATGGGGACACACAGGATAGTGTGAAACAGTTGGAAGGCTGGGTTTAAACATGTAACCTGAAACACTGGAAACTAGAACTCACAGCGGGGCTTAGCAACAAAATCAACAATATAGGCAGCGCATGACATGTGATCACCAAAGCAGAAGCAAGGTTGCTTAAATATAGCCTCTGTAGGTATTAGAATATTTCTGAGAAGTACACATCAAGCACGAGACAGATGCTACTAAGAAGTAGAGCTTTAGACATTTATTTCTGTATTTAAATAACCAGCTATATTTATCTGAAAGACTTAACCATACCATTCTTGACAGAAAGGTATGCCAGTTACTTACTGCTGTCTAGACAAAAAGATTTAAAACTGGAAAAGATAAAACCTTTGTAAGGAAACATGGAAAAGTGCTTTAAGAGTCCATGAGAAGGGCAATATCTCTGCACTTGAGTCCCCAGAGGAGCTGTGGCTTTCAGAACTTTGTCTACTGGAGAATTTAGTATATTAATTATTTCGTAAACAGTTTCCTAATGTTTGTTCTTGAACCTAAATTGTTTGGGTTTGGGGTGAGAGGTCAGTAAGTCATGAAAACTCTAGAAAGCTGGAAAAAATCAATCAGTCTTACAGGCAGGAGTGATGTCTGATGATCATCTGACACTTCTGGAGTTGTGACCACGGTGTGGTGAACCGCTTCAAACTAGGACATAAAGATATGAATCATCTACAGTGAGTAAGCTGTCCCACTTCCAAATTTCCTGCAAAAAAATAATAATAAATACAGACTATCTGGACACTCACCCTAAGTGTTTGGACAGCTTTAAATGATCCTGTGATCTCAGTGAAGAAATTGTTCTTGAAATGAGTTACATATTTCACCTCTATTTTTAGCATAACCATAAACCAGACCTGCAAAACATAGGTTTCCCAATCTCTGCTACAGTAATTTAGTACCACGTGGTACACAAAGCTGGAAGGAAGCAGCATACAAAAGAGTTACCACAGACTTCAAGGAGCAGGAAGGTATGAAGAGTTTCACAAGCTTCCCTAAATATTCAGAAATATATATATTTTTTGGATAGGGCAAATATTTCTGCACCACTACATCCTTTAAGCATTTCATCACCAGCCTAAACAAATGACAGACGGAGAGCAGTGCTCAAGCAATGCTTCAGAACATCAAGTTCCTGTCAAAAGAGAGAGCTTTGGATAGATACAGGAATTAAATTGATACAGTTAATTTCTTGGCCCCTTGATCACCCCATTTGCATTGCACAAAAGATATCCTGGAGGAATAACTGAAGACAGTCTAGGTGATAAAAAGTCAGTGCACTGGCTTTATGCAACTCATTTCTCCCATTCTGCTGGGAGTGATGTTGAGGTTCGGGTCATGGACACAATGCATAGTACCAAAGTACGCAGTGCTCTGTGCGGGTCTCTTACAGCCACAAGCTCCTGAGACAGCTGCAGCCCGAAACAGCAGACGTATACATAAACGTGGCATGAGTCAGTCACCTTTCTTTTCCCAAAGCTTTCCATGAGCCACTGAGTAAGAATTAATTTTACTGAATGCTCACCCTTATTCCCCAAGTAGATCAAATAACTTCAGAAGTTATAATTTATTTTATTATACTTGTACTAACCTGAAATACTGATCTTAAAATACTTCCAGGTACAGTCAATATAAGTTTAACAAAACAATTCACACGGCAAGAATGCTAAGCAATAACTTCACCAAATCTAGTTCTTGTACGTGGGTAAGTATTGCTGTTGTGGACTAAGAATTTTTCCTGTCACTCGGAAAATCTCCTCATGGAATTAGGTGCTATTTGAGATAAGCAGAGTTGCAAAACCTATTCCTGTCTTGATATAAAATTATAGGAAGTAGAGCTGGAAAGGACTTTAAAAGGTCATCTGGTTTGTCCTCAAGGCAGGATCAATATTCGTGTCACTTGTGACAGATGTATGTTCTTAATGATGGCGACTTCACCACCTCCCCAGGCTTCGCTATGTTTATGTTTAGAAAGATTTTCATAATAACTATTCTGACTCTCCCCTGGTGTAATTTAGCTTGTTATTTCTTATTATGTCTGCCATGAACAAAAAGAACATATTACTCCCTTCCTCTTTACAACAGTGGGGTTTTTTCACATCTTAATTATTGCCCTGACCCTTCCATCTTCTTTTTGAGTGCTTAATAGCTCCAATTTTTCAAGTTCTCCTTGGCTACAGGGCTCCAAGCTGAGTCCTTACCAGTATAAAATACTAGAAGATTACTTCTGCAGGCTGCATTCTGGTTTTCATATACATACTAGCTGGTCACTTAGCTTTTTTATAATTCAACAACTCATGTTTAATTTAATTCACTTTCATCCCCAGATCTTTTCCAGAGAACTGCCGTCTATTGTGTTACCCCATCCTGTATTTGTGCAATTGATTATTTCTGCCTAACACTTTGCATTTGTCCCTACTGAACTTAATCCTATTTTTTTCAGATGATCTCTCCAATTTGTCAAGATCATTTGGGATTCTAATTCTGCTTTCCACATGTTCAGAACTCCCCCATCTCCTGTCATATGCAAATTTACTGCATATACTATTATTCCCTCATTCAGATCATTCATGAGAATATTTAACAATATTTAATCAAGAACAACTCACTGTAGAAACTTCTCAGTATATTTGAATTAAACAACAAAATTAGGTAATTATTCTCTGAGTGTCACTTTTCATTCAGCTTTGCATTTACTCTCAAGACTTCCTTTCCTTAGCTTTCTGATGAAAATATGATTCAAAAGAGTGCCAAAACTTAAGTAACGTAGGAGCAGGAGACTTAGTCTGTCCCCTGTATCTGTGGACCTGTTACCTCAGCATAGCAGGAAGTTCGTTTGCTTTGTCGTAATTTGCTCTTGACAAATTATTAGCTATTCCCTCCCTCCATGCTGTGTTCTTGTTGCTTATGAATATTTAGGACATTCATTGCACAATTTTTTCTGAGAGATTCTGGTGATTTTGTCATCGAGTATGCAACTGACAATCAAGTACCAGCACGCAATACCATGCAAATTAATTTTATGCAAAAATCAAAAGGACTTTTGAATCCCTTTCCATCAAAACATATTCTTCAAGTATTCACTGTTAAAGGGGGCAGCAACTGTAAGAGGTCTTGAGTAAGTATAGAACCACGCATCTCACATATGAATGATGTATCTCATTGATCAGCACTAGTAGAAACATCCTCCTATGCTGATTTATGTCTCAATGCAGCGTTCATTGGAATAAAGGCCCACACAAAGTGTATGGATATCATGTGGTAGTGAATCAATTATGCTCATTCAGATCACACTCAAAGCACTTATGTCATATTGTTGACTCTTCAACCACCTGCTCTTGTCAAGGAGGTCTGGCACACAGTCTTTGAAGCATTCTTGATTTGCTCCAGTCATGCTCTGTTCTGATTATAAAAAAATAGTCATAATTTTCATATTGATATCTTTTGAATAGCCAGCACTATCTGTACATGTGTATAAATGAGACAGAAAAGGTGCTGAAGATACATGGTCTCTTTGGAGGAAAACATGTTTTGTGCATCAGTCAGATGATACAGGTTATCTAAATACTCATCTGTCAGATTAAAATCCAGTTAAAAATGAAGTGGCACAACATCCCTGACCAGATTTACTACCAAAATAGGTGATCTACTTTTTATCTGAAGTCAAGTCATGTGGAAGACCAGGAGGCATTCAGATGTAAGAATCCAATAGAAATACCCTTGAAAATAAAGATGTTGAATTACTAGCCTTTATGCAATATAAAATACAAATGCACATTATACCAAAACAAACAACTCTTGCTTCAACTCTGTACATAACAATTAAAAGAAAAAACTCCGCTAATCCTAAGAAGTCACTATAGTCACTCTATGTGTAGGTGTGGGGTTTGTCTGCATTAATTGAGGAAAAAAACTCATAAAAATGAACTGTTCATAGTGAGTCACATGAGAATAAAAATCAGTTTGTGGATCGGTTTTTCCAGGAATCAATTCTATTTGATCAAGGACATTACTGAAGTTTCCTGTTCACAGAAGACTTTTCAAGAAACTTATTGCTGGAAGAGCATCTTCACTTTTTAAAGTATGCTAAAAAAAGTTGGAAAGCAGAATTTCACGTTATTTAGGAACAAATTTTCTCTCAGGTAAACAAATTTTAAATTGAATTATTCCATATTTACATCAAATAGTTTAAGTGAGAAAAAATAATTTAGGTTTCATACGTAGCACATGAGGCCTTTGCTGGCCTTCCACTTCTGGTGTTACCTTATGATGTCTCTGCAAGGGATTAGATATTTATGGAGTTCTCTCCTTGCAAATTTATCCAGAGATTCAATTGCTAGATTTCTTTCACCCAATAATCTCATTCATTCAGGATTAAAAGTACTTTATGTAAAAATATAACCTTTTCTTCCTGAATTTGCAGGAGCAGTAAAAGACAAGAAAACCCAAAAAACACAGCATAAGAGAAAATATAGTTGAGGCTGGAGTCTGAGACCAAACACGTCCACCTGCAGGACTGTTTTATTGGACATGTATGAATTTCTAAATTCAATAAACATTTAACAGAAGACAGTAAATCTCTGCAACCACAAATCAAAACTTCTGAGGTCTTTAAGAAATGTTCAAGTTACACATGGCCTTCAGGACTGTCAACTGTTCCATTCCAGAGCAGGAGGAGCTGTCCTGTCAGGAACAGTAATGGCAAAAAGGAAGATAATCTCAGGCCAATTACCAATCCTAAGGATAAGAGGCAAATATCTTTCCATGAAGCTATGATTAATCAATATTAATAAGGCTAATATTTCAGCCTCTGTTTAATAAAATGTAGCAATTAGCAAAACTAGAAAATTGTAACCAGGTGATTTGTTACTATCGCTTCACTCTTTTTACCCTATTACTGACTAGCTGTAAAAGGATGAGATGCAGTGGCCTGTATGAACTTCCTGAAGACGTTATCCTACTGAACAATAACTGAAAAAGAATTGACAAATAAGAAAATTGCATACCTGCTTCTTACTAAGTAACTGTCTACAGCTATAGTGGAACAGGGCAACTGCTTTCTTCCCTTGCCCCCATCCCATATCAGACCAGCCCTTGAAGGCAATTTCCTGAAACGGCACTTTTAGCTAATGGGAAAGCATATTAGAGCACACAGAGAGAAACTATAAATGGTAACAAGGCTAAATTCCCCGGTTCTGGACCTCCATAACCTGTTGCTAATCTAGTCACTCTGAGGAAATGGTGGTATGATGATAATTACTTCTCAGTTCCTTCAGAGGAAGTGCTACATGGTACACTTTAAATAGAAGGAAAGAATATTATCTTTTTTAGTATTTTCACCATGCATTGTTAAGCTACTGCATTCCTGTGCTGCATCCCACTGTGATGAAGCCAAGGGTAGTGTCAATGGATGAATTTTAAGTGGGCAACAATTTACAGTGCATGTGATTGATGAAATTTATCCCAGTATAGGTACCACCAGTTCTTGCTATATTCCAAATATTTGTAACAAGAAAAAATCAGCAATCAGAAAAATATCAGAACTGCAAAGAACTTTCCAAGAGATTGATGAAATGGGGCTCTTTCCGTTGATTTCAGTAGGCAATGGGAGAGGATCTAGGTGATGTTACTAAACAGCAAAATTTCACATATGCATGCTTCTGAAAAAAATTTTCATTAACAGCAGAAAATTTCAAAAGGTTCACCAAGAGCAGAAAAGGAAGAACCACATAAAAGAGGCCTACAATGGACTTCAGGTCATGACATGCACTTGACCCGTGCTGCATCAAAAGACACTGAAATTCACTGCTTGCAGCCCCACCTCATGTTCTTCCTTCTCTCAACAGGATATGAACAAAATAATATGCATTTTACGTGTACCTCTATTGAAAGCTTTCAGCCATGCTGGAACATTTGAAGCACCTTTCTTTTTAAATGAAAGAAAATACTAAATATATAGACAAAGGGACAGTTAATATAGGCCAGGATAGGCCTGTATTAACCAGGATGCATATTCCAAATACAGCCAGCCCTCACAGTGTCAGAAACACACCGAATTTAAGTCTTGTGTGGTTTATAATTATTTTTTTCCACTATAGAAACAGCCGTGAATAGATCATACAAGTCTTGAACAATAACAAGCATGGTGCAACAAGGAAGCTACGCTTTGATTTCTGTATATACCTTGAGCTATTCAAATTTGGCTATCACGAGAGCATGGCGTGGTGTGTCAGAAGACTAGAAAAGATTTACTTCGCAGGCGTCTATACAGTGGAAGATTCTATTGCCTTCAGTGCATATGCGGTTTGTAAGCACAAATCCCTTTGTCCACTGTTCTATGAAGACACCTGCAAACAATGAGGTGAAAATAATACAATGATCCTCAGGTCATGAAGTGCATACAGATGCCTATGCTTTGCTTGCCTTTCAGTGGGGTGACCCAAGTCCTCTCCATGGTAAGCCTCTGAGTCATGTCTAGAATCTTTTGTTCATTCTGGAAGATTATACCTTACCCTTAGCCAAACTTCTTCAAGCATCTTTAGTCCAGAGGGTAAACTGCAAATCCTGGAAGATCAAAGTTACTTTTAAGATTTGTGGTGCTTCTTATTTCTTCCTGTAAGTCAAAAAAATGGAAAGTGGTTCATTCCTCCTTTTGCTCCTGTAAATTTGCTTCTTCCCATGGAGACAGATGAGGTGACAGCAGATGGAATTAGAGAGTCAAATGTTTTGAATGTGACTTGTACAGCCAGCTCCACTCTCAGGAATCCAGAGCAGTTAATCTTGAAAGGAAAATGAGCACATCCTTCAAAACCAAATACCTGGCGTCAGATGCGCAGTTTAAGCTATCGGCCGTTAGTTTCAGCCTTAATAAACTAATCTAGAAAACAGCTTGCTTCCCCATACTCGTTTCTTCTCTCAGTCTTTTAAGTTGAATAGTTGTAACAAGTGGTGGAGACATAATTGTGGATTCATCATTGATTTGAGAGACAGGAATGTCTAAACCCTAAATTTTAATCTTGGTAATTGACACTGTGTGTATTTTTCTGCAAAGTACTTAGCCTCATTATGCCTTACAGTTCTACAAATATCACATACCTTATTAAAAATAACGGAGAGACCCTGTGCTTAAAAGGTTGCCTGCAGGTGGTTATCGTGTGAGCAATAGATGCATTATTGAAGCAATTCCTTTTTGCACATCTATGTCAGAACAACCACCATTAGAATAATTAGATTCTTTTGTTGGCCGAAGAGCTCCTGAGGTATCCATCTCTCCAGTTGCTGGCCTTTAGTGAAGACGAGTTGCTGTCTTTTAAAACTTTTACGGGCTACAAGCTGACTCTTAGGACAAATAGTTCCTTTCTCAGGTCAGAATCAAAACCTGTTGCATTAAATTATACTTGCTGTTGCCATGCCAACATGCTTTCTTTGCTCACACTTCATTTTGCACTCTGAATGGCATGCCTAATAAAAAATCAGGACTTTCCATTTTAGCCATCTCAAATGTACATCTGGACTCCATCCCAGACTGTAGATTCCTTTAGGAAATATTCTAACTCCACTTAAAAATACAGTTCCTAACCATTTAAAGGTGGCTAGACATAATCTCCCAGCAGGACCGAATTTTAACACAAAGCACTTTGATAGAGAACTACTATTCAGATTTTCTGATATTACAGAATTTGGTAGATCAGCAAGGCAGAACATGAAGTTGTTTTCCATCATGGAGTGTGCGTCTGGAAATTTTAGGAAAAAAATGTGAAAAAAAGAAAGAAACCTGCTTCTAGTAAAGAATCTATAGACAAAGATGAGCTATGCAGAGAGCATGGATGCCCGGGGGGTACACTGCTTCCATGTAAAAATGTCTGAAGTTTGCCTTGGATGATTGTTTAAAAAGTTAGCTAATTTTCATCATGCCACCAGGACAGCCTGTAACAGTGTCTTACTGCAGAAGCAGCCTTGGTTCTTCTGTTCCCAGTTCATGCTTGATGTAGGGAGCAGGGCTGAGTCACAGAAATGTGCTCCCTGCTGCCCGTGGCATTCCAGTGGGCAGGGGAGGCACTTTGCTTTGTGCCTCATCAAGCTTTACCCCAACCAAAGAAAACAAACAGCAGGTTTTGAAGACACTGTAAACTTTGCCCTCACAGCTGGAGGCAGAGTGAAGCAGTGGCAGCCAGCAATAAGGGACAGGCAAGAAGAAAACAAAAAGTGATGGAGAGAGACAGCCGCAGCACAAAGAGTTCATTCTGTGCCTCTATTAAGAACTCTGAGAGTCCCCTACTGGGGAAAAGAAACCGTTAAAATGTTCATTAGAAAGAATATCACCTTGGGCATTTATTATTTATTGCAAGTCTTTATAAGCCATTACTCTTCAGATGTATTCAAGTCCCCATGTACTCCCTGTTCTGCTCCAGTCTGTTAGCAGACCAAACATCCGGCAGCAAGAGCCAGTGCCATAGTGCTGCTCTGTGGCAGTGGGACATTCGGTTTACAAGGAGGTTTCTTTTACATGCACAGCTAGGATTGATTTACAATTTGAGTTTTTGTAGCTGAATCCACAGAGTATTTAATTTTAGATTATCCAAAGGAAGAAAGTTATAACAATCAAAAATAAAGCTGAATGCACTCTACACAGTTTGTTCAGCAGTGCCAGTGGTTTTAAGAAGGATGAAACAACATTGGAAGCACTGGTCATGCACACAGTACCCAGCCCACTGCTCCAGCTGCGTGTCTACATTAGCTTCTCAGCCCTGTAACATGAAGTCCTCCACCTGGTTTTCCTCTAGTGTTTGGTTGTTTTGCTTTTATCTTCTCCAGAATTTGCCTGTAACACAGTTCCTCATTCACCATTTAAAATACAGAGCAGGTTGAGAGTAGACAAACTACACAAACTACATATTAAGGTTATATATTTCTACCCGCACAGCGTGAAAGGCAAACACAGAAGACAACCAGGAGACTTGGCATGTTGCTCTACTGTCTCATTTCTTACTGGAAGTAGAAGCCAACTGACAGCGTCCAAAATTTCCTTTGGTATATTGATTCATGTTTTTCTTAAGACAGACTCCCAACCAAATGTTCTCCCCATATCCACCCAAATCCTACTGCAGGGCACACAGTCTGCTGGAACACGACCTTTCCAAAGATCCACAGCACACCTTTCTCCTGCTCAAGCACACATCACTGAGATGCCATAGATGCTGGGTCTACCGTTAGGTATAGGTCCAGGGGTGTATCCATGATGATTCTCCAGCTACAGTATATCATCACAGGTCTGCCACACTGCTGCAGCTAATTCTGCCATTAGCTGATGCAGACTCCCTTTGATAGCAAATGCTGCCAGAGTGCATAAGAAAAATGTAACACTACAGGCCTGTGAACCAGAACACAGCTTTAGAAATTTCTCACCCGTATTTATCATGTCACCCTGCAATTACAGAAGTATTCCTACTAGCTGGTGTTCATTTGCACGAGTCAAGATAACTCACAGAGGTGAAAAATAACTTTATATTCTCTAAAGAAGAAATATAGAATTTTCCAAAGACTTCTAAATTTTTCATGCCATTACACTTGACATGATCATTTTTAGAAAGTTAGGTTTAACCACTTACTAGACTCTGCAAACCTGCTGGGCACCAATAGACTACCTCAACTCTAAAGACATTTGGAGGGCACTGAACTGCTTAATGAAACTAAATCCATAGTGAGCCTGAATCTAAAGCACTTCTCACAAAATTCCTATGCATTTGATATCTAGATCTTCCTAAATTAAGAGGACTGGAGACAAAATATATGAGACACAATAGTTCACATAAATCAAATCTCCTCTACTGATCTAATTCTATTGCTTTCCCAGAAGTACTCCTGCACTCGGGAATTCTTTTAATTATGGGAATGAGGACTAGACTGCCCAAACACATCAAGTAGCCTTAATGATACACAATGAACAAGCAATAAACAGAATATTAAAACCCTCTTTTATTCTTGGCCAGTCAACAGAGGGTTAAACCTAGCAATGATTCTTTTTCAAAGCTGTTCACAGTTCCCTATTTTATGATGTCATTGGTTGACATTGTTAATGTCAAGGAAATATTGACATGGTAAGATATATTTCCATGTGTTCAGTAAATTACAATATTAGTTCAGAGAATAAAGAAAAGATGTGCCAAAGTATGGAATGTTGAGGCACATTGATGAAAGTCGGTATGTTCTTCCTTTACCCTTATGCTACATGCTAGATTCTAGAAACACTTTTTCTCAGGGTGCTTTGGGCAGTAAATGAAGAGGCTTACAACCATACTATTTTACTCAGTGTGTCTTGTACTTGGGCATACTTAGTCATAACTGTCGACTTGACAAAATTTATTATTTCCCTTGAAACACGAAGAACTGCTTTCAACATCGTGAAATAGAATTTTACTGGATTTTCTTTCACAGCACTGAACATGAGCACAATGTCCTAGGCACACATACAAAAAGGATTGCAATTACTTGGCAATATGGCATCAATTAGGAGAAAGGAGTAAAATTTATTTTCACTTTCATTATAGAATTGTGCTGTGAAGGTTTAGCTTGCAGGGGGCAGGCAAAGTTGGTTCTTTTTATCTCTTCCTTGTAGAAGGAATTACTCTAAAGATGGTCTTCTAGCTTCCTTTTTAAATTAATGTGTACTTTATAAAAGACAGAAATTCTGTATTTTTTCATGTTCTAAATGCACAAAAATTTAATCTGGGTTAAGAGTTACAAAAATATGAAACGCAAGAGACTGGAGAGAAAGAGAATACTTTCCATTCTTTAATCTTCATCATCTGACAGAACACAATTTCTTTAAGAGACCTAAATTCTCGTGTTCTGTCCCCTCCATATGCGTATGTGCTGTCAGTCAGCCAGGCACAGTTAAGAGTATGAGAATTGCCCTTGACGTATGTTAATTGATCTCTGTGTCTAAAAACCTAAGGATATGATATACAGTTCTGGTACATGGAAACCAGAGTCAACATAATATAATACGGTAATGAATAAAATCAAAGAATTTCTGTTCAGAGTGTGATACTGTAAGTTACTATTTATAACCTGTTCACTGTTACAAACTGGCTTTCCAGCTGTTTTCCTATGTTTGTTAATGAGGCTTGACTGCACGAAGGTCTTCTCACTCTCTGGTAAGGATAAGCATCAAGAGCAGAAGTCTTGTGAATACCTAAAGCCAAGGTGACATGCTTGTGCAAACTGCAGAAAAGGAAAAACGAAAATCTTACCATGTTTTTGGCAATTCATATAGCTACAGTTCTTCTCTGTATTAAACACACCATATTTTTGGATATATGGAAGAGGGGAGAGGAGAGAAGAGGGTGAGGGAGAAGAAGCAGTAGTATTAGGTAAAATGGGTAAAGCAGACCTTCAAGGAGAGGAACTTCATCACATGTCACTGCGACCCACATTAATCTTTGTCAGCACTGGCTTACAATTTTGCCACAATGAATGTATATTCAGATGAACAGGTAAATTAGGATGATTTCATTACAGTTTATAACATTTCTACTTTTCCAGATGCAGAAAAGTGATATGAATGCACAATTGCAATAATCCCACAGCATGCACAGATTTAATAATTTGTAAAATATGAGTTATACAGTAGATATCTAACACTTCTGTGTGTCACAGGACTTGCTGGCTAGAGACAGCTGTCTTCTCTGTGTGTTTTCAATAGATTTCCTCTATTACACCTACTGAAGTTACTTGAAAGAATTTAATATTCTCGCTTCCTCCTAGGTAAATCACTCCTGTGTTTTTCCTCCTAGAGTTCATTGTCTTTTTCTGTATTGTGTTTAGATTGAGGTCAATGGTTCTGGTCTCTGTTTCCTCCCCAGCCCACCACCTCTCTTCCAGGCAGGAAAACCCAAGTGACGGTCAGCAGTGAAGTGAAGGTCAGAGATTTCCTTGGCTGGCCTTCAACACCTTCCCGCAGCAGCCTGAGTCAGCAGCGCTCCTCGTAGATCAGATCTGCCTGGTCTCTTGAGGGCACTCAAAGGAATAAAACTTCATGACTGATGTCTCCTTCGTGAGAAATCCAGTCATTTCTAATCCAGTTCTTAACCCTGGCAGAAGGCTTTTCTTCACAAAGCGTTAAGCAGTTTTCTGTTAAATCTGGTTTACATCCTACCCCAGGTGTCTGTCAAACTACTGAAGCAGGACTAAACAGAAATTTACATCCATTTAACTTTAGTTGAATATCTATTTAGATAGCAAGCAAGTAGAATTTTATGCACTTTTAATAAGTTTTTTCTTTAATGTTTTAGGACGTCCTAAAAACATCTGAGTCAATCCACATTTCACTACAGTTCCTGTTATCAAAATATGTCATTCTCTTACACACAGTTTTTAATTTACACTCCATCCTTACCATGCACATAAAATATGGTGCTGGAAGTGGGAAGATTTCTTTTACAACCATAAATCTAAACTTTCAAAACTGTGTATTGATTGTCTTTTCTGATTATCCAACACAGGCCAGTTTACAGCCTTCAAAAAGTGGGTATTCAACATTCTGTGATATCCTATGGAGTTACTGGCATCAACAGCATATAAGCTTTGACCAACAGAGCATTCTTAGTCCGAAGTCTATCTTGAAGCAGTTGCTTGATGGACACCCAGGCAGAAAACATGAGATGCAAATCTTTCTCAAATATAAGGGCAAGACTGGCTGACAAGTAAAACGCAGAGAAGTGCTGCAAGGAGTAGATAATTCTCATGCAGAGTCGATAGATGGAGAATGTGAAGGTCTCTTTGCAGCGTTTTTTCAGGAATTTACTTGTTTGTTAGCACAAGTTCTGCTGAGACAACCAAGAATGTCGTCGCTTCAAAGCGCCACTTTTTATTTACAGCAACGTGATCTACCCTGGAGCAGCCAGCCAGCTGCGTGGTCAAGGCATTACCTGAGGACACTGGACACCTGCCTTCAATTTCCCTGGGTCAATGCTGCTTGCATCTTCAGTGGGACTCTCATATGGAGATGTTACGCTCTCTTCTGCTGCAGGAGCCCAGCTCCCAGAGCAGACTGTGCAGTCTCAGCCCAGGTAGCAACTCCTGTGTGATCACAAAGCACTTACATGCACAGCGATGGGATTCCCAGCAACCAGAGGCCTCAGTCGGTCAAGCTGCTGAAGGAAACGCCAAATGGAGAAGTGTGTCTGGAATCCCTCATTTCTCTACACCGCAGAACTTCTTTAAACTCACTGCTGATCATAGGAATTACTCATTAACCCCCCCTGTATTCAGGGGCCTCACACATCCCTTTGGGTGAGGATGACTAGATCAAGATCACACTCTTGTTTTAAGCAGCCAGTGTTAATATCACCATTCACCTTAAGCTATAGCACCGAGGACAGAAGACTTCTGCAGGAAACAGGCAAACAGGACCCTACAACCACAGCACCCTTAGGATCCTAAATCCACATATCCCCCACCCAGCAAAAAACCCCGGAGTACTTCCACATAAGCCTCAGTTGTTCTTACAACAAGGATACGGCTTTGAATGTTTGGGTGGAGGCTCTGACACACAGCTCGGTGTTTCCCCACCAGCACTATCCATGCTCCTGAATGGAAGCAGCCACAGCTGCTTGCTTTTGTGCCCAAACCACTACTGTCACCATGAGCAGACCTACCAAACCTGACCCTTCAGGAGATGTCAAACCAGGGAATCCTGTTCTGTGACTTCTGATGGTGCTTTCACCATGCCAGGATACTCAGTCTTGCCAAAATGGTATTACTTCTCAATAAGGCAGTGCTACTTAAGGAATTTATCACCAAAATGATGTGTCTGGGCTTTCAGAAACCACGATAACAGCAGATGGCCTTGCGAACTCTCAATCTGAACTGAAATTTAGGCATCTGAGTCTCACTTAAGGGGCTTGAGTCCTCCCTTTGACCAGTACAGACAGCTCTGTCTATGACTAAGAGCTGCACGTATAGTGGTAGATTAAGCAACGTCAAATGCCTTTCCTGTTAAAGTGGCAGAGCAGCCCTGACACGGTTTTGGTCTGGGTCAATTAGCATTTGGGAGGGTGCCAGGTTACAGCTAATTTCTAGCCACAGCTCAGGAGTGATTATAGGCCCGAGACTGCTCCCAAAAGTCAGTTTGGGTTTTTTGAGTGTAGGAGAGCTCAATAGTATGGACACAGGTCCTTCCAGTTGCAAATATACTTAGAGCTAAACTCGCTAACAGGGCAGTGAGGGCCAGACACAGAAATCCTTTCGTCTCTCAGCAATTATGTTTCACAGTCCAAGACAGCAAAGCAAAGAGAAGAAAGGATATAAGATTACACAAAGAAGGTTTGTCTTATGTTGGGAACTTTCTGTTCTTGGAGGAAAAAAAAAAAAAAAATCTGCTAACGACAAGAAATACCATATTCTTACATTATAGAGTTGCACTTGTAAAATGGAAACACAGGGTCACAGCTGATAAATAGCCAGAGAGAGCATTCACCAAGCTGATTATAAATATGTGGTCAGATAGCTCAGGGACTCTGAGGACCGAAATCATGAGATACTCTACATGGCAAAGTGGTTATTTAAATACCTCCTCTTCCATCGGGAGTTCAGCCGTTATTCAAAGAGGTGAAGCATATTCATTCCTGAGTGATCCAGACATGGGACAGTTATGAAAAGCTTTCTGCACAAATGAAGCAAATGTGGTATCCCACAGGGAGACTGAACAACAGCTTCTGTCATAGCCTCAAAACTGACTGTACCTGAATGAATGGAGGCTGGAAGGTAGCTGGGTTCATGGGCGTTTGTTGAAGTCTGTCACTCCCTCTTGAGGGTTACTTACATGAGTTTAAAACTTTATACAATTGCAATAGATATAGCTGGCAGCATGAAAACCATTAGATTAACATATAAACAGTTGAGGCTATAATGCTGTTAAAATGGATGTTCAAGGAAACTGTAGCCATTTTTACAGCTGTTTTGGAAAGTGTCTCTTTGGCAGAACATGCTGGATTGTCATTCTAAATGCCTGTGTTTCCCATGCTGGTTTCCTGAGGAAGGGTTTGTGAACGGACTTGTTTATTTATTACATTTTTTTTACCCCTCTTAGCTGTCGTTGTGGATTCCCCAGCCTTGTGAAAGTAGTCATTAGTTGCCTTGTTTGGCCAGGAGAAATCTGTAAAGAAACCAGCTCTTGTCCAGAGGGTTCCTGGAATTTTCTCCCAAATTTGTGTAAGAACTTAATAAAATCAAATTTAATTTTATGTAAGGTTTGTTACAAGGCCATAGGTGTTTCATGAGAACAAAGAGCAAAAGAACTGAAATTACATTTACCGTTCTGAAGTAAACCATACCAAATGAGGTTCAGATGGGACTTGCTAAGGTGATCATCCCTCCAACTGGAGCAAGACCACAAGGATCAGATCCCGTCTTCTTAAATGAGAACTGAAGGAAATCAGCATCACCTACATCCACATACCCTGAGGCTATTTTGAAGGCAAGTTCCTTGGCTGTGCCAGCCTAAAGCTGCAATAAACTACCACAAAAACAATGGACAATTGCAGCATTTATGACCTTCTGTCCCTCAAGTGTTGACCTTTTTTCTTCTGGGAAACAGAAAGCAACCTGTTCTTATATGTTTTTAAAACAAACACTCCATTGCAAATGCCTCCCCCTTTGGAGGAAAGCATACAAAACAAAGACCTAACGGATTTTAGTCACGTTATTTAATACGCTGTTAAAAGAGAAACAGATGCTACAGCAAAAAGTGCATTATGAAGCCAGTGTAACAGTATAAAACATTGTAAAATCCTACCTCTTCTGAAGACATTTATGCACTTGGCACTGAACATGTGAAGCTTAACAAAATACTACCTTACGTAGAGTGCAAGCCCTATTTATAGAAGTTATGTCCCTGACAACAGTATCCATCATTTTCTGAACTGAAGTCGGCAGTTCTGCGGTGATTTTCAGCCAGATCCATAATGTCGACAGTTGGTCACCCACACAGAGTGCTGCATGCAGCACAACCACCTGAACGCTACTGTTCTGTTCGTTGATTATGGAGTTCTCCTGTATTATTAAATACTTACTTTCTGGGTAAGAGCAACCCAAAGTGCTCTTTCTAGTTTCAGCTGGCTGGAAGGGCTTACCTATTCTAGACAATCATCAATTCTGACCAGATTACAACCCCTCCTCATGCTTCAGGATATCACGAGCTATGGAAAAGTTGTGAAGAAGCCTTCCGTTGGCTGGAGAAGCACCTCCTGCTTGCCCACCTTCTCAAGGAACCAGAACGACAAGCTGACATCAGCCTGACGCTGCTTGCTGTGGTATTCTCACGCACTGCATGATACCAGATTCAATTTAAGATCCTGTTCTTCAGCGCAGATTAAGGACTGGGCCTTGTACATCTCATGTACTACCTTGCTTGACAGCTTACCATGACCTAGCATGACAGCTGTGGTCATTGGTAATCATTGCCAAAAGGGAGGATCATAGGAGTGGGTGGAAAGGAAATCAGACATTCCTGGCAGCTGGCCCACAGCTCTGAAGCTTCCTTTCACCAAACATCAGACTGAAAACAGATCTCTGCTTGCTGAAGAGAAAAGTATGGGCTTCCACTTTTCAATCACTTTTCCTTAGTGCAGCGTACAAATGGTTTCCTTTCCCTGAAGGGAAAAGGATAAAGGAGAAAAGAGAAAAGGCAAAGGGAAAAACACATGTGTTCTCCTAGCAGAGTGAAAACAAAGGGCCAGAGAGGGCTATTCCTCCCTGGTTCATTACTGTCATTTTTGTTAGCAACAGTAGATTAGGCAGGCAGGGAAATATGGCCCTTGGAAAGCAAAACAGAGAAGTGTTTACCATATAAACAGAGAATTAAAGAGTTACACAACACAGAAAAGTTTTAACTTTGTTTTTGATGAGCACAGTCCACAGAAAAGGATATTACAGCAGAATTTAGTATGTGCTTTTACTGTTAAATTTTCACGAATTCAGTAATTACCTACAATGAGGTTCACTTCAAGGGCTCAGCAGGATTGTCTCTACCTCCAAGGACAACGAACCAATTTTTTTCTCATAAATAACCCATCTGAACCAAATTAAATTCTATGGTGTTTAATCCTATAAACACTTCTCTTAGAAATGTGGAAGAGGTTCTGCTTGTTTGGCTAATATTGCATCTTGTTTTGGCCAGATGGAAGAGAAAGTAAAAAAGAGGAACAACCACTGACAGGGATTGTGAAATAAGACGGTCTACAAACCCATTGATTTGAAAACAAATAAGTAAGATTTAGTGGCTCTATCCACCATGGTAAAACCCCAAAATTCGAGAATTTCCCTGGCTTCTGGGCCTGCTGATAATTTCAGAAAGGTATTGTGAAATCCTCCAGCTATTTGCTCCAGCTGAGCCTGCTTAATTAGAATTCCTCAGCACTTAGACATATTTCCTTAACAGCAAATGATACAAATAATCACTTCAGGAGACAACGGAATATATAACATAGGCACTTTTTAAAAAAAAATATTATTATAAAACTGAAAGACAAAAGCAATAGCGACAGCTCCCCAACAGATTTTTGTTAAACCAAATGCAATCAAAACCATGCCGAAGTTTCTGAGGTTGTACACACTGGCGGTTTAAAACCCTCTCTCTAACCCCATCGCCACAACTCTTTCAAGTGAACAAACATGCAAAAACATTTCAAGCACCATGGCAATGTTGACTCGGAGCATTGTTAACTCCTACCAAAAGGCTGTGGGAAGCACAGTAAAACGATAGAAGGTTTCGTTTATTAATCTGTGATGAAAACCAGGCTTCTGTTGATGGAGGGTGAAGGGGGAAGGGTAAAGATAGGCTTGTCTGTTTAATGCTTGGCCCAGATATATTTGTTTTTTAAAAAGCAAGCAGCTGAGCGCATTGCTTCTGGCTGTGTCTTTCTGTAGGTTGCCAGTTGCCAGCATTCACAAAGCACGAGTTATGTAATGCGCTCCTATCAGGAATCCGAGTTCAAAAACATTTCATGAAGTCCCATGCTGTTCTGGCCAGAGTAATTGTTTCTGATAATGAAAAGTCTGTATCACCCTGATTCAGCTGTCTCGGCCTTCTCCAATGGCAGCACTTTGTGCTTTCCCTCAATCTCTTCTCCTTCCCTCCCTCCATCACAACAATCTCCGCTCATTTCTTAAGGAGACTGTTCTCTTCCCTAAACCCCTTCACTGGCTTTTGACAGAGAAAAAGAAAAATAAAAGGACACACGTAGTTTTGCCCCTCCTGTGCCTCTGAAACAGGCTGGTTTTCCTTGCTCATCATTTGGAAAATCCTCATTTCTTTGGTAGATGCAAAAGAAACACCGGATTTATGATCAAAAGTATATTCATCACATTGCAATATTGACAGAATAGCTTTTCTGACCTAATTTTGAGAGTAAAGACCTAAATTTCAGAGCAGCCCATCTCCCAGAAATGCGCTTACTCCTCATGGAATAATTTGAGGCACTTTTCAGGAAAATTCTGCAACTTTTCACAGAAATAATTATTGGGTGACTTGTTGAGTGAGAAATTTCATTTGCAGTCACTATGCCACTTTGATGTAATTAAAATCAATCAGGCACATAGATAAGAGCATGTAATTATTTAAGATGTGTAAATTAGAGTGCATAAAAAGGAAATCCTGGAGGACAGCTCTCTCTTTCAATCTGTATTCAATGTTTTTATGCCATGAATGTGTAAATATTAGTCAATATATTTCATTACGTAAATAACAGCAATCTGCTTCCTTGGTAAAATTTAAATAGAAGAAATAAAAGTTTAAAAAAAAAATTGCAATAAGAGTCAGGATTAGTATAAAATTCTCTTACCAAACATCTCACCAAAATACAGGCTTAAACGCTAAACACCATTAAACTGTGCTTCCTTATAATTCTGTTTCCAGTGTAGTTATGACTATAGTTAACAAACAGCTCATTATTTAAAGAAGAGTGAAGTTTGATTCATATCATTGTATCTAAGTAAACATGAAATTTAGGCCAAAGTATCTTTAGGAGGTTTGATCCATGACAGTCAGTCAAAGGATTCCCATTTCTTTCAGCAGACTTCAACACAGATGCTTGGAGCAAGGATATCTGGGAAAGATGTGTTTAATGTTAAACTAACGATTTACAAGGTACTGGAAAAGGGTACTGATAGAAACCTTCAAAGCACAATTAGACAGATTGACAGATAAAATATCTGTATGTAAATCTCAATGTATTTCATCATGTGTATTGAAATAAAAGACATGAAAGATGAAGAATATAAAAGTTATTTCTAAAACAGCAACAGAAAGTTTTATTATTCTTTCAAACACTATTAAATTTTAAATAACTTCATTATCTTAAATTTATAAGGAATTTTTTCTTCAAGTATTTTACCTTAAATTTCAGGGATTTTGTTTGTTTATCTGTACCTACTAGTTTCCTTTAGAATTAAAAGTGATGATTCCTAGAAAAAAGGGAATAGAAAGTTTTCAGGCACTGTTTGTCTTTAATCCAGTCTTCAATTCTTAGTTAGACAAAGCTCACAAGGACTTCTGTTCCATTAATTTGTGGTCTAACAAGCCTCAAGCCGTATACACAGAGGAAAACCACCCTTTGTTTCAATAAAAGGAACACTTAAAATTACTACTGTTAAACACGGAAAGATAAGCCTTAATCAAGACTCTTTTCACTTTATTTTAGCAATTCCAAACGTTAGTTAATTCTTGCAGTGAAGCTAGCAGAGGTTAATTTATACCTCTCTGAGGCACAGAAATTTTAACCATCTTTCCAAGTCAATGAGAGAATCAGCAACAGAACTCAAATGCTACAGGTTCAAGCTCCTACTTATAAGAAATACCTTAAAAATGAAACAAAACACAACAACAAGAACTGCCTACAGTCACTCAAACCTCAAATCCTACAACGACTTCAAAACCTTGTGAGTCCTACTTCCATCAGTTCCCGCTGAAACCCAGGCAATACTGCTTAACTGACCATAGGGGACAAGGCTATACAAGACCTGCTTCAGTTTTTGTAACTACAAAATAGGGCGAATGGTACCAACCTCTTTTTAAAATGCTTTGAATTTTTTCGGATCAAAACAACATGGAGATATACTGATGTTGGACCTATGCCTACAGAAATCAAACATAGTTCACAGATTCAAACATGGTTCATAGACTATGTCATCCCAAGCTAAAGCTCTGAGAAAAATGAATAAAAAACATGGCAAGTGTCAGCTTGCTGCTTCATGCATTGTGAATGAAACATGTAAAAGCAGCAGCTGCATAAGCAAAGAACAGAAATTCTGATTTGTATGGCTTACAGTCATTGAATATCACAACAAAAGCAAAACAAAATATTTAGTGCTATAAGAGTTTATATAATTTGGTTTCTTTTCTCTCTCCAGCATATTAAACTTTGAAATCTTAATGACTCATTTATGTTGCACATGCTTTGTAAAATAATGTCAATTGCCTATGAATCTACACAAAACAGCAATTTGCTAAAGATTTTGTTGGCTTTGCAAGGCAAAAGAAAACACACAAACACAGTTTAATGCATATGCTGGAAAGCACCAACAAATTCTTCAAGTCCTAAATACCAGTTCTGGAGTACATTTTGAACAAATTGTTGATTAGCTGCAAGAGTTATAATGCAATGTTAGCCTGAATTTAAACAAGGCATATAATAACATACCTGGACCTAGTGCTGTTGACACGGCTACGAAACAGAAGTCACTTCAGTATTGATTTGGAGTGAGAAGAGAATGGGACCACCCATGCTTTTAATACATTGCTATGGAAAACAGAAATTAACCAGCTTAGATGCTGACATGATAAGAAAGCAAGTTATGACCATATAAACCAGAGTGAAAAACCCAGTCCTGAAACGAACCCTTTGCAATAAACCACTTTCTGACTGGTACCATTGACTTCAACAGTAGTCATAAAGGTATAGGAACCTGGACACTTTTCAAAATCATTATTGAAAGAAGATAATTTATTTTAGTATCTAATCTTCAAAACATGATTACAGCATGTTCATAAGGTCCACCCTCAATTTCAGAAAACGCAGACTGCTTGCCTTACAGCCAAAATACACAACTGATTTAAGAAAGCTGGGTGACTGGTGGAAAGCACTGTAGTGAAAATAGTTGTTTTCACCAGTTTGCTCCACTCAGTTTCTCAGCACCATCATGTTAAGGCTCACTACAAGGATTTTCACCAGAACAGAGCAGTGCAAACTCTCATTCCCTGGTAAAGTTTCAGTCCTGCTTTCTGAAACAGAAGATTTTCACTAGAATGTCTTCTTGTAAACTGATGCTTCTGCACACTCAGAAAGTAGCGATACAGAACTATCATAGGTTTTGTGACCCATTTTACATTCCAAGTTAATCACATTAATTTTGTGCAACTAGTCAATGAATTATAATGTACTGTTGTATCTGTACTTCAGTTGAATAGAGATGACTCCTTTTTCATTCAGGACTATACTTTCATTAAATCCCTCTATATTCCTCAGAAATACGTACTAAAAAGCATTTCAGTGGTGTATGTAAGTTCCTTCCTCTTTGAATCTCACTCCATTTTAGACTGTGAGAAAGTACTTGAAGTAGTAGTGTTTACATTTGTTTGAATGCTATAGCTGTCTTTGTTGGCAAGACTCATCCCATCTGCTTTTACCTGTGCAAAAGTTGGGTACCTCCTCTAAACCTCATCTAGGATTCCTGCACACTATTCAACAGAGAAAATTAGGGACTACCAGAGAGCAATCGTCTCAGCCTAATTTTAGGTAGTTTACATAGTTCAGATGAATCACCCTCTGGACACAGGCCTTTTTCTATTAATGGTAAAAAAAAAAAAAAAAAAAAAAGGAAAAAAGTAAATGACTCGTGCCTCTAAAGCCAAATTTAGACCATTAAGAGTAGGTGAAATGCATTTTACCTTTACTGATTGACATCTGCTTTGGATCAGGCTATCTTAGACTTATACCATGGACTTTCCTAGGCTATGGTGAGAAACCCCACACTAAATCTCCACCCATTAGTGAGAAACAACTTATGGATACCAGTGACTTGTATTAAAAGCATTAACTGTACCAGTCCCTACAGCACAGTGATTCATGAAATTACATTGTTTACAGCATCTCAAATAAAGGAAAATCTGTAATGTCCAAAATAAACACTGAAGAAGTGCAATATTAGAGAAGTTTATAAGATTCCAAGTAGTTTATAATAAACAGGACAAAAACAACATGTCCATATGCTGGCAGAACAATGCCTCATGAATCATGCACCTACTGCGATCAAATATTTGTTGGAGGGGTTCATTGGGTTTTTTTGATGTGTCATACTGCATTCATAGGATGACATCTGAGAAGAGAAGATGAGCAATGAAAGAATAAATGTTTTGGATTATAGTAATAGCCATTTTTAACCTTTGGCTGGATCTGCTCTAAGACCTTCCAGTGGTACTCCTGCCTAGTGGCAGTCCCAGATGGCAGTCCCCATCTGAAAAATAAGAGAATGGACTCAAAGCGTAATAATTATTGCTCCCAATGAACTGGCAATTTCAGCTAATGATGTAGGAGCTGACAAACACATAGTAATCTCAACACGTGACAGAGAATTTTATGGCTAGTATTGGCCTCACTAATTGTCTTCCTAGATAATTTAATGATCTTGTGATCAGCACAGGAGAGGCACAAGCATGGTCAGATGAAAGACTTGAGACAACTATCTGACTGTTGGCCAAAATCTCCCCCCACTCCACCCCCCCATAGCATTCAAAGTATTTTAAGTCTCTGTAACGAGGGTATGTGATCTCAAAAAGAACTGACAGAAATAAAACAGATGCTGGACACACCAGATCTCCCAAATACTTTTTCTTCCCCTCCATTCCATGCTACCATTGGCAATAAATTGCTACAGAAGACACGTAACTTTTTCAATTTTAAAAAAATTATATTAAATATTATATTAAATATCATATATATTTAAAATACTTAATGAAAATAATAAAACATAAAAATAACTTTTTACATAACGATGCTGCAAATATTGTCACCACTTGATCTGAAAAGGTTGGAAATGCTGTAATAAAATCACCAGTAGCCAAAGAACTTTTTTGCTTCACACCATGTCTGAAGCAGAAATGGTAGTAATAACAGTGGGAATTTTGGGAAGAAAAGGCTATTGCAGACATGGCCTGAGAAGAATGCGCACACCCAACATCAGGGAAGGATCTTACTCTCAGGACTCTTGCCAGCCATTCCTCACTGTGTTCCTCTCCAAATACAGTGTTCACTGCCTGTAAAGCCAGTGAACAGGCACAGTATTGCAGGCAAATAGAGAGGGCGGTACAAATCTCAGAGTGCATTTTCAGTAGGAATTATCTTCAAGATGGAGAAAGGAAACAGTTGCTCCAGTGGCTGAGAAAATCGCAAATGCTGCAGGAAGAGCTCCAGTTAAGACAAAGAAAAGGATACAAACTCCTTACTGGTGGTGTGGACTCACGGTGCCTTCCAGGACGCGTCTACACTGAGACACCCACTTCTGGCAACCACAAGATAGGTACATTGAACAGCATGATTTGAATCTCTTTCGTAGGTATTTTGGCTAAGCCCTCACTGAAAGCACAGAGAGAAAGAGAGCCAAATTAGTTCTGTACAATAGTTCTTCCTAAAGGATGTGGGAGAAGTGGAAACTTATATTTTCCACAGGTACTACTGAACAAAAAAGAAGCATGGCCACTAGAGGACTACACAAACAGTTGAATCCATCTGGAAGAAGACATCCTCACGTATGTCCACAATCAGATGAAAAAACTCAAGGAATGAAGAACAAAGGACACCTAGGAGTGATTGCAGACAGCCAATTATACAACAGCTTGCAACACAGCTGCAAAGATCAATACAACTTTGTGTTGCACGCACATATGCGTCTTGAGATAGTGCAGACTGGACATTTTAACGGTCCAATTTTATACAGTTCCCATATGATCCTACATAGAATATTACAGTCAGTTGAGCATCAGATTACCAGAACCATATGATGAAAACTAGGGAAGTTTCTGAGCTGAGCAATGCTTTGTAATAGATTATTATTTAATTAATAGATTATTATTTCATTTTCTGTATAAACACATTTATAGCACATCTAAGAGCTCTCAGAGAAAGGACTGTAAACAGCAGTCTGGTAGTATTTGCAATGTAAACACCAAGAATGAAGGGAACAAATTATAACTATAGACACAGAAAAGTAATGCATCTATTGAGGAAAAAAAAAATCTTGAACAAAAAGTATCAGGCTTTGGAATAATGTCCTAAAAAACATGAAGGAATCTTCTTTGCATGAAAACCCATCAGCAGAACAGAAGACCAGACGACTTTAACAGGACGTTTCAAAAAATACACTTTTCAGATCCTACCCTGTACTACAATTTTCTAATTATTGATTGGCATGAGGTGAAACCTAAAGAAATTAAGAGCACTCACAAACACATGAAAGAGCCATGAGGAACGTGTGTCTATGTTTCTGTATGGAGTCCTTTGAGGCTCTGCTTGCCAGAAGAGTGCAGAGACTCCTGAACTCCTGTCAGGAGGCGCAGGACTAGCCCGAGGACCCCACAACAAAGCTGCATTAACCAGACATTCTGCAGTTTCTTCAGGCGAATAAGGAACTTTCCAGCTTTGGAATTTACTTTCTTTATGGTTTGAATTCCAATTTTTCATTGTTTTGCATCTTGCAAGTAAGAATTTCTCCAAGTTCTATTTCTTTCCCTGTCCTAGGTGGATGCAGCCTTAAGAAACACAGTAAGTCCCACAGAGATGTCAGAAGCAGCGGGTGGAAATCAGTCATGCAGTCCCTGCCTTCAGCACATCAGCTGACTAACTGTACCAGAAGAACCAACTTATCCAGTGCAGAGATTTACAGACTCTGTCTTACAGTTTAACTGTTGGCACAGCAAAATACGTTGTGTTATCCACTTTGACTTCTGCAAAGACATGTTTCTGCAAAGAGATGCATTCACCTCTCGTCCATCTGCACGGCTCTACTGTTTGCAGCAATTACTGCTTGCCTGCAGACTTCTCTAATCACTGAGCAGAGAGAAAAGAATTCTTCTAATTGCTGAGTGGTTTTAGTTTCCCAAAATAGTTGACCTTCTTCCTTTTTGACGAAAAAACTTTCCCCTGCCTCTCTGCCTGCCTCTCCACCCCCTTCCTGCTGGCAGACATGAGAAGAGAGCTGTGTTTGTTTTCACAGTAAACGGGAGGCTGGGGCAGTGACAAGGCTGATCTCAAAGCTTCCAGCTGTAATATTTGATTTCTTTACAACTGCACATATGCAGAACTCAGAAACTAAACTAGTTCAGTAAGAGCAATACATATAAAAATCTCATGGGGGGGCGGGGGAGGGGGGGAAGGTTTGAGCCGCAACAGCACGGTTCTTGACATGAAAGCAAATACTCCAGCTAAGAGAAGGTTATCTGGGCCAAAACTACTGAACACTGCAGCTGATGAGACCCTATGTCCACGTATAGAGACATGTTGGATTTTCAAGTGTTGAAGGTCCAGGATTATATAGGGAAACTAGACAAAGCTAGGCATTTTCAGGTCATGTGAAACTGTCCCTATAGGGCTCAAGAAAATAACTTCAAGACCCGCTTAGAAAGAAGAGAAAAAACTATCATTAAAAACTTTCCTTATCTCCCACTAACAGAGACAACCGTGTATCAGTCACCGTGACAATGTTGGTTTGCTGCTTTGAAGTTCATCTAATTTTAACGTACAGAACTCTTGTCTTCAGCTTTATATTAACATTACTGATATTAAGTATTTACATCAATCACTTTCAGACACTAGAGGGTTTTTTCTACTTAGTTTTTCTTTTTTTTTAATTGGACAATGAGAAGAATGACAGAATTATATTTGAACAGGAATTCAAACCAGAGCGCCAGGATTTTCAAAAGTGAACAGTAAATTTTTTAAGGTAACAGTTTTATGAACCCTAAAAAATGTCTGATGATCTGCTGGAGAAACTCAAAACTTCTCCAAATGGAAGAGCTGAAGTTTGAGGAGGAAATGGGTTAAATATATAACATTAGTAGAATATTTTTGACAGGATTGTCCAAAATGTTCAGATAATGGACATCTAGAGGTAAAAAGCTGATGCAATACTCCCAGCCCTGGCATTAACTTCATTATCTTTGCAGTCTTTATTAACTATATGTTCAAGGCAGGAGGATTAATTTATTTATTTTTATTTTATGTTAATGGAAATGCTTCCCTCAGGTACAGGCTTTCAAACTGAGATTCACCAAGTAGCACACACTTCTGGAAGACTGTGAAATCCTTTCTTTCGCTCTCAGCCCAGCGGCTGGGAGCCCAAGCTATCCTGGGGCCCCAAAAAGCTGAGCCCAAGCCTGCAGACTTGCCAATGCAGTCCTGGAAGCCCAGAGACCTCCTGGCTCCAAGCAAGGCTCCCAGGTCCCTAACTACAGCAGCTGCCAAGCAGACTGGTGCAAGGCAGGCTGCGTTGCAGACAATTAAAAGAGTTTCTTTAAAAAGAGGCACATTTCCCCAGCAAGCCTTTTTCACCTCTATTGGCAGATCAAAGCTGACACTGCAGTACACCTTGTTTCATCTTGTTCAGCTTTCTAACAGAAGATGTTTTGTGGGGAAAGGCTCTAGCTGTCCACGTATTCTTACCTTAAAAACAATATTTTGCTTTTATTTCAAGATCAGTGACACAGAAAAGATTGCTTGTAAACAGCATTGTAACTAGTGTGGTGAGCCCTACTGTTACTCTGCAAGTTACCAGGCAAACACGAGTTTCGTTCGTATTTCCTAGAGACTGCCTGACAGAGTTGGTGTGTGGTCCAAAACCTACCAATGAGAAGATTGAGATGGCAGATATTAAGAGCTAGAACACTGTTGTGGACCTGATGACCGGGGTATTTCCAGCCCTGGCATTAACGTCTCTGGAGCCTTTATTCACCAAGCACTTCAAGTCACTGGGAGCTATTTCCACCATTCCCTGGCATAGATGCTTGCAAATGAAATGACGATAGGAAGCACTCGCATTTCTTTCAGATCTCAGAAACCTTATTTCAATTTGAGTTTTGGAAAAGACTTGGGAAGTACTAATTACTCTAGCTGGTTCATTCCAGGACAAGCACACAGAGAAGAAAAACAAGGCTCTCTGCCTCTTGTTGCAAAAGAGCAAAGCAGACCCAAAGCAGAAATGAAGAGAAGCAGAGGTACACAGTAAGCCAGCCTTGGCTGTGCCTTAGCAAGAGGTTACAGCACACTTCTTGTTCCCTCTCAACCAGCCCCATTCCCATGCCATAAAATACAGCAACACAGGGTGAGTCCGAATTAGGCCAGTTGGAGGTAGCATCTCCATAACTGCACACTAGTTGGGAACTAACGTTACACAGCCACGTTTGCTCTGACGCTGTGCCCTCTTTAGGGCAAACCGTAGGAGCCCATTGCCAAAGGCGCCCATTCCTCCACTCCCTGCCAGAAGTGATTGCTTTTGGGCAACATAGCTTTCAATGAATTCTTTGCGCTTCCAGAGGAGCAATGTGGAGACAATCTAGGACAAACCTTGTGTCTCAAACGCTGACCAAACACATTATTAATTTCCACAGTTAGCTCAGAGACCCCTCAGAACTGGCATGCCTGGGAGCAGGACAACCGAAGGACTTTTGCCCACAGAGCTGTGCCAGCCTCGCGTATGTTACCAAAGTCGTTCCAGTTGTGCTCACGTTAATAACAAGGAACTTCCTATTTCTTCACAGTACAACAGACAGCTGGACAGATTGCAACTAACAGACAATGCTTATGTTCATCACATAATGCTGAACATTAAAGAGTGCTATGACTTATTATGTGTGTTTGCTCTGTAGAAAATGCTTCTCCTGCATGTTTGTATCAAATGACTTCCTACACTAAGTTCCTATTTGTAGATTTTCTAGCATGATTCAGTAAATTATTTACTCAGCCCCAAAATACTGCTATCCTTCTAAGTATGCATTTGGCTATCTCTTTGAATGTTTACAGTTTATAATTTTTAATTAAAATTAATTGAACTGCAGAGTTCAATATGCTATAGTTATTTTATAGAGTGTTATTCCATATATGAGATTTCAAGAAGGTGATAAAAAGGAAAATAATCAGTTTATTTTGCTCACACTCCATCTATCCCAGTTTGGTCATATCGGAGAGTACTAAGGGTTTCTAATGCAAAAGGTTTCATAGCTAACCTTTTCCTTATCCTTATCCCTCTTTTGGCCCCAGTCCTCTACCCAAAACACAATCCCCCACCCTGACAGAAAGTGCCCTTATGAATACAAATTCCTGTGGACAACTTTTTATTTGGCAGCTGTATAACATTATGGACTTATTATCCGTGAAAGACTTCTACTTTCCTCAAACTGGAATTAAAGTGCATTAGGAAACCAAGAAAAATGTTGTTATTGCACATCACACTGGGTCAGACAGCTTTAGAAAATCCCCAGAAGTAAAGGAGAAAACCATTCGCTTTTTTCCTGTACCATCAGTATCATCTGACTGACTGCTAATTGTACTGCTGAGGTTTTAAAGACATCTATTCAGGTAAGTGCTGGCCAAAAAAACCCGCTCTCATTCATCAAAGCACAAGTACTTTCAAGAGTAGCCTAGTAACACAGAAAAGACTTGAAAATCCTCAAAGTCCAGCCACCTATGGAGCGATCATGTGAAAAAACGTCAAAGAATCACTTTTGTAAATGCTTAAGACAACTGCTACTGAGTGGTAAATACAAAATACTGTTTAATTGCAATTTTCAAAAATTCTTCCTGCTTTCAGTCATTATATGTCTGTCCCTCTGATGGAAATGGGAATTCTTTCAGTTTTCAAGCCTGTGCTCTCCTTTCATTGCAATGAGGACCTAATTCAGAGCTTTAAACTGTGTTCTGCAATGCATAATTAATCTGGCTTCATAGAGACCTGGACAAAAGACCCCATTCAATCTTCAGCTCCTTCCCCCTGAGATATTGTTATTTCTAAAAACTCCTGCCAGCTGGGCTGGAGGGAAATCTCAGCACTGTGGGAGAATGAACAAACTACAGGCCTCCAAGGGATTTGAAGTAACTATCTGACTAAATTGGATTAGAAAGTAAGGAAGGGGAGGGGAAGGAAAGCTTATTCTGAAGTCTACAAAAGCTCATAAAAAATTCTTAGAAGATTTTCATATGGTGAAGGGGAGAGAAATATGAAAGTTTTTATAACAAAATGGAGAAAGAATTTTAAAACATGCGTGAGCCAATACACTTGGGGATGTTTGAAGGGATTACTGCTGGTATTATTTCAGGAAAACTGTTGTGTCTGCCTTAGAGCTTTGAAATGGCATTCCTCTGCGAAATCTAGGCTGCCCTGCAAAGCAAAATAGTCATACTTTCCTTCCAGGTATTTGATACATCTCCTGTTTGAACCTATAATGTAGCCTAACCATAAGTTGTTTTAAATTTCCTCCTAAGCACGTCACAATTAAAAGCCTCTGCCCAGAAGGATTTCAAAGGGCTATGGAAAAACAAATTCAGTCTTGTTAAGAGAGCCAGCACCCTGCTTTCGTTCCCCGCAAACTCATTCTCCAAAGCGTGTCGGTGACGCTGCGCAGATCACCTGGCCACCTCTCATGCATTTCAAAATATTTTTAGCAGGCACGCGCATACTTGGGAATATTGCCCCGTTTACCACCAGACTTTTTGGAAGACAAGTTGGAAAAAGCTCACAGCCCCGCTGGGAAAGTGAGTGGCTGGGGGAAGTGATGCTTTGGGCTCTCTGCCTCCTCTGCCCCGCTCTACCATCCCCCGCTGATGCGGGCCTGCCGCTTGCAGGCTCCCCGCTCCTGCAGTACTGATGCTGTAGGTGAATGAGGTTATGTGGGTGTAGCCGAGGACAAAACTTGGCTCCCTAGCTTCAGAAATATTTTCAGAAGCCAGATCTTTTAGCCACCCTAACCAACACTTCCCATATTTCAACAGGCAGCCCTTACGATAGCAACGACAAGGACAGACTAGTTTGTAGGTTTTTACATTTTTACGGAAAGAAATTATATAAATGCCTCGAGAAAGGCCAGCACCCTCACTTAAAATCCTTCTGCTGGCACCATCAGAAATGTAAAAAGCAAAAGTCATAATAAGATCCTGATAACGGGACCAGTTTCCTCTCCTTCCCCCTGCCTGCCCGTTGTGGAGGTAAGGCTGTGCGGGAGGCTGAGCCACCCGGGCTGCTGCTCACGGGACACACTGCGAGGGCAAAGAGTTAAAAGCACCCGTGCAATACACTAACTTCTCTCCAAGGTCAAAAGGAATGAAAACATTCCCTAAAATTTGATCTCCTTAGGATTCGCATGTTGTTATGGAGTGAAAACCACAGTACTTTTCAGTGGTCTGGCATGCACTGAAGAGACCAGCATGGACAATGAAAAATGCACCCTACTGGACAATGCATCTGTGTAAAGATGGGCTCACAAAAATTACAAGCCATCAGAGCAGTCGTAATCAAAGATCCCATTTGTGTTCTTTCATTATCATCATTTGCCATTTCTAGACCTATTATCACAGAATAATTTTCTGTATTCCCCTTTGCCCTAAGGAGGAAGTGCATGGAGGGAGTAAAGGGGGGGAATTAAAAAGAGAAAACAAGATTCAGCAAAATCTTTCAAACCAGCAGAGGTTTTTTTAAAGGGTGTCACTTCATAAAGAAACACTTGTGTGTAACTTAACAATAGCAACAACAACAAAAGTACTGGTAGCTCATATTCCAGACAAACAGAGAAATGTTTAAAACATTAACTTGTTATACAAAATCCATACAGCCCATTTCCAGTTCCTTTAATTCCTGGGGTGCAGGAAAAGCAAGCCAACACCACCACACCTTCTTTTCCACCTAACATAATGAGCCACTTGTGATAAGTGTTACACACAATACAAAGACGTTGGATGTTGTCAAATCCATGTTGAGGCATCACATCAAAACCCCTTACTTACAACAGTAATCTAACAACTCTTAATAACTCTGTGGCATTTCTCAAAAAGGACAACTAAAGGTTTCACATCAGTGAAAGAGAAAACCTCGTGGAGGAAAAAAGTCAGTGCCATGACATTCAGCTAAATGTATCCTGAGTAATGCTAACACATAAGTAAAAGAACTATCTAAATTAGCCATGGCTTTTCTCAACTGAAGGAAAATCTCTACTGTTGCTCAGTGGATCTAACGGCACAGTAATGGTATTATACACGCCCTCTCTATTGACAACACTTATTTCAAGGCATCCTACCCAAAACTGGCAGTGGAGACTGCAAGGAGCGAAGGACAGACAGTCCAACCCAAGGCAGCAGAAGTGTTAAACCCCATTCCCGCACTCTGGGCTCTGCATTGCGCTGCCATAAGCACGAGACTGCACAGAGGATCTACTGGCAGATGACACTTTCCCCACAGGTTGGTTAGACACTGTACCCCACCCAAGGTCAGGACCCTTCCCAGCAATGCACAAGCAGCCCTCCTCATTCCCACCCTGACCCATCTCCTCCAGCCCACCCACGGTGCTGGCACTGCATGGGGAGCCTCATCCTGGCTGTTGCAGGAGTCCTGCAGCACACCTGGGACAGGAGCAGAGCCAGAGCAACCCTTACGGGTGTGAAAGCAAAACCCAAATCTGCTGCTTCAGGGAAGACAAAATAACTTGTTCTCCCTGTGAGGATGACAGGATCCCGGCAGCGGCACTGGGCAGATGACAGAGGGAAGAAGAGGGGAGCCTAGCAAGGCTGCAGGTCGGGTTTCTGCTGAGGGGCTAAGGCTCACTCCCACTGCAATGGAGGGAAAAGAGTGGGCCTGGAAAGGAAGGCAGCAGAGACTGGGGTTTGCTGTTCCTACTGCTGTGCGAGGAGTGGAGAGGGCATGCAGCAGAGCTGTCTGCCTCCTGAGGAATAGGTCCTTCCCCCCAGCCGTGCCGCTGCCTCCGGAGGGAGTGGGGCATGGATCAAGCCTTTCATTCATACATCTCCAAGAGTATTTGTCTCTTAGAGAAGAAAACCAAGGCATGACAAGAAGGAGGATTTGTCCTGCATTACAGAAAGGGTCAAAGAGGAACCCGAAAGTTTCGGACACAACTTCTCCATCCATATGCACTTGTGTAAATTTGTGAGGCTACACAGAAACCCTGCTGCTTGCCCTGCACCCCGTCCTACCTTCTTTCTGCTCACCCTGCTCCCCGCCCTACCTGCTGCTCACCTCAGCCCCACCGCTCACCCTGCACCCACGGTCTGCCAGCTGACCTGCTCTGCAGTTGCTCCCTAACTTGCTCCACTTACACACACGTTCATCTGTGCGTACATACTCAACCCAACAGCTGAAGCAGATCAGCCAGATAACCACAACAGCAATCTGACTGGCTTTGAATGACATGAGTGAAATGCCCCAGCCCAGCCCCATGGGGCCAGCGGTGCTGCGGGCACAGCGGATACCTCCGCCACCCCCGGCCACAGTTGGCTGTCCCAAGGGCTCTCATACAGCCTTGTCTTCCCCTGCAGCCCTGACATTTTAAAATTTCATTCTACAGAAATACGAGGGGAAATTTTAACTGTGTTTTTTTCACTCTGCATCAGCTGCCACATTGAGAGTCCACAAAAATCTCTTAAAAAGGGATGAGTGAATATCAAAAGGGGAAGTCGGGCTCTTCAGCAACAACTTTGTCTGCTATGAGGCACTCAGCTCTACTCCTCAAAATCTGTGGTCTGCCTCATCTCATAGAAATAGGTCATTAACTTCCTTTTTCTTAATGCTTACTCCGTGTTTTAAAAGTATACTCAAACAACTCTAAAACAGTTTAGTTCCTTGTTTTTCCCCATCTTCCTCAAAACCTTGGGCTTTAATTGACAGTAATCCCCAGGACAAAGTAAGAGTACAACTCAAAAGGGTCCGAGATCAAGGAAAAATTGAGGAATAAAATAAAGGACAAATTTTCCTCTCACTTACTCTGATTATCACCTTGGATTTACACTGAAAAATTTTGAGAAATTGGACTACTGCATTCTGAAAAGGAGGCAGCAGTCTGTCTTCAACAGGTCTGCCACACAGATCTAAACAGCCGAAGAGATTTCCATAGAGGAACTCCCACAGCATGAAATGCAGGCACGGAAATACTCCAGAGCAGACCCGGTTATGGTCCCCGGGTTGGTCCTCGGAAGCACACTACTGAGCATGGACTCTGTGTAACCGCTCTTATTTTCAGCTGTTTCCTTCAAAAGTTACAAACTGCGCTGTCCCACCTATACCATCCGGTCCTAATCTCCAAGTTGAAACGTAATCCTTAGAAATTTTGAGTCTAGGAAATGAAGTTACTCATGTTTTCAAGAGGGTCTAAACTGGGCATCAAAACCCCAAAATGCTGCTTAAATGGAACACAAAAATGAATATGAGGCTTCTCATTCAGCTATAACATTTAATTGTGCATAGGAAATAACTCAGGATAGAAATTGCTAACTTCAAAGTTCAACAAATCTTGCTGAAATCAGCAATATACACAGGCATGCATTTTAAGCATAAAGAATAAAGTTCTATAGAAAGCAAAACAAGCAGATACTGGCTTAAATATAACATTGGTTCAAATATTCGGCAAAGGCGTCCTCAAAAATCTGTCACTTTTACAAGTGTATTCTCGTCCAGTATTATAGTAATAGCAATTAGATCCAGAAGAAATATTTTGGCTTCTCAGCTTTAATAAAGATGACATCACAGAGACTCTCAAGAGAGCAGAGACCCGAGCACAGTCAGACGCACCACACTGAGGTCAGGAGGTTTGCATTTACTTGGCTCTATTAGCCTAGGCAGAACAACCTGGAGTAGTATTGCTTTGTGCCCAGGCTAGGATGTCCCATGCAACCCATGCCACACCAAAACCAAAGTAAAACAGTTGTTATATGTACTATACTATATATATACATATACTATATTTATATAGAACTCCTTCTATTATCAGAAGTGCAGCTTTTAAAAATCTTTATAGGAAGCATTTTAAATGAAAGAGGGAGAGGAGATGGAATCCAATGACAAGCTAATCTGTTTGATCAAACATTGAATAAAAACATTAACAGCATCCAAATTCCTTTTTATCCCAGGGCACATTCTTCAGATTACGTAAAGACATTACATATACCTATATTTCGGCATGGGTTATTGACACATCACAGCCCTAAAATGCAGAATAGATGACTTCTGCTTAAGCTGTAAAAATACTCTGTGGTCTTGCTTAATAACAGTTGTGAAGAGCACAAAAATAGTCGGGGGAAAGAGCTGGGAGCAGGATGTACTGTCTCCTGGCATACAGCTCAGTACACGTTCCACCAAACTGCAGCTCGGGGAGCTAATGGACGATGACACAGACACACACGCGTGCTCTCCCTTCTACCCAGGTGGTATTTTTATTTCTAACCCCTCTTTCTCTGGGTTGCAAGGAAGTTTGACAGAGCCACTAAGCATCACATGGGATGCTTAGGAGCTGACAGGCTCTGGCCTGAATTTTACCCTCTGACCACAAAGTACAAAGCAGCTTAAAGCTTAGGTTGACATTTTTGTTAACAAGAGGTCATTACTTGTGGGGGACATGAGATTGGGAGCATGTAATGCAGCCAAGCCTCGGTTCCTCTGACACAACACATCTGAGGCAGACCTGGCAGCAAGCCCTTACCACTCTGCAAGACAAGAGGAAGGTCTGTGGGAGCCGTGGGGGCACAGGTCTCTGGGCTTTGGTTGGCAGAGACATCCCCTGCCCTGCTGCTATCTAGGCACCCTGCAGTCACTACAGTCTTAGTGATCAGTTGGTTCAAAGACCACCTCAGTTAAAACATCCTTGCATGGGCTGCTTGATGCACATAATGCAAAGCACTGTATGAACCCATGGTTTAATGATTGCCACTACATAGACATCAACCTTTCTCCAAGCAATTTGTGGCATCTACTGCCACAGAGACAACAATCAAAATACTTAAAGAAAAGCTATAATGTAAGTTGTGCCATTGTATGCTATTCCAGAGATGTAGAAACTGACTAAATTGCAACTTTAAAAATGTCTTTTTCTAGCAGATATATGTTTTATCTAGCTAACAGGTTTTATTTCAAATGCTGATTTGTAATCAGTGCTAAAAGCATACATCTTCCCCATTTCATTACCAAATCTGAGCTGAGGTACTAGCACTACAAGAGACCCCACCAGAACAGAAGAACTGCTATTTTATCCTCCGGTACTATGAAGCCACAGTGTGATTCTCCTCCCATGTATACCAGGACCAACTTCATGGATACCACACTCACGTAACTCAGACTGAAAAAGAATTGGCTAACTTCTAGTGGAAGGGAGGTGCCTGTGCTTTCTCCCCTCAGACATTTTAAGCAAAAAAAAAAAAAAGAAAAAGAAGAAAAAAAAAAAAGAAAAAAACAACCCCTCCCCCAAGTTTGTGAAAGTTATTGGGGTCAGAAAGTCATGTAATAAATGACACTTTAAAATCAAAAGCCATCTACATGATATTTTGAGTGCTTTGGTAGATTTAATTCCCTTTTCAAGCATCCTTAAAAAGCGAATTAGGAAATGGAGATTAAAGTGCAGTTGGCATAGGAAGAAACAAGAAAACAAAACAAAATCAACCACTCATCCGCTATTGAAACATCTAATCTAAACCTTTTTATGGTTTAAAAATAGAAACTATTTATAAGACAATGTGTTATTTAATCAGCACGCAAGAAACGAGCCAATAATTAAAAGTTTAAAATAAAGGTTTAAACTCAAGCATAGTTTTGCAACTGCAGTTACAGCCAGATTACAAAATTCCTTTCACACAATGCACATAGCATCCTTTGAGACTTAATGACATTCTGCAGCTGGGGTAGTATGAATCTGAGTTCTTTCTGTTCTGAGTTATTTACTTCTGCAAGAAAATTCCCCATGGCAACTGGCCAAAGGGGCTTGTCTCCTTAGTGTGTGAAATGTGAGCAGATACAAACTTGACACCATATTTCATCCCCTTGCCTTCCCTCGTGTCTGCATTCCTAACGGTAAATTAAGGGGTGGCACTGACCATTCTGGGGTGGCAGGAAGCAGCTTATTCAGAAAGACAGGGAGAGGTGGAGAAAAAAAAATATTGCAATGCTTCAAGGCAGTTTCTGAAACTATAGCGAGATTCTTCTCACCCATAATCAAGACAAGCTGAAATTGTTCAACAGCTGATTCTCTTCTAAAAATGTGATGTTTATTCCTTTTATTGACCTTCTAGAGATGTATTTATCATCTAAATGGAAATCAGTAGAAATTTGCCAATACTTGATAATGCATGTCCATACTTGTACTAGTATCCTTCTCATTTACGGTCTCTTTTCAGGAATGCAAGTTTTTTTTCTGTGTGGAGGGTCCACGAAAACACAGAATACTTCTGCAGCACAGTGTGCCAAAGCTGATTATGAAAGAGGCAATTTGGAACATGGAGCCTCAAGCTGGACTTTAGAAAAACAAGAGGCACCTGGGAAATGATCTGCAACTTGCCGAGACTCTAAAAATGCTCTGGCAAAACCAGAACTCCCCTAAGGACCTCAGTCAGCCAAGGGTGAAGCAGTGACCTTGGATACATGTTTACCCTTCTTAGAGCTGATCCACATAATGCATCTGCTATTTTAGCTAAGGGATACCATCAGTGCACTCACTTCCTTTTGCATCCTGGTTTTTGCTCCACTTCCCGAATGCACAGTTATGTGTAGTACTGACACCACTAAAACTTACTTAAAAGATGTCTAGTTAGCAAGATACATTTTCTGAGAAAGCCCAAAAGATTCTCAAAAATATTGCTCTCAACTTCCAGTACATTCTGCAATGTGCCATAATTAAGGGGCTATGTCTAGCTATTGTGTGTCCCACACACCATCTGAAGAAGTTCAGGGTTCAGGCTGGCCTGGAGAGAAGAATCCTGTGATACCTTTTGGCATATGGGGTAGAGAGACCCTTCCAATTTTATTTGTAGACCAAGTCTGCCACACTACCCAAAAGATGTCAATGCTATGGGTGCAATAATGTTTTAATGAATTCCCTTGAAATGAGGGTGTCTTACTTGAAATTTCAAGCAACAAGACTGAAACCAAAATTCTGACAGTCCAACCATGATTTGCTTGTTGTTATTTTTGATTAAGAAACATGCAAGGTCAAAGACTTTTGCTCAGTCCTGCGTGCTTTCCAAGGACTGCAGAAGGAGCGACTGTGGGTGAAGAGGCCTATTCCTGTCAAGGGGACCTCACAGCAGTAGCTGTGCTCACACCTCTGCTCCTCACAGGAGCTGGGGTGTTGTTCAGACTGGTGGCAGGGGAGCGGCATTCCAGGGCAGGGGAGCTGAGCTGGGCAAGTACAACGCACATCCACCGATCCCAACCTGCAAAACATGCCCTGGGGATCATGGTAGCCCAAACAAGTGAGAACAGATTAGTCTGTACAAAAATCATGCCAGAAAAATTATCAGGGTAACAAGCTTTAGTCAAAATGTTTGCAAAGCTTAGCAATTCAATTCTCATTTAAATAAATGGAAAACGAGGCTGGACATTTTGAAGAGGAACGCAGGAAGCTGTTACCAACAGAAAGAATCAACAGGCCAAATTCTGAAGATTTTCCTCTGCCTGTGCTAAGGCCTGCTGCAGAATATCTCCCATTAACATCTGTGTGGCAGCTACTGGATCTGTGAGATGTAGCAATCAAACATGAATGAGATTAAGCCTGGGTTTATGACAGAAACAGAAATGCAAATATCAAATAGTAAATGGCAAATTAGAGCTCCCAGATTATTTTTATCATTTCAGTAGTTCTCTGCAAAGCACAAAAACAAGTGCTGTAAGCATTTGAAGAGGCTCAAACTGTAAATTCTTTTGGTACTGCCAGAGAAAAGTTAGTTGCAGACATAGAGTCCCTTAGGTTTCTAGGAGGATACTGCTGATGTAACTGCTCACTAGTGAGAAGAAGGGTTAACTATCAGCTGACAAATAAAAGGAGGAGGTTTTTAAGACTGTTCAGAGACGAGAGGAAGCTTTAAGTGCAGTTTCATTCTTGAGAGGGAATGGAGGCAGGTGAAGGAGAGAGCTTTTACAGCACCTTCCAAAATAGGTGGCAAGGAGGAAGAGGGGAAAAATTATTTTCTCTTCTCTCTGGGAAGCTAAGCAGCAATGCAAAGGGCTTAGATCCTAGGAACAGCATGAAAGAGGAGATTTGGTCCAGAGTATCTGTAGCACTACCTTGCCCCACACAGCAGCGTGGCAAAAGTTGTCACACACTGTTACGGTGTTGCCAGCAGTGCATTAAGGGCATGCCACAAGATTTGTTTATTCTGAGGGGAGAAGAAGGACCACTGCATTTTGCATAGCCTGGTAAACATGGTAAGCAGAGAGATTGTTATCCAACATCCGCTCTTAGACCTACCCAGGCAGCAAAGGCAAGGATCCAGCAGTGAACACAGGCCCCCTGGGCTGTCCATAGCCACCCTCTTCCAGTTGCAGCAGTGCTAGCTGAGGAGGCTACAGGCTCTAACCCAGCACCAGTTACTCATCACTGCCCTTCTGCCAAGGGTTATTGCCTCCTCCGATCTTGCTGGATGAGCTACTTTGCTGGTCATCCCTAGCCTGTTTCATTCAACAGCTCAGATAATTTAAGCAATTTAAATGTTGGTCTGTGCCAACCCAGCTCATTTTGACTGAAAGTGATAATTGAGAATTGTATCAAGAGAAGCACAACTGGCAGCACAGAGAAGTTTGTAACCTTCAGTAGGGGTTAGTCACTGCAATTGGTGTGGAGTACAGATGTTACAACTCTTCAGCCGTTTCAGCTGCTGCCATGAAAGGGCTTGTGCATCTTCGGACACAAGGTCTATTTTAAAAAACATCTTCTAGCTGCACTCACTCCAGAACCGTACATCAGCTGAAAGCCAGAAGAGCACTATAAAACTGCTGTTGGCTCGAAAACATTTCCAACACAGACCATCCTGCTTCCTTGGCTTCAGACGAGAGAGAGAGATTGTAGTAGTTACTCTACCACCTTACACCTGAGGAGGTCTTAACTGGCCAACTGGGACCTGATTCTGCTCCTTCGCAATAGCGAAAGTGTTATAAGAGAGTAAAAAGGACCCACTCGGAGGCTGGGGGAGAAAAGCAGAGGCGTACATAAGAAGAGGAGTCCTGCGTCAGGGTCTGAGCAACATCTCTTGAAGGAACAGCATAATGTAACAGTTCAGCAAAGGACAGGCTTATAGGAATTTACGTGATCTCACATGCTGCAATAATAAAAGAACATTTTGAAAGAAAGAAAAAAAAAGAATTAGGGACAGACAAATTGTTCATCATCTCTAAACGAAGAATTTGGCAATACTAAGTCAGCTGTTTCACATCATTTCAAAATAGATGGTTTAGGTTTACTTTTCTCTTTTCAAAGATTATTCCCCCCCCAGCACCATTACCTGAGTTCACATATGAGGTCAAAACAGCTAACAAAGGGGAAAAAAAAATCACAAAAATTAGCTGAGATTCAAAAGGCAGTTACTGTATTAGAACATGATTTTGGCTTTCTCTTAAAGGGACCTGCTTTTACACAAATCCTAAGATGCCACAGGTTGGCACAACTACATTGGTGTTAGGAGAGCCCCTCTGATTCACAGTACCTGAAGATCTGGTCCAGCTGCTCTTAAGCTCAGGCTCCGTGGGACCTGCGTCTGCAGTGCTAAGATGAATCAGATACATTCTTTTTAAATCCTGAGCTTTTGAGAAAACTGATCAGTAGTCAGCTTTTTCAAAACAGCTTTCATGTTTTAAAGAGCTCTCTGTTTGGGGAGAGAGGGATGTTGGTTTTTGGTTTTGTGTTTTAATACAGTGACTTTTCTAATGGAGTTGGCACCTGGAAGGTGGGTGACATGAGCTTACTGAAAAGCACCCCCTGCAGATGCAGAGTCTGAAGAAAGTAGCAGGTACTATAGCACGTATTCTCTAATTTGCTTAATACACAGGTTTATTTTTCTCCTTTATGTCACAAAGGGCTTTGAGCATGCCATGCAGCGACTACAATTCTACAACTGACTTAACCTACTCAATGTACTAAATGCATGTCACAACAGTGACTTTAACAGCTTGTGTACCATCCTTCCAGTGCAGCTTTCTGTTCCCATTCTTCACTCCCATTCACCACATCAGTCTGTCCCTTGATTTCCAGTTCCTTACAGCCTGTGTTTCACATTCACTCCAGTACTTGGACACACATGATGATGGAGGACAACGCTTATCTAATGATCTCCAGAACAGGGAAGCCACTGTCCTTTTCCAGGCAAGGGAGGAAAGAGCCGTTCCAGAGTGATGAAGACTCAAATGTAAAGCAAACTTTTACAGCTCCACAACAGCAGCTGTCAGGTGTCTGCAACCTGGGAAAAATCAGGCCACAAGGCAGGACTTTCAAAAGCATTTTCACTTCAAATGAGGCACTGAAACCTCCACGCCTGCCCACTGGGGTGAGCCCAGCCCGTCAGAGGTGTCCCTTGATGGGCTCATCTTTCAATAAGTACACTCAAGCTCACCACAATTTTGCATTCAGACCCTGCCACCTTAGTATGAGTTAAGCATATCTAGACAAATAGGGACATGGAAGTGTGAGCAACCCCTTCTTACCCCGTGGCAAACAGATGCAGCAAAGGTAAAATGCTAAAGGTCCTGTGAAGAGCTTTCACTTCCATTCATTAACTACTAGGATCATACTGAATAAGGACTCTTGCCTTCATTATACTTCATTTTTAAATTATAAGAAAAGGAAGAAACCTCAGGTGTGACATATTCTTTACCCTAGTCTTTTGTTCCTAGGGAACAGAAGGTGGAACGATTTTTATGTAATTTTCACTCTTGTTGAGATTATCAGTTGGCATTTATACCATTGAGACCCATATTACCGTCCATGAACTTGGCACCTCAGCAACCCATCCCAGCTAAGCAAGCAGTCATATCAGAGCTGATGCTCTTGTCCTAGCAGCATCCCACCAAAGAGCTCTCAGCTGGGAGAAACTTAGAGAGCCACAGAAGAGGGAAATCAATGGCACTCTCCCAGGCTGCCCTTGAGAAATGCACTGGAGAGTTCAGACATTCCCCCATTCCTGCTGTGCTTTGCTGGACTTTTTTCAAACCAATCTGCCAAATTTTACCCTGAGAAGGACACTATTATTGACAGGACATCTCAAGGAACATCAGGTTTCTGAGAAATCACTGGAGATGTCTTTCTGCAGAGTGAGAGCTTCCTTTCTCACCCCTTTTGTAGTAGTCTAAAACTGCACTCAGCTGTAGTAGGATTTCAGAGTATTTCAGTTCCCATTCCCACATGCAGCACAGGAGTGCCTATAGAGCTGAAAGAATTTGGGCCAAACCACTGAGAGTTTTCTTCTTTATTAATACACACTTGACCACATACTGTTGGGCAAGGCATGTAGTCAGCATTGCTTGTATCAGCTTACTGAAAAGACCACAGCCTTGTAAACTGTGAAGTTTCTTCTTGCACAGAATTGGGAAGGAAAGGAACTTCTGCTGATGTTGTGCTGAGCAGAAATCTTTTTTTCCCAAAAAAGGAAGTCTCCTCATAATAGTAACATTGTTGGATGTATTTACTACCGAGCTCATCAAGGCACTTGCTTTTCCTTTTTATGTTATTTGTATCTTTCGCCACAATCATGTTAGCAGTTGAGCAAACATCATTCCAGCTTTGTGGGAGCAGGTTAAAAATATTGTCTCCTGCTCAAAAAAAATATTCTGCTCATTTGGAACAATCCTATGCTACAGATCTCCAGCACTTCATACCCACCCATCTCAAAGCACTTCTGAGAAGGAGAGCACATGCAAGTTCACAGCTTTTCTTCTGAATAAATAACCAAATTTAGAGATAAGGAAGTATCTACCATTATTTTCACAGAATCACTAAGGTTGGAAAAGACCTGTAAGATCATCAAGTCCAACCATCAACCCAGCACCACCATGCCCATTAAACTATGTCCCACAATGCCACGTCCACACGTTCCTTGAACTCCTCCAGGGATGGTGACTCCACCACTTCCCTGGGCAGCCTGTTCCAGTGCTTCACCACTCTCTCAGTAAAGAAATTTTTCCTAATATCCAGCCTAAACCTCCCCTGGCACAACTTGAGGCCCTTTCCTCTTCTGTCACTAGTCACTTGGGAGAAGAGGCCAACACCCACCTCTCTGCAACCCCCTTTCAGGTAATTGTAGAGAGTGATAAGGTCTCCCCTCAGCCCCTCTTCTCCAGACTGAACAACCCCAGTTCCCTCAGCCGCTCCTCATAAGACTTGTGCTCCAGACCCCTCACCAGCTTCGTCGCCCTTCTCTGGACACGCTCCAGCACCTCAATGTCCTTCTTGTAGTGAGGGGCCCAAAAATGAACACAGGATTCGAGGTGCAGCCTCACCAGCACCGAGTACAGGGGCACGATCGCTTCCCTGGTCCTGCTGGTCACACTGTTTCTGATACAGGCCAGGATGCCGTTGGCCTTCTTGGCCACCTGGGCACACTGCTGGCTCATCTTCAGCCGGCTGTCAGTCAACACCCCCAGGTCGTTTTCTGCCAGGCAGCTTTCCAGCCACTCATCCCCAAGCCTGTAGCGTTGCACGGGGTTGTTGTGACCCAAGTGCAGGACTCAGCACTTGGCCTTGTTGAACCTCATACAGTTGGCCTGGGCCCACCCATCCAGCCTGTCCAGATCCCTCTGCAGAGCCTTCCTACCCTCGAGCAGATCAACACTCCCGCCCAACTTGGTGTCGTCTGCAAACTTGCTGATCATCCAGATCATTGATAAAGATATTAAATAAGACCGGCCCCAAAACTGAGCCCTGGGGGACTCCGCTTGTGACCGGCCGCCAACTGGATTTCGCTCCATTCACCACAACTCTCTGGGCTCGGCCATCCGGACAGTTTTTTACCCAGCGAAGAGTGCACCTGTCTGAGCCACGAGTCGCCAGCTTCTCCAGGAGGATACTGTGGGAGACAGAGTCGAAGGCTTTACTGAAGTCCAGGCAGACAACATCCACAGCCTTTCCCTCATCCACTAGGTGGGTCACCTGGTCATAGGAGGAGATCAGGTTGGTCAAGCAGGACCTGCCTTTCATGAACCCGTACTGGCTGGGCCTGATCCCTTCATTGTCCTGCACATGCCCTGTGAGCACCCTCAAGATGAACCTCTCCATAATCTTCCCCAGCACCGAGGTCAGGCTGACAGACCTGTAGTTCCCCGGATCCTCCTTCCGGCCCTTCTTGTAGATGGGCGTCACATTGGCAAACCTCCAGTCGTCCGGGACCTCCCCTGTTAACCAGGACTGTTGATAAATGATGGAGAGTGGCTTGGCAAGCTCCTCCGCCACCTCCCTCAGCACCCTTGGGTGGATGCCATCAGGCCTCATAGACTTGGGAGTGTCCAGGTGGCATAGCAGGTTGTTAACCGCTTCCTCCTGGATCATGGGGAGTTTATTTTGCTCTCCATCCTTGTCTTCCAGCTCAGGGGACTGAATAGCCTGAGGATACCTGGTCTGGCTATTAAAGACTGAGGCAAAGAAGGCATTAAGTACCTCAGCCTTTTCCTCATCCTTGGTGACAATGTTCCCCTACCCACATCCAGTAAAGGATGGAGATTCTCCTTGGCTCTCTTTTTGTTGTTAATGTATTTGTTAAAAACACTTTTTGTTATCCCTTACGACTAGATTGAGCTCTAGCTGGGCTTTTGCCTTTCTAATTCCCTCTCTGCATGACCTTACAAGATCCCTGTACTCTTCTTCAGTTGCCTGCCCCTTCTTCCAAAGGTGACAAACTCTCCTTTTTTTCCTGAGTCCCAGCAAAAGCTCCCTGTTCAGCCAGGGCGGTCGTCTTCCCCTACAGCCCTTCTTACGGCACACAGGGACTGCCTGCTCCTGTGCCTTTAAGATTTCCTTCTTGAAGAAGGTCCAGCCTTCCTGGACCCCTTTGCCCTTCAGGACCATCTCCCAAGGGACCCTCTCAATCAGTGTCCTGAACAGGCCAAAGTCTGCCCTCTGGAAGTCCATCATAGTGGTTTTGCTGACCCCCTTCCTTACTTGGCCAAGAATTGAGAACTCAATCATTTCATGGTCGCTAAGCCCAAGACAGCCTCCGACCATCACTTCTCCCACCAGACCCTCTCTGTTTGTAAACAGCAGGTCAAGCAGGGCACCTCCCCTGGTAGGCTCCCTTACCAGCTGTGTCAAATCTGGGAGCCTAGAGTTAGACTTCTAAGCTTATTGTTTGCTTTTCCAGAGATAGAAAACTTCCATTATTCATTTTCAAAACTGGATAGTCAACATCTCTGAATTCCAGCACTTCTTTTTAAGTATTAAACTTTAGTTTGAAAATGTTGACACTCACATCTTTTTCAGATTAACTCAAAGTCCTCCAGCTAAATTAAAAGATAATTTAGCTACAAGTTCTTTATTTAGGCATAAACAAAAATGTTTCTCCTAAGTATTTATTCATGTCTACAGATATACATGTAGTGGTTTGCACAGATAAGATGGAGACCAATTATTACTTTGTACAACTGAATGTTTGACAAGAAGTATAAAAAGAATGGTCCCCAAAAAGAAGCATGATCCACACACACACACACTTGTGCACACACATTTTTTAGGAGAGGGACCAAGGACAATGGTACCTACTTCCACTGCTCCACCCATCCAGCCAATCCCAAAGATTGTTCTCCCTAACAAAGCCCTTTACTGAAGGTAATAAATTTCTGAGACTTAAGAGAAAATAGGGCATAACAATCTCATTCTAGGGATGTTCTTATTCTGGATAAAAGGAATTTCATCTAATTAAAGTCTATCTTAAATTTCCCTTACAAGGAGGAGATTTCAAATGATTTATCAAAATTCTGCTCCAGGTATCAGAGTAGCAACAGCACTGTTACAACCCCAATCCCACAAATGATAAGTATCAGCTCAGTCTATAAACCCAACCCTTCATCTTACTGTTCCAGTACAGATTGTTCCAGTTTGGCTGCTTCCTAAACTTCAGGGTTTGGAAGAAGTAAAGAGCTGAAAAACAGCCTGAGCATATGCAATGTACTTCACTTGCCTCATAAACACTGTGCTTCCAGATGTTAGCTGAGTTGCATTTGAATACAATACTCTGGTAAGCAAATGCAATGCAACATTCCCATATATAATATTCACTCTGAGAGTGATACTAAAACACATATCTCCTAGCACGATGAGAAGGCAGAGTTATATCTCATGCCAGATTGGCTGGATACTGAAGTTTAACACTGTATTCGTGGATGTATCTGGATCTAGGATTTAGCCCAATGTATAGGAAGATTTTAGCAGGAAAATGAGCAGGATAGGGAGATAATTAGTTTGCAGAAATGCAATTTAAGTTTCTCCCAAGTCCACAGCATCTTCTGAATTGGGTATTGGTATGAGCGAGTATCCACAGTAAACAGAACAAATTAATATTTTTTCACATGATAAAGATAAGAAATTACTTTCTTCATAGAAGCATTCATTGCCCCTTGGAAGATCACCAGGATGGCCAGGAACTGCCAAAATTTAGGGAAAAAGCTCAGCCTTCCGTCATGATCCTGCGATAATGCAGCTCTATACTTGCTATATGCAAGGAATCCATGTCTAAGTGCATCAATCCACTGTACTCTTGTGAGCACAAGCAAGTTTTCCCTTTGTCTACCTCTTTATTTAAATGCTAGATTATAAAAATAAAAAAAAATATCCAAGGCTCACACTTGTTTTCTGCTTTCTGATGGAAACTCTTAAATAATTTCCAGTCTTAATTAGTACACAAGAGTATAGTAAAGTACAAGGAAATAAAAGTTCCAGCATAACAAAAGCAGGATGTGTGGAAAATATAAACAACTTGATTCAGTAAGCATGCAAGGGATTGAGGCCTGTTTGTCACCAGATCTCCCCCAAACTTCCCCCTGGAGTGAAACTCCAGAAGCATGCATGGACGAAAGCATGTCAGGACTTGGTGGGGAAGCCAATACAAGAATAGCTGCGGTAGTAACAGTGTTCCACATTCATGAAGATCTTGGGTTACCAAGATAAATTCAGCTACAAGACTCACCCTTGTGCATTCTTAACCCCTTCACTGCAGGATGCCTTCATACAGCGCGATGTGGGGAGTGCAGAGAGGGAATGCTAGGAAACTTCAGGAAGGGCTACTTCTTCTGGCTGACAGCAATATATACGCTACCACTCAGATTTAATCTTTTTAGAAATTTAAAAATCTTATTTAAGAGGTAATAGATATTGCTGTTGTTATAAAGTCTTTTGCCCTTTAACCACACCGATGCAATTAAGACAGCTATTTTCTTAATATATTAAGGCATAAGACCTGCTCATCTCAGTCTCCCAAAATGCAAAATTAAAATAGTAATTAAAAAATGCTTAGTTACTTCTTCCAGGTCATTTTTTGAAAGTTTTTACATCCTTCAGCTAATAAATGACATCATTTGAGGTAACGGCTTTCTTTTTCAGTTTCCAGATGCTAGACTAGCTGCGGTGTTAACAGACAGGCAGCTATGATTTTCTTATCTTTCTGCATTATAATATTACAAAACTATTATTTCAGGGTTTCTACTTTTACGCTAACTGGAACATCTAATCTTCCCTTTCAACAATATATTAGTGCAAACAGTACTGAGGAAAACATTCCCTCACTAACACATTTCATTAAATTTCTTATTTTAAAAAGATATGAAATAAGACCTTTTAATTAATGCTTGACTGTGTACATTTAACTGTGTTTAAAAAACTTTCTTTTTGTACTTATTGTGCAAGCAGCAGACATAGTGTGAATTTGAAAAAAACCTTGGATTTTTTTTTCTCCTGAAATGATCAGCAAGAAGTAGAGGCATATTGCAACAAAGGCTACTGATATGATAGTTGGGTTCAAAACTTCTTAAAGGGTAAAATTTCAGCTATGTTTCTATCAGAACTCAGAGGATTGCTCCATTCTTGCTCTGCCGGAATTTTGTTTTGTGATCACTCTGTCAGCGTCAATGCCTCATCTGTAACATGGGGATCCATAAACAGTTCCCTCCATGACAAGAGAACCTATAGGAACAAAGCCATGAATTCTGGACTAAGTGATCAACATGCATTAAAAGGGGATATGTAAGTATCAAGACAGTAAAACTAACAGTAATGACTAATGGGCTTGTGGTCCACTGAGTAGGATACATAATTAAGAGTCAGGTTTATGCCAGATAACTTGCAAGAACAGAGAGCATCGAAAGCTCCTTTTGTTTGAATTTGTGGGTTCTTAGCAAAAGGGTGGGCGTTGGCACATCTTTCTCTTTCCAAACAGCTTTTCTAAGGCTGCAGAGGGGAAAGCTCTGCTAATAGACTGAAAGCAACACCATGTACTTGAGCTGGGAAGGCCAGCTCAATCCTAGCAGCAGTTAGTCCTTCCTCACTCAAATCCAAGCACTCAGGTTGAATCCCACTCTGAACTCTTCACCTCCTCTCCAGCACGCTTCCCCTCTAAATATAAACTGCACTGCTGACATGATTGCAGCTGGCATTAATCTTTTCAGATGTTTTCCATGTTGTCCTTGGTTTTGTTTACTATGTTAAATCAGGGGAAATTCTGATTTAAGCAGCAAAGAAATAACAAAAATGTCTGTAGAAGAAAAGAAAATGTAGTTAGATAAAAAAACATAGGAACCAACAGGTGGGTGTAGGAAGGCAGAAAAAGGGATTGATAGAAAACAAGTGATCTGATTAGCCCAAAGTAAGCTGAGCTAGTAATGGTAACCTGAAGCATTAGATATCCTACAAGTGTTAGAACGTCTTTCACCTGTAATTGTAATAGAAACAAAACTGTACACTGCAAACAAACATCTTTGCACCAGAGATCTTTGAACTCCATTAAACATTACCAAACTATTCAGAGCTGAAGTTCCCCTGGTATTCGAGCAGCTGGAGAAAGACCCTACAGGAGAAAAATTGCAGACAGCAATTATGTCCAGCTTGTGTCATTCAGTGGAGGTATATGAACTGCAGATCAAGTCTGTGTACACAATTGTGGGACTACATAAAAATTTAAAAATTAAAAGTCTTTTAAAAATTCACAGCAAATTGCAAAGCTAGTATGAACAAATGCAGGAAAGCATTACGTACCCTAACAGAGAAACTTTATCTCATGCTTGTAGATGTCTAGCTTCTTCATGAAAACTGGAGTAAAGAGATAGCAATAAAAGGCTGCTTCTTTCTCTGTTGCAGAGTAGTGAATATTGCCATAGTATGCAGACAACCCAAGTGCAGTACAACAATCACACAGACTTGTTATGTGCCAATTCTAATTTTTCCATTGCAATGAAAATGGTGAAGGGTTTAGTGTGAGCTTTGGAGGTGAGGCAGTGGGAGCAGGATTCAGAGTTCTGAGACAAAGAAAGAGAAGGGGGGGAAGATCTGCTAAAAAACCCACAAAACACAAAAAACCAAATCCCAAACACATAAAAAATGCCAATGTTAGCTGAACAGCAGATACACCAAGCAAAGCTGAAAAATCCCAGAGCCCTATTTTCCCAATACTACTAGCTATTGTTAACTGCAGCCTTTCCAAGAGAACAAGGCTCTATACTTGAAGGAAAGTTTAAGAGACAATGTGGTTGCAGTGACATCCGCTGCATGTTACAGTTCCTCCCATGACCGCATGGCCAAGCTGGAGGGCAGATGGATAAAAAGGCATAATCAGGTTCTCATTAAACAGCTACAGCCCAAGTACATGCATGCTCTACATGTATTTAGCTAGCACACTGTTGCCTGCTGTGCTTTTCCCCATGACTACCAATGAACAAGATTTTCCATTAATGTTTTACAGAATTTTCTTACATCTACCCCTTATCTTAACATTGCATGCCACTTAATTCACCTAAACACTCGCATAAACATATGGGGAGGGGAGAGAGGGGTGGTGGTGTTTGACAAACCAGTGTACAGCGTAAAATGTTTGGGCAGAAGCTAGTATACAAAATCACCTATCCATATCGAGCTGTAACAAGCATAAATGTATGCATTTGTTGCATGCTCAAAAGTAACTTTTAATCTGTAGCTTCATCACTGTAATGCCTTCTGTTTTACTTTCATCAGATGGACGTTCATCTCAAAGACTAACCATATTCACATGAAACACTAGGGACAGAGAAAGGTCACTTAACTGCAAGGACAAGGGAGGAAGAGGGATGAGGTAACAAAATAATACTAGCAAAACAACAGTAGTTGGTTGTTATGCATTAGAAAACAAGAACAATGCCCATAAGTTTGTGAAGGACCTCCTCCTGTGAGCTTCATTTTGCTCCCAGTCCAAACGGCCTCATTTCTGCATCTGGGAGCACAGGGATAACCAACAAAATCCCCACTGAAGGCTACTGGGCATGTGCTTGAATGGATGAGAACTCTTTAACGCATATAAGCATTCATAACATTATGTATGTTATAAATAAAAAGAATAGGACAATTCTGTCTCTAAATACTATGTTTCAGGACACAAACTGATTCCCTTCAACAGTCAAAGTCTAATTTATACCCTCTCCACTGCACTGTGCAATGAACAGTTGCTCATAAAGAGATTTTCTTGCTGGAAAACACTGGATATTCATTGTCCCCCTGGGTATTAGGATGCAAACAGCCAGATTTGGAGAATCACAGCTCCTGTGTTTCTGTGATATATGTTTAGCTAGCAAGGGATAAAATAATTCAGAGACTAAGGCACTATTAACTGTCCTGCTAGATAACTAGTAGTTCACCAGTAATTTCAGTTAAGTATTTTACAAGGGCCAGACAGAAACCTCAGCCTCCCAGCATATCCCTCTGCACAAAGTTACTCCCTTACCACAGCAGGACCTGTAAAAGAAAACTGTCTGCACCTTGCCCATTTCATTGCAAACGCCTGTGTTTCACTGTAAAAGTGCCACTTTCACTGGAAATTTAAGCTAACAGATCAGAGGATGCCTGGAAGTCACTAAGGGCACACACTGCTTTCTTCAAACCCTGTTGAAGAGGGAGAGCCTTTGACAGAGCATGGGGCAAGAACAGCCACAGCTTCTGCAGCTTCAGGACTGCTGCAAACTTTCCTGCTCTGTTTTCTGTTCAAAGCTGTGTTGCAAACTAGCACCAACAAGAATTCCTAATTTGCCTCTAATCACATACAGGCAAAGGTATCTCAGCTCAATAAATCAAGATTACCGACTCATGCACTATCTTACAAGTACTCCTTTTTGTGCTTATGGAGGGAGGGAAGACGCGGAGGAAGGTGCAAGATTTCCGATAGGTTATTAATATGCATAAGCAATTAATTTTTCTTAACTGGCTGAAAAAGGAACTGAAATGGAGCGGAAAACAAGAATCATTTCCTGATAAAAAAACAAAAAGCATGAAGAACAACATAGGCCTTGCATACCATGTACATTGTACAACTGGGGAATTTTAGGTAGAACTCTTGACAATTATTGCTGGTGGCAGAAGTTCTATTAGCACTGCTCAGAGCTGGCAGGGTTCCTGCACCGAGGGCAGATTTCCATGGACTGAAAAGCATGGCACTAAACACGCCAAGTGTGCTGTAAGGGAGTGGAAGGGCTCTGTGTAATTACACATCTTGCCAATCTACAAAAACAACAGCCATCCGCCACTCCAGCCCAAATATAAAATCTGGCAGAGGGGGACTAGACGTTCACACTAATCGGCTGGCCTTCTGTTTCAAATGACACACGCTTGTAAACAAGCAAACAAAAAAAGTACATTTGGGTTTTCAGACTATGCCAAGAAGAAAAAGGAGACTTCTTCATGCATTGGCTAAAATCTTAATATGCAAACCATCAGTCGAACTCTAATTGCCCAAATTACTAAAAATGCCTTGCAAAATTACAGCAAACACTCTACCTGATGGCTAACATGGAGATGTTAAACTGCAAATTAACAATGACTCTGCTATTAAATTAGTGTAGGAGACCTGAGAAAAATTAAAAATTAGATCATTCCAGCAGGCAGACAGGAAAATGCACAGCTTTCTTGCATTGCCTACATGTTTGCAAAGAAAACCACACAAAATTTGCCTGAGTTCAGGTTTCACTGCAAACATGAAACTTAGCTCAAGGGAAAATTTGCTAATGTTTGCATAACTATTCAGTCAACTGGGGCCCAGATTCAAGCAGAGCTTTGTGATCTAAAGAGCCACGAGAAATATGCAGTTTCACATCAAAACTAGGTGATATGGGGAAAAAATTGACAGTTTCATTTTGAATTGAAGACATTTTAAATGAAACTTCAGAGGCAAATGCAATAACAATGCAGATTGCACAAGCACAAGTGAAGACTGAGGATAATATGCTGTGTAAAATAATAATAATAATTTAAAAAAAAAAAGGTTTACTCTTGTTCTAACAAGCCCTGTCAGAGTAAAATCTGTTCTCACCCTCACAATACACCTAAGGGATGGGGGGCACTCTTAGTTCCATGTTGTAGGTGGGAAATTGAGGCAGAGTGGTTACATGTGAGCAATAAAGCTTGACTGTGAACAAAATTTCCCATCTACATATCCTTCCTCTCACTTAGATTTACTTCTGCGTGCAAAGCCAATCACACACACGCCTGCTTCAAGTGGTCCATTAACTCCAAAGCCAAACGGAGTCCCACCAGTCTCACTTTGCACATACTCTGAGCGTATCATTCAGGGAGGCTCCACATGCAGTTACCCATTTGGATTTCCTTACATCTTCCTAGCAACATCTGGTGCCATCTATTTTCATGCAGTACTTTCTAAAGCAGTTTGCATCTATGTTCAGCTTCTGCCTTATTGAGTCATTTTGGGTCTTCACTTCACTGCAGTTGAATTCAGCCTGCCAGGGATCTTCAATGATGGAAACACTAATGGGCAATCAGACTGGCCTACAGAATAGCTGGCAACCCCATAGGTCCTCAAAAATTGTATGTTGCTGTATTGAGTATGTCCCTTTATATAGCATCGCTAAAACACCCTCCCACACCCTGCATGACCAGAGGCTCTCCCTTAAGTGAAAAGAATAATAACAGTAAAATACACCTTTTGTTATGTCAAAATAGGATTTTTACATTGAGATAAGTAACAGAGAAGCAGCATGGCTTATTTTTAACTCAGTATGCATAATTACAGTCAGACATATAAACTGTCATCAGACTGCTGGGGAGGAAAGGAAGAATTGAAGGGGATTTTTTTTGGCAGAGGGAAAGGAGTGATTTTCTGTTTTGCTTTGGTTTTACAGTGGGCTAGTTATCTCAAGATCAATATTCTTACGTGAGAAAAAAGCCAAAAATAAATTCCCCATTTTCTGGTGAAAACATAGCTTCTATCCTCCACCATATGAAGGTAATGGTGGAAACATTAACAGTCACCATCCTTTGAGAGTAATTTATTCCTGAAATAGAATAGCCTCTGCCAGCAAGATTACATTCAAAAGTGAACAACATTAGAAAATCCCAGCAACAAGAACTATTTAGCAAATTACACAGTTAAGAAATATTTTCTGACTCATTTTGGTCCCCAAGTTAAAAACATGTTAAAAGATTGAGTTCCCCAAATGGAAAGATCACTTAGCCCAAATCATAAAATACACAAGAGTTGCTTCTGATGGTATTACAAGGTCTAAACCACGTAGGAACAGGAACATTATTTTTCAGAAGCATTTTGGAAAACCAGAGCAATAGCCATATTGCAGCTCAAAATGTCTGAGGCAGGACCAGCTCAAACTGGCACCTCCACACAGCCCAGCTCCACAGAGAGTTACACCCAAGAACCGCATAGCTGCATCCGCACAGCGTTTTAGCAGGTCCTGCATGGTTCGCACCACACTAATCCAGCTACATATTTTCCATTTCCAGCACCACCTCTGCTAACTCAGGCGTCTTTTCACCACCCGCTTTTGCATGGTGTAGACATGTGCTTTGCACTCAGAAGTATAAATCAGCTCCAAAATCAGACAGACCCTGGAGTCACTTGGGCCTTGCAACTTTAAATGATGCCTAAATTCCATTTAAAACCTGAGTCAGGGTCACCGCCTGTCCTGATTCACTTCTCTATTGTATCACCCCAACAACAGCTGGTAGATGTGCTCTGAGCAGCTCATCTCTTGGCACGTAGTGGATAACTTTCTTTCCTTGTACGAGGAATTGCTCTAATTGTTCCCCCTCCTTTATTCTGTGCAGGATCTTAGGTGAGCCTTGCGGATAACATCCAAACTGACTGGGACGTTGTTAATACCCATAGAACAGAGATCCTCGTTCTGAAATTAAACAAAGTCTCAGAGTGTCCTAAAGTAATCCCATTTAGATCACACCCTGAATTAAAGGCATGTGATTTTGTCAATTGTGGTATCAAGTAAAGGGGCATTGTCAGCAGCTGCTGTTTTTCTAAACTGTTTCAATATATCTGCAGAGTGTTTCCTTAAACTTCTAAGCATCTCAAAACCCCTGTTCAATTTTCTTTTTCTGCATTCACAGCATGTCACAGAGACAATCTACAATAAATAACTCTTCCTCGAGATGATGGACACTTGGCAATGCCACCTAGAGTTTCTAAAGGCAAGTTCAAGAACAGACAGACTGAGCAGCCTATTTGAGAGTCATAAGACAGAGACAAATGTAAAGTGTCCAAAGGGAGCTAAAGCCCTGACATAGAGAGTACATCCAAATTTTAATGAACTGGTTCCATCAGCAAATCCTGGAGCTTCAGGATTCACCCAATAAACCCAGACTCCAGCCCCCACTGACCAGACATTTCAAAAGGCTTTAGTAAAGTCTTCGTGAGGGAGCCTGGCCATCATTTTTTCTTCTTTTTTTTTGTAGGGAATAAGTAAATCACAAGCACTGTTGGCCAAACAGAGCCACATATGTTTTATGGACATAAATGATCATAATAAACAAAACACAGAGGGCCATTTTGCATTATTGTAATTTCAGTTGATAGACTCCAGAAGTACAGGATGTAGGACACGTCAAAAAAAAGATGAATATGCAAGCTTAAACTATGCACTTGGTGTGATCTTCATAATATGCGCTCTCAGTCTCTCTGAGAGCTACAGGCCATCAGCCAAGATCTACACAACCCTTTTGGCAGCAAACAGGTAAGAAAAAAAACCCCATCAAAATCCATCATCAACTATTTTTTAAGGAATGCCTTTAAGGTACTTTGGAAATGGCTCTAAGTCGCCTGTCTGTCATAGCTAAGTCACATCGCAGCCTTGACCACCATTTCCATAACACAAAGCATCTAGAATCAGCATCTCTTCTCTGCCATGTTGAGCAGGCATGTCCCTGACTTCACCTCATAAAAGGTCCTCTCTTCACCCTCTCACTCACTCCAATACCAAGTAATTCTATTTTTAAGACAGAGAGAAGTGTCAAGAGAGACCGTCAAGAGTGGTGTACCACAGAGCTGACCTACCACAATTTTACATACGTTTAATAAAACAGTTATCTTCAAGGCTCTTTGTTTTCTCAAAATAGAAGACTGCAGCCAGCAAGAGATAATTAATGAGAAACAACACAACAAATAAATGGGGGGAAAATGCAGTTATTGGTGAGAAAGCAGATAGTAAGTTTGCTGCTGCCAAGTGGGGAAAAAAGAAATGCTGGAAAGTTGAGGGGCTTCTTTTTGTTATTATTTATATGAACTCTAAGTGAGAAGTCATTGTCTGTTATTATTTTGAACAGCCCGCTGGCAACATTTCAAAGCTGCTGATAAATGTTTCAAAACCTATTTGAATAAAGTAATGCAGATTTAAGTTTACCCTTTTGTTGTTTTGATCCTGCAAATCTTTTTTGTCTTAAATGTCTCTCAAGCATCATTCAGGTCTGCATTTGTGTCCCTACTCATTTATCTTGTTTTGAAACAAAAGATCCACTTTTGGAGTATGGGCAACGAAAACTTTGGAGCCCTGATCTTGTAAAGAATCACACAGGCAACTCCACTGAAACAAAAATTTTTGGTATTACATTGATCATGTCCATGAGTAAAATGCAGAGGGACAGACTGACTTCACATTCAAGAACTGAATTGAAGAAAATGTACAAGAAGGGTCTTACCAAAGCAAGTCCTCTCCACGCCGCCCTAACAGGACAAGAGCCTGTATTATGGAAAGCCTCATAACCAGTTCCAGCTGTAATCCCTATTGTCAAGATTCCCAGCAGAAAGCACAAGAACTGGGCTGAGTCCTTGGTATCCACAGAAGTCAGGGTCATTCAGCCACCTACCATTTATGGAGTCCTGCAGGCATCTTGATGATATCGGGTTCAAATAAACAAGTTCCACACAAGCATCATTATTACCTTGATCTTTTGCAGCTTTCCTAAGCACACGGAATTTAGAAATATTCCACGTAGTGTTTTCACATGTAGAACTCACAGGTTATGGGTAAAAAGCAAACCATGTTTCTGCAAGAGTGTAACATTTTTCTTGTTTGCCAGAGGCACAGAGGGGAAATTTATCCTCTAGCTCCCTTTCTTTTGGTCTCCAATATCCATAGCTCTGCTCTCAGCTCTCACTATCCCAAAGGCTCTCCTGCTCCTAACTTTACACTGCAATGTACAGTACTCAGTGTACAAGTATTGGGGAAGAGGAAATCAGGATTTGTTTTCAATTACTGCTGCAGAGTTGAGATTCAAAAGAGATGCACAAATACAACAATAATATATTTTATATTATGTAAGAGCAAAAGCAGTCCACGTTTGACTGGAGCGGCCGGGTAGCTACAATCACACCACATGGTAGAGGCACACACCACCACCTCCAGCTGTAACACAAGAAGCTTACAGAAACCCACTAAATCCACCTTCACAGAGAAGTAATTATGGAGGAGGCAGAGATTTACCAAAATGGTTTTACTATTGTAATGTTAGCAACATACACAATGGCATGGCATACCTTTTGCGACATGAAAGTGGCTGAGTGCCATCATTATGAGGCTTCAGGATCTAAGACAGGGTAGGAAAGGTAGGCTTTCCACTCCAGCAAAACATTTGAGTATAAGCAGCTGTATAGTTTCTTAGTCTTTAGTTTGGCTATGGGCAACATTTGAAAATTAAAGGATCAGAACTATAAATCTGGATGTCACAACAAAGTGTTCGTCAGTAAACAGCAACCTGACAAATCTGACAGACCAGTCTGGTAACTACGGCAAAGTGAGAAATGAAATCTCCATGCAGATTATTTGCAGAACTGGCTGCATGAAACTTGTCTCAATGGTATCTGTATATGTTCATGTGCGTACATCATTATAGATATAAAATCACTAATCTACAAGTTTATCAATTTTATTCTCAGCCACAAGAATCCAGTGAGTGGTGACGCATTTTAGATAAACCACCAGCAGTGCAGAGAAAACTAACTTAAGTTTAAATAAAGTGATGATCTTGCTCAGACTTTTCATTATACTTTTCCAAATTTGGAGATAATTATTCCCAGCAAGAGAAGGATTTATTTTTTGCACTCTCCCTTTAATAAACAGAAAAGCCTAGATGACAGGTTGCATTGCATTATCTTTATATATACTGAAATATCTTTCTCCATGCTCTGAACCTACAGTCTGGGAACTGTGCAGCCCCAGAATTGTTCCAGCTTGCCAAATTCTGGGGTGCAAGCTGTAACACTGGTGCACTGAAGCTGTGCTGCCCTATGCTACGGTGAGAGCAAGGATAGCTTTAGTACTGACTGTGTCCTGCGTCACACCACAGCAACATCCACTCATGACTATTGCTGCTGTTGAAATGCAAAAAGCTTGAAAAGCACCAGCTAAATCCCTCACTACTGCAGACGCCCAGTCATAGGTGCTCCAGTTTTCTACGTTTATTCCTAAAAGACTTCTTAAGAATTTATGTTGGCCTATTTCTTAGCTTTAGATACTGCCTTCACCCTTCTGATTCTCCTATAGCAACTATAACAGCTTTCCAAACTACAAGTGAACAAACTGGTAAGTACTAGACCAAAAATACAGCACAGGAATAGTCCCACAGAGATCAATGGAACTACCCAAAATGCATCAAGTTTAGCAGGGATGGTGCCAAATGAATGTTCATCTGTCTTCACATTGATCAACTAGAAGTCTCACAAGGTCTTGCAGGCAATGTTTCATTTTCACAGAAAATATGCCTAAATCTTTCCTTTTCTGGGGGGAGGGGAGATGTGGGAGGAGGACAAAGGGAAGAGGGGTAGTGCCTGTGTGAGGACATGCTTTTTGTTTTGTTCCGCTGAACATCCAGGACCCTCAGTTGGAGCTTAAGATGTATCCATGACTTGGATTTGTTTTTTCCAAATAGTTATTAATTTTTCCTGACTATTGGCATCTACAGACAATTAAATAATAAAAATAATAATATAACCATGCTTTATTAATGAGGCTTTAGATACAAGTCCAATTCCTCACTTTGACAGAAAAGCCACATACAGAATAAACAAGACTTACCAACTCGAATCTGCAGCTTGCTAAGAGCTTTTAAAAACCACATGTTGCGTAAGCTATTTGCAATACAGTCAGGTACATCTCAAAATCTGCTGATCTCCATTTAGATTTCAAGAGTGCTTTGCATCAAGCACCTACTGAACAAGTTACAAAACTGTTTTTCTCTTTTCCAGTTCAATATTAGATGTACATATCAGCTATTTACTACTGCACTGGTATCATTTGAAATATGTTCCCAGTTTATTTCCCCATATCACAGCAGGGTACGTAAACTTGCTATAGTTTCTGGTGCATCTGCAAAGGCTGAGAATGACGCAAATCTCTAAAGCAGAAAACTTGTGTTGTGCATTTAAAATCTTGCTCAGCTTATTATTATTGCTAGATTCCACCCCCTTTGTGTGTTTCATTATGAAATATAAGATGCCTACATAGGTCTAATCATGCAGTCTATCAAGTAAGTAAAATTCAGAGGAAGGCAATAAAGGCTGATATTAGAGAATGACAATAGCATAAGAACCACAGGGAATTTCCCCCTGAACTTCAAGTCCTCTTGGCAACTGCGCTAGGACTGAAAATGAAAATAAGCTGGATCACAAACCTTTGAAGAACAGACTTTCAACCCTTACTCCGGCTTAACAGCCATAACCAATTCCACTCATTTCAGGGGTATCTAAAAAAACCCATCAAAAAACACTGCTCTGTTCAAAGAGAGGTGTCCAAGACTCATCCACAAGCTTGAGAAGAAAAAAAAAAAAGTAAGATTTCTTACATGATGAAGGCAATAAGCAAAGAACAGAAAGGGTGGAGAGATCTATGGATCTGAGGTCAGTGGAAAAGGCTGCTTGCTAAGGCTTCAGCAAATCATGACAGAGGCAGCCACAGCCTGTGGTTTCCAAGCAGTTCAAGTAGGAACTCCGTGTAGGGGAAACACCTTTCTGATGCAGAAGCTGTGGTACAACCCCAGTCCCCAGTTTTAGGAGACCCAGAGCCACCACTCCTCCAGCTATGCTAGGACTCCAGTACACCTGAGCACACTCTGCAGAAGCTTTGGGTTCTGTTGTCTCCCACTTTTCAAATGCTCCTAGTTCCCTAATGATTGTATGGGTCTCATGCTTTTCATCATATAAGAAATACACTGCTCACAGGGTCAGGCAGATGGGTCACCCCTGAGGCAGACCCTCTTACTGTTCTCCATGGGGATTTTGTTCAGTAACAAATCTTATGATATCTATTCCAGAAAAAGATGTCTTATTGCAAGGCCTGATTCTTCTGCTGCTTAGGGCTTTACAATTACTTATGATGGCTAAGGGTCTTGTCCTTTAAAACATTTTTCTGACCATTACTGCCCTCTAGAAGAAAGTCATCAGGTCTGATGCCTTTGGTGGGGAAGAAGGTGTAGTGCTAGCTTGTGACTATTTGCAAGTATCATTTCTCATCACCAGTGTTACACACCACGTGCTTTTGCTCAGTACAAGGCAGGAGACATCACATGGCTTCAGACTGCATTGAGTACACAGCCTGTTTTGTAGCACTTCCTACACCACCACTACACTCTAAACCATACAGTTTCCTGCTACAAAAATTTCTTTTCCCCAACTTGCAACAGACAGGAGCAAACAGACTCCAACTCAGGCGTCAGGAGACAATCTGAAGGGATGAGGAAACCCTCACCATGGTTTCCTGCAGCTGTTGTTGCAAGAATAGACTCGCCTTCTAAAGTCATCATGGTAACTATCTTTTTCTTTTGAGGTCTAGCGATAGCAGCTTTCTCATGTAACATTTTCGGACTCTTGCACCAGGCATATCAGGCATCTTTGCTATTTCAACAGCATCAGCACAAACAATTTCCTATGCAGTCCTGTTCTGCCAGCTCTAAAAGATGGATCTGTTTGCTCATCCAAACTCATTAAACTAACTAAATGTTGGCATTGCCTTAGAAAAAAACCCTACAATTATTAGGCAGCCACAAGATAAATGAGCATTGCGTTTGCACAAATCTGCCTGTATTCTGAAAAAAGACACTGTTTTCTAGTGTAAGGCTAGGGTGATCCAGTGACGTGCAGCTTGCAAGCTAAGAATACATATACTAAGCTACAAACTATTCTCTTATCAGCCTACACAGTTTTGTCTTTCCTCTAAATGTAGGGACCTCAGATGTAAGGAAGGGGAGAAAAGACACAGCGTATCTGAAAAAGAGTAAAATATCCTTCATTCTTCCTATAAATCTGCAGACATTTAAAAGAGATCAAGAGATGAGGTCAGCGTCCCTTAAAACAATATGGGAGAGTCCCTGAAGGAGCAACTGTATTCTAGCAAACTGCCTCTCACAGCACATATACCAGCTTTCAGTACAAATAATTTTCCTTCCAGCACTTGATGCCTTCATGAGTTGGAATTGTACTCATGACTTGGTATGGCAAATCTACCTTTATCCTGAATACAAAGCTTTGCTGAAACAAGTGACAGAAATTTGCTGCAGGCACTATAACTAGGCAACCTTGTTCTGCATAGATGGAAAATGTGGGGAATATGGCAGAAGCTCAAGAGATATAGCTTGGTTTGTGACAGACAAAGATGCTTTACTTGGAGTCCATTTGAATGCACCATATAGCATTCTCCAGTTCTTTTCACCTTGATATTTTATGCCTCTTCATTTTAAGACAGGACCAGCACATATGCATTGTTTTCTGCTGTGTCTAGCCATTCCATCATCCCCCCACATTTTTTGGAATCAGTATTGCAATGAACACCAGCCTTAGCATCAATTAAGCTCCAGGTTTAATAAGAAATAGCGCATGTCAGATTGCATCCCATTTTTATTCAGATCAGCATCAGACCTCCACAGAGAGGTTATCCTAGATGGATGCCAGGAATATGTGCTTAGCAAATGTATAATGTATATAGAATGAAAGATCAGTGGTCTGACAGTCCTTCAAATTAAAACTGCTTGGCCTAGTCAAGAATCAAATATTTGTGACAATTCTCAATCTATTTAACAACCTTCACCCCCAATTTAAATAGGATTACAGTTAGCTTAACATGTTAGTAGCTTTATAGAGTGACAACACACAAATGACAAAGTAAACAAGTATTTGTGGATACAGATGTTTTTCCCAGTTTAGCTCCTAAACCTAAATAACATTTTTTTTATAAACAATTTAAAAAGTAACAAACTAATTTTTGATCCATTTGGTCTTGAAAGAAAGCATTCTAACATTTGCTTTTCTGTTTCCCTGTATGTAATGTCATTGATTTTCTCAGCTGAAAACATGGTGCCAATGGGCACAGCCTTCTGGACATGGCCAGTGAGTCAGCACACATGGGGGGCATCAGCTGTAACTTGTGTAAAGTACAGAATCATAGAATCCTTTAGGTTGGAAAAGACCTTTAAGATCATTGACTCCAACCGTAAACCTAACCCTGCTAAGTCCACCACTAAACCATGTCCTTAAGCACCTCATCCACATGTCTTTTAAATACCTCCAGGGATGGTGACTCCACCACTTCCCTGGGCAGCCTGTTCCAGTGTCCAGCAAAGTAGTAGCTTATGTCTGGACTGAAATGCACATGAAGCAGTATTTCTTCTGGAGTTTGGTTGTGCCATAACACTACTACTGAAAAAATACAGGCAACTGGTTATAGAATAGTAGAAATATTGGCCTGCAAAAGTCTTCAAAAGGACATTCAGGTTATTCTGCTGCCCCAAGGCAAGATGAACTCTGTCTTTCCTGCCTAATGGTTATCTAACCTATTGGGATTTCTATCACTGGAGGTCCTTTAGAGCTTCCCCAGGCAATTTTTACCAGTACTTTACCATCTATCTTTACCAGTATAAAAACTGACTTGAGCCTTTCTTGTGTTAGTTTATGTGTATTAACTTCCTCTCCTAACTACCAGGGACATGGTTATCAGATTGCTCCCTCACCTCTTTGCAGTTGCTTGGTACATACTTAAAGACTATGACTTCCTCTCTCATTCTTCTCTTGTGTAAGTTAAGGAAGACCAATTTCAGTCTTTCCATGCAGGTCTTTTTTTTAATCTCTTAAACCTCTATTTTAGTTCTTCTCCCCAACTGATCTGTACCTGCATCCAAAACTGGAACCCAGGAGGGTAATATGAGATCAGAAGGCTCATTTTATGCAGCTTTCCAAGCTATGTCTTTTTACACCCTTCTATAGCACCTGGTTTTTTCCCTGCTTGCAATCACACGACACCATTGGTTCCTGTTCAGCTGCTTGGCCATAACAGCACCTGGCTCTTTTCTACTAAACAGCTACCTACATTATTCTCTGTCTTGCATCTGTACTGCTGCCCGATCAAGTCATACCTCCTCTTCACTTACTCCTACTGAAGTACATCCCATTTCTTCAGACTATTTCTTCAGGTTCTCTTCAAATTTTAGTCATTCCTCAGCAGGGAATAAGGTAATAGTTGCCTGTGCCAGTTTAAATCTCCAGCAGAGGAATTTAAATGAATGTTGATAACTGGCCAAATAGACTCTACCTTCAGTAATGGGATGAATTCTTATTATTATTGCTGGTTCTGTCTATAATAAAGATGGAAGGTCTTTTTAGTAACATATGGAAAATTGTTATAGCCACAGTCCAAAATTGGGAATTATCTACAAACTTAAAATGCATCATCCAGATTGTGTAAATTTGAAACAAAACCAAGTTCCAGAGAGACCTCCACAGAGCCCCTCTCAATGGCACGCTATTATGACAAAGGATCATTGATGACGTCCTCCTCCCAATTAGTTTGTCACTGTCTGGAAGAATCTCATCTTTGTTCTGTTTCCCTCACTTCCTTATGAGTGGTTCAATTAAACCAGAGTCATAACTCTAGCGAATTCAAGGTATAAAGCATTTTAAGTTATACAGTATCTTTTAGTTGTTTTTAGCCTTCCCTCCTGTAGCCACCACCCAAGGAGAAAACAAAGCCTCTGAAATTGGACTTGCTACCAGAAGCAGCATGAACTTGAGCTTGTGGTTACACTTTCAGCAACAATACTGCACAAGTCATCTTAAGCCATCTCTGCTCTTGGCTGCTCATTCACACCTTCATACTGCTTAGTGCTAACTGCACACATCACGCTTGTGTGCAGCAAACAGGATCTGAAAACCAAACCAGCCAGACACCTGTGCTACAGGAAAGAGGCAACATTATGGTTACTGCTGCTGCTACAAAAAGAAAAATTTTCCTAAATTACACCAGTATTTTAATACCAACCTGAAAGTCAAACCTCAACTTCTGAGACTGAATTTCTAGTGATCTAGCTCAGTTACAGATTTCAAAGAGAAATCCAGAGTTGCATAAGCTGTACAAAGGTATTAATTTTGTCAAGAGTCAGGCAGGCTAAAAATGGAAGCATCTTGTGGTACTCATCGCTATCTGCATGCTGGCAATTACTGACCTAAGACTCACGAGAGCACAGCTGCAAGCAAATTCAGTTTCTTTTTATGTGCCAGTGAAGAACTAGGCACACTGCAGGTTGCAACTGGTGGGCCATGCTGATGCGTTAGGGATATTAGTGTCTTCAACCAACATAGGTAGATCCTAGATCCAAAAAAGGTCAGCCTGTTTACAGTCATAGTGATTCTCATGAATCTGATCTCAAACTAAGATAGCAGCTTCATATTTTACCTCAATTTCAAAAGAAAGTTGGAATCCAAAAGTCACCAAGCACAAACTCCTCCTCCTTAGGATAACATATGTCGGATCTCTGCAAAGTGAGGTTGGCAAGTTTGCCATAAATGCTTCAGAACATACACATCCTTCCACATGTCTTACTACTCATACCGCATGGCCTACCTGCATGTACATAGGACCCAATCCAGAATGGCATTTTCACACACGCTCAACATAAGCACGTTCCCTTTCAAGCCACGGAACAACTCACACAATTGAATTTAAAGTCAATGCCAGAAAGAGGATGACAGTACTTGTTCCTTGCTAATGTGGCTGTCTCCCTGTCACTGGATTAAATGGCAGATCTTTAAATATGCTGTTGCATCTAACAGCAGTGACAGAAACATTCATTTGCCTTCTGCTATTTTGGACTTGACAGCAACTATTTTTTAATCAAATTTCCATTCATAATTGGGCTTCCAACATGTGAGTTCAATGTTCTCTGTTTGATTATTTTAATAGTCCCCTGTATAAGCCAGCCAAGGCTATTATTACTTTTATTTCTGTGTGTGAATAAGGCAAAGACTCACGAAATAGCTTACATTCCTAGAGCCTGTTGCCTTTGGGCAGGGATGCTCTGGAACATCAACACTGGCAACAATAGACAGTACTGTAAAAATAGTGTGTACACATGCAGCGCAACAGACTAGCTAGCCATCTTAGGACAAGAGAAATGCAGCTCGTTCTTATGACCTCGGTAATAGTTGCCTGTGCCAGTTTAAATCTCCAGCAGAGGAATTTAAATGAATGTTGATAACTGGCCAAATAGACTCTACCTTCAGTAATGGGATGAATTCTTATTATTATTGCTGGTTCTGTCTATAATAAAGATGGAAGGTCTTTTTAGTAACATATGGAAAATTGTTATAGCCACAGTCCAAAAGTAATTGCCAGTGGGCAGTGTGCTGTCGACTCCTTTCAGTTTGTTGCTTCATCAATTCACTTCACCCATGTCCTGGAGGAATAATTTCTCCTTCTGCAGCATAGCAGCAGTTTAGTTTCCATGCTCATTAATGTCTGGTGCCTCTTACAATTATAGTTCTCAGCAAATCCAAGAGCCATAAAACATCTTAATGTCTGTGAAATTCTATGTCTTCCATGACCATGTGGTACTGAATTCTCAATTTCTGTTAGATTTGCTAAATGAAATGATACAACACATTTGGGTTTTGGAAGCAAATTTGGAAGATGGGATACTCCATTTGCCATGAAAAAGTCCAGAGAGAAAAATCATAATGTATTGGCAGAGAAAGACATGGACAGTGTGATTAAAGAGACCCCAATGTACATAGACCAACTTCAAACTTCTCAAAGATAATCATGCTCAAATCCTCCATGAACTGAAGCCAGCTGCAAAGTTTACACCTCCCATGAAATATAAAGTTAGGGAACATCCGAATCTGTGGGCTCAATTCAAAGCCATAATTAGAACTATTAAACCTTTCACACTTCCAGCTTTTAAGATTTTACCAGGTGTCAGTTAGACACAGAAGGGAATGGGGCTTAGACATGACCATCACCAGTCTGGCTGTTCCCCTCCTGCCTGTAGCCCTCCCCAATCAGCTTTGAATTGGCTGGGCAATTTCAAGTTTAGAAGCTGGATAGAAATCTCAAAGACCAAGTTTTGTAAAAACCGTGGCTAGAGATTTCATTTAGTGCTCTCCACTTGAGGAAAAGCAGGCAGAAACCATCAGCAGCAAGTCTATTTGACATCTGGGCAGTCAACACATACACCCTTCTGAACTAGCATGGTGCAGTAGTCCCTTGCTCATTTGGGGTATCTAGGAGTACCTAGGGAGGAGGAAAGAGCAAAAGTTGTTGAAAGGTTACATATCCATAGCAAATGCTGGCTCTCCTAACCCAATTGCTCATGAAACAAATTTGTTAGCAAGGTTACCATTTAAAAAAGATCAACAATCAAAACCACCTTAAAATGCTACGGATTGAATGGCTCTCTGAAACTCACAAATCAAAGCAACTTTTTTTTTATTTTTAATAAAGGAAATCTCTACTTAAAATCAAGACTGGAAGATTTTTGTCTTTATTGTTTTTGAAAGACTTCCTCTAGCTCCAGACAGAAATAATTCAAGGAAGTCTTACATAAGAGATCTGATTAGGTGATCCCAGCAGTCCTCTGTCTTCAAAACCTATGAATCTGCTTTCAGACTCAGCATAAAAATCAAGAAACTGAGTCACATAAAAATTGTCTTGAGGATTCTTATCAAAGAAAAACTGGTTTGCATATTTCTAAGTCAAAGCATATGCAGAAAAATGGTAAATATCAAACAACTGAGGATTTTAATTAAAAAAAGTGAGAGTGGAGATAAGTTCACATGCTGAGAGGATGGATGAGGCCTCCAACTTTTTCAGATAATCCTCTCGGTTACTTTTACTTCAAACCAGGCTACCCACTCCCTTATGCCAGCATACCCCCACTTGTACCTGTCCCTTCCAGTGAACTTAATGTTCACTTACAGCCTGATCTGTTGTGCAAGTGCTAAGAGGTTCCACAGTGATCTGTACACCAGTGTTTACACACCATCTGTTATTTCAAAGGAGGAATAAATACTTTCTTCCCACATGATCTCTGAAATCTGACCAGAACCTGTAGTTAGAGCAGCCATTTTTGTTGAAAGGTGTAAGGTCAGAAATAGTACCCCTTCCTGATAAAGATGCAATGATTCAGTATATCCACATGCTGTCATGTCATGTGGAAGGAAAATATATTGCAAATAAGTATGTATATCACTACTGCATGGAAAAACATGAGACAGTGATAAACCTTGTCCTTAGTATGCCTACTTGAGGAAAGAACAAAGGCTACTGTAAACAGAGAGCTGAAGATGCCATTACAGCTGAAGGTCTAGGAAGTCTTCTTGGCAGTAATTTCCTATATCCCTAATATAGATGCAAGGATACACATCCCACTTTTTTTTTTTTTTTTTTTTTTCCCCAAAATTCTTCCTTGACAAGCCATCTGACCTGTTTAGAACACAAAAAAAGGCTAAATAGAGCAAGGTATTTTTAGCATTCCTGAAGGAGCTTCTTCCAAATGTCATTCATTATAGAGCTACGTGCAATCATCTCTCTGGATGCTCACTCCAGAATCTAGGACAAAGTGAAAGACTTCAGCCACAGCCCACCCCAGAGAAATACTGCATTCCCTGCTTCAGCATAATGCATTCAATTCAAATTGGTTTGTTCCTCAGCCAAGGGACACAGCAACATAATTTACTATTTCCCTTTTGAATATCCAATACAGAATAAATCTGATATGCTGGGAAATTGTTTTGAAAGTCTAGCCTGAAAGCATATCATCCGTTTCCTGGAGCTTCCTTCCAAAGATTCAGCAGCTAATTTACACCATTGCACCCATGAAGTCTTTAGAAAAGGCAGGTGGGACAAAGGGAATTAAATGGTTTACAAAGCATGAACAAAAAAAAAAAAGAAAAGTTCTAAAACTTGAGTCAACAGTTTATATTCATTACCCATTTGTTGCAAAGCACCTGCAATGTTGCACCCCGAAAGATAAGATTGCTAGCTTGAAAATACCATTCTAATAATTATTTTCTTATATAACATTTTGTCCTAATCTCTCACAACATTTTTTCAATTTTGAACCAAATCTCCACTTGTTAGCGGGAGGAAATACAAACTGAATAGTATTGTCTAGCAATAACATGACTTATCTTTCTCTATCATCCTCTGTTTCTTTCACGAGGGCAGTTTTTCTGTCTACCTGATATTTTACAGGCACTGCTACGTGGTGAACTGCACACAAGGAAAAGTAACATTTGGGTCTGTATTGCCTACTTGTGGTCTTCCTCAACTCCTCCCAGCCAGCTGTACATAAATTACACATATGGCATCACATGAAAAAGCAAGAGTTTGTTTCTTCAAATGCTGTACATACAGCATACCTAGATAGTTCACCCTAATGGATACTTTTTACCATTAACAATAATTTCTTAGGGACAGACACCTATAAGCATGGACATGTCCCTCTAACAACAAGAGGAACTTACACTGTGGGCAATGTCAGCAACATAGGGAGGGATCTACCTCTGAAGCCCACTGCCTTCCTTTTTGGATCCCACTGTGACAGTCATGGGTCCCCAAGACCTGGGACTGTGCAAGGGGGCAGGGAAGAGACAGAACACAGTTAGCACTGCCCTCAGTCTCGCAGGATTATTCAGGTGTAGGATGATGCCAATTCAGCATTCACTGATGCTGCTACTCCAGTCCACAGTAGGGTTCTTCTACCCAGTGAAATTCATGTAAGTAGAAGTTGGACATTTAGTACCTTTTAGGATCTGCGTCTAAGCTTTTAGCCTACTTGTAGTTTTCTGTACTGTGAATGTTTAGATGGTTTACAAAAAGGGACCAGCTTTCAACACAATTAAATGGGCAGACCTAGACAGGAATAGTAGTGCAAAGAAGATCTCCTATGGGTAACAAAAACAGCTGTGATGAGGGCATTCTAACAATGACAGGTCAACCGTACTTCCCTTTTATTCAGTATGACTCAGCTACCCACATCTGACATCCACAGCAGAGAAGTCTCACGTCTCTCAAATCTGGACAGGAAAAAAAGAACAAAAGCAAATATTTTATTCAGAGTCATACTGAAGATTTTGCCAGAAAATTACATTTCATTGCTTTTCTCCTATGAGGGAAAGGGAGAGAAAACCAAGAGAGAATTATAACAATTACTAGCACATACCCCTGGAAGAGGGTGCAGTACTCAATGAATCCCTTCATTCACTGTGAGGAATGTATAAAGTCCTGATGGGGACCTTCTCAGCCATTCATTCTATCCATCTCTAATATTATCCCACTTCCATTGTCATTTATCCTTCACATTCTCTGCAATTTTCTATTTCTTCCTCATTGCCTTTCTTTCATTCTCTATTCCTCTTACTTCTCACATTTCAGGGTTGAGTAATGGACCCAGTTTAAAAAGCTCTCACTTCTTATGTTTTCAGGACATCTTTATGTATTTGATGACAAGTATACCAACAAGGAAGCCTGGTGCCAATACTACTGTCCGCTGACAAAAATCACATGAAGGTACAATGAAAGTCAAGGAACTGACTTCTGCCCCTTTTCTCTTTTACTGTGCTCCTGCTTTCAGTTGTTTTTTGCTTGCAGAATGTATAAGCATGCCCTGTGGTGTGTTACACCCAGTGCAGCGCTGTCATTTTGTTATTAATAATCAAACCCTGAATGTGCACCCATGGGGGGAAGGAAGAGGCCCTTCTCAACCAAGTTAGTAGACCCATTTTAAAGCCCTGCATAATCCATGCTTCACGTGCAGTCAGTTTAAGCAGAGCTCCTATCTGTCTACCGTCAAATCCTTTAAGTGGAGGTAAAGCTGACACCTACTAAATGGTTCTTTCTGTACATATATCACCACTTGAACAAAGTAAGCGGTAGTGGCGAAAAGACTTTTCAGCCACCACCTCTTAATCTTAAGTTTACCCAGCATAGTTCTTGGATTATTTTTTTATTGTTGTTTTTGTTATTTTTTAAAGCTCCCAGCCAGTATTGGCAAAGTTTGTAAGCATGGACAAGGCCTCAGTAAAACTCTGGGAGGAGATACTGTCAGGAAAAGTAAATCCAACTTAGCCGAAAGAGATTATTTGTTAAATAGAGTGCTTTATCATCCTGCAGTTGGGTAAGAGTAATTTTTTTTTTTTTTTTTCATTTTTTTGAGTGGTCATGAGGTTTTGCCAGTTCAAGCACAAACATAGTGGAAACAACTTTTAGTCCAATGGTGGTATAATTTTCAGGGCTGCCCAACTCAACAGTAAGTGAGCTCATCCTCAGCCTCGTGCTTAAAAATCAGTTTGCGTCTAGTGAAATCCAAAATCCTCAATTAGGACCCAACGCTCTCTGCGACACACATCAGACGAAATTAGTGTCAAAGATGGCAATTCAGACGAAAAGTGTGAGGCAAGAAGACACCCAAGTTAGCCAAGAGGAAATGCTGAAAAGGAGGCGGTGCTGAGCAAGATGGTGATCTGTAAAGGGGATTCGCAGTCCTGAAACACCTCCAGCCAGTAGGAAACTGTACCTGTCTTATCACAAACTACAGCTGATCCCACCATTACTACGGCCCAAGAAAGATGGAGCTTTCCTCCTTCTACCACAAAGTGTTAACAGTGAAGATATGCTTAAACCTGTTAAGATACTTAAGGGGAGAAGGAATATTAGCCAGAACACCTTAAAAATATTTAGACAAGATTAATTCTTGCCAGCAGGGACTGATTGAGTTTTCTTTAGAAAGTTTCAGCAATTTCAAATGTCTCCAAAAGCTCAAAAGGGAACAAAGAGTGCACAGCCTGAAGGTGAGAAAAGGTGGGAGAAGATCCAGGGAGTAGAAAAGTAACAGCATTGGAGGACACCAGGAACTATGATCTGTTAGTATCTATCTGTATATGATATAGGTAATGAAGCAATTTGTAAGCAGATCTACAACAGTCATTTCCCAAGTCTTGAACTGAAAAAGCCACCAGGAACCCTCCAAGTAATGTAATCGTACATGTCAGACCATTTCCAAATGTTTTATTTTCACTTATTCAGGCAGGAGGCCAGCTGTGGACCACTCAGAAACTGTTGTGCCGAACACCAGTGGGCACCACAAGCCCGAAGACTGCAATAGGGTAAGAAACATTGGTACAGATTTGCCAAGAAGAAACGTAGTTACATTAATCTAATTTCTTCTGTTGACTGAGTAACGAGATATATCCATAAGAAGACAAGAGTGTATGCACATACCTTATGTGTACACACACAAACACTGGCTTTTGTGACATCTTACTTGAGCCAATTAATATTCTCATAAACGGATTAGGGAAATAATTATGAGACACACACAAAACTGGTTGGGAAACAAAACCACTAGTGCTAGGAACATGAACCAGACCAAGATACAGAGAGGCTGCTCAGCTCAACCCCTAATATCCCTTGCTAATCAGCCTGGAATAATTCAACAGAAACAGTTGCCCTGTCCTAGAATATACCATGCAGGTGCAAAACAGCATCTACCATATATTTTGAGGGAACTTTATACATCTGACACCTCCAAGTTGAACAGAAAGGTTTTGAGGTTCTAGACAACAAAAAGAGGAACACTCCAAGTCCTGCCTGAATGCGTCTATGCTGAGCCTTTGGCCGTTATCTCCTCCTGTCCGAGGGGCTGATGCATCTGTTTGGGTGACAGTTTCTCCTAGGTGGTTTTGTTGGGGTGGGGTTTTTTTTGTAAATTCTGCTTAAATGTTTATTGGATTCAGGGCTATACCAGATGTGCTTTTAAATGTCTGGGGCATAATTTGTAATCAGATCAAAGCTTTGTTTTAAGAATAGACACTCAGATGATGATTCTGAAGCGGCTTCTGCAACACCTCAGGATCAAACAGTTTTAGAGGGGTAAAAATTATCCTGCAATCAGGTACTCTTTTCACTTTATTTCAAAGAACCACAGAAAGCTTACACACTTACTTCCAAATTAACGTTTTAATTCATGCTTTGTTGCTGCATATCGTCAAAATTACATGCATAGAAAAAAAAATCAAAAAAGCAGGAAAAAAAAAATTGGTTTTTGTACTAAGAGTTATAATTAATCTCCAGCTATCCTAAGTAAAGCTACAGATTATACTTGATTGCTATGCAGTGCTGTGTATGTTATTATGGCACCTCATAAGCTATGGATACATTAGTATCTATCAGCTGTCAGAGCTTCTGCAGATCCTGCTAAAATCCAGGAGTGCCTTCAGTTCCCTCAGCTTTGTAAAAGAGAGTACATGCATCTGGTGTTGTGTGCACTGCATATACGAAGTTCATGGCCAAGCCCAGCATTCTTTAAACAGGAAATTCCTCGGGGCCAAATCTCAAAGCTGTTATTCAGCCCTGTATTGTGCCAAGAGTCTTTTCAATTCCAGCACGGTCCTACAAACCAAGAGTCATGTCTCAAAATTTGGGGTTCAGCTCAATGATTTAAGATTACCGTTCTTCCTTAAGTGATGGCTGCTCCAGGATTTGATCCGCTACACCTAGGACAAAGAGGTTTAGCCATTTGGGACTAACATAGTCAACAAGAATGGAAGCTAAACACAGTCTTCATCTTTCCCTATTTCGCTGTAGGATCACAAACAAACTGGTATGGCACAGCTTTGAGTGCAAAGCAAAGCAGGAAACTACACTAGGTGAAAAAAAAAAGTATATATGTCTAAGATTGTATCTTGAGGAAAAAACTTTTAACCTTACTACACCACATAACTGACAATCAACTTCAACAAGTCAAACATACGTTACCCAGTAACTCTGGTGTTCACCATTGCTCAATCTGCTATGTCTCATTCCTCCTCTATTACAGTCATTCTTCCTCTATAACAATTGTACAGATTACTCACCAGTCCGGATGTCAGAGGGATGAGAGCAGTGACTTTCAAAATAAACTTTTATCTAGAGGTAGATGAAAAAATTTCAGGCAAATTCAAAATCTATCATTTTCCAACAGATTTATCATACTCCTGACTCTACAAGTATCAATAGTAGTCCATGAGATTTTACAGTAGTAAAGACAACATACTGATAGCAGAACCAAATTCTTACTGAAGGGACATAAAATGTGAATGATGGTTTTCAAATCACAGCAAATGTTTCACAGACTTCAAAGAGAACATAGTGAGTCAATGCTACAACTACCAACATCCTGACTATATCGAAGACAAATTTTGAATCAATCTTGCAGATTCTTCACATCTCCAGAAAAAAAGCAATTCATTAGTCACTCATTCATGTATTTATTATGCTTAGAAAACAAGGGACAGTGCCATTTAACATGTAAGTAGTTACGGAGAAGCTTCTAGACACTAAAACTACAGAGCAAATCTCTGTTCAATATACACTTTATACAATCCCCTGAAGATCATAGACCTGCGTGGCGTATAATGTGGCAGACATGAGCAACCACTGAAAATCGAGAATGAGCTGTAACAAAGTAGTATTCAAAGACTGATCATAGAGCTTATAAAGAAATAATTAAAAGATACTATTACTGACTCAAGAATTAGGTAGCGATTTTCATTCCTTCTGTCTTCCTAGGGTGACACTATAGAATTTAGAGAGCATTTATTGCCATACAAGCATGAGTAGGTTTTGTGTTTAGCCATTAATCTCTGAAGATCTCCAGCAAAGTGTTAAGAAATTGGATATTACCAATTGCATTCAGTGCAGCAAACCTGATTCACTGCTCATTTCAGATACTTGAAGTGACACTCAGGTTAAACATGCCCAGAGAAGAGGGTGGCAGTATAAGTAACTTAATCTGTTTTATGCCCTTCACTCCACCCTCCCCCTCAAAAAAAAGAAAAAAAAAGAGACATAAATTGGGAAATCTAGTAACAATTACACACAGAGTGAAATTCTGACACTTAGCTTTGAATTAATGCAGTGGACCAAGGGGATCTGGCCCAGCTGCTTGCTACGTGCACATTCTCATACAGCCCTTATCAGCTACTTCCATTTGCAGGTAGTGGGAGCACAAATAACCTGAGGTGTGAAGACAGCACAAAAACTGGAGGAAAAAAAAAAAAAAAAAGGCGCTGACATCCAGCACTCAGGAAAGACATAGGCCATCTACACTGCATATTGTAAAGGCTTTGCACTCCAATTTCAATGTCTTTCTTCTCTGGGCAGCTTTTGCTCCCCCCACCTCCTTTTTTTCCACTCCATTCCCACCACCATTGTGGTCCTAAGTAAAAGGCAAACAATTCCTGTTCTTGTTGTTTTCTTGTCCTGCATTCCTCTAGCACAGTATATTCACTTTCCCAGTTCTTGATGGAGCTCTGATTTATTGGAGCAGCAGCTGTTTTCTACTGCTTGTATTAAACAGAAAAAACAAGGACTCCTCTTCCAAGCACAAGGTCCAAAGAATCCATTTTTGCTTCTAATCTTCAAATTTTATGCATCAGGGTCCATACTACAAATTTAACTGTACTTCTATGCAGTTATTTCTCTTGAATCCCTTTCAAATATCCCCATACAAATAAAGCAGTAATAAAATGAGTTGTCTCTAAAAGAGCACTTAACCACTGATGCACTACAGTGACTGCGAACAGACTTTATTAGGTACAAGCTTCATTTTAGTTCCCATTTAAGCAAAGCTTACTTAAATCTAGACCACTTTTTGATTTTATACTGAAGGCACCTTCCAACTCAGAGTTCTAAACTCAAATAGATGTTGTTGGTCTGTCTGACATATAGCTATAGCCTATGAGAGTGTAACAAAGTTCATTGGACTTCCAGCAGGAAAGCTTTCTTGCAGAGGATCAGAAGTATACAAAGGCTCATAAAAGTATTAAGTCTAGCTTATTGCTTTCTGTCAATTCCTCTAACCTGTGCTACAATACCACATTTGCCGTAGAATTTTATGTGTTTCCTTATCTATAGGATCAAATCTCAGAAAATCTATTATGTTGTAGCTGACAGTTCCATAAAAATCTTAATGTTATCTCTTTTGGGAAAAGTTTTTCTTCAAGTGTAATGAGAGATTCTAATCAGAGTTTTATAAGTAACTCTTACACTGTTCAGCACATGTTAAGGGAGAGGCTTGGAGGCCTGAAATAACATTGCATTTAGTTGCCAGTCAGACTAGAAGTGGCAGGGAGGTTTTCATGACATTTTTGCAGACAGAATAAGAACCCGTCAGACTTTAGAGGTTCCAGTATACATATATTGTGGCAAAGTTTGCAACATCAGATTAGAAGCTATGAATTAAGTTTTCTAATTTGAATTGCAGAGACATCTAACTAATTTCAGTTTGAATTGGAGCGGCCTTCTGCCTATTCAAGGAATTGATAGTCCAGTGCATCTGCACAGAAGAGAAAAAACTCCAACAGACCCTGACAATCAAAAGGGATCTGACCCAGAAGCTGGCAGTCTTAGACCCAAACATGTCTACAAGAAAACATGAACCAGATCCCTAAAAATGTAATGCTGCTTAAAGAACATACCCTGCCTAAATCCCTTCTTTTTCTGTGGTTAGTCTCCTGTGCTGCAGAGAAAGACCAGAGAATCCCAAAAACACATCAAATTATTACCTATCATGGGGAATTTTTTCTTTCATGACCCCATAGACAACAAGTGAAATCCCCAGAGCATGGCATTATTAACCGAGCATACTTTTCTCAATTTTTTCTTCTTTAATAAGCACCAGCAGGAGACATCTTTGTGTTGGATGTGATAGGAAGTTGAGGTTCAAAGTCAGACCACTCAGGAACAGATGTTTCCTAGTGTAAAGCTATGCATGAGGATTGAGATTCTCAAAAGGAGCCAAATGATTGTTGGGTGCCCTTCCATGACAAATTATAACACTGTAATCATCATTAGTAAAGCTACAAACCCAGACTCCTAATTGTACAAACTTGAATTAAAGCTGTCTTTGTTCCAGGATCCTTAAGTCTGAACTCCATCGTAACAAAAAAACTCATGAAACTCTGAAGAGGGTAATTTCTCAGGTGGAAAGCACCCCCGCGCCACATTCCAGTCTGATAAGCAATGGTAGCAAGTCATCCTTGCTTCTAAAAACATCTCTTCGAACACAGACTGCCCCCAAGTTTTAAATTAATTTTAACCATGGTAAAATACTATTTTAACTGCTATTCTGTTTTGGAGATCCTGTGTGCAGAAGAGTAGTGCACAGTGATGAACTTTCCAATTAAGAATTGTTTAGTAAATGACCTAATTTATAACAAGCTTATTTCTAGACTCTCAAATTCATCCCATATTCAAAGAGCGGGTGCAACATTTTGGAATAAGACTTCATAAATAGAAGTTGAATCCCTACATGAAGTACAAAATTGAAATCAGCATTGACCACAGATCTGAGATCAGCTCTCAATAACACAACAGCTGCAGATTATGGTTATCATCGTGTCCTCTAGAGTATTTTTGCAGATGCTTCGTTGCATCAAACTGGAAAATTTGATTTTTTGCTAATTGTACTTTCAATTTTAGAGAATGTTATGGAGACAAAGTAATTTCTTACTATAATTTTACAATAACAAAATAGCAGTTCAACAACTGGCAGTTCCTGCATGTCAAACATTAGTAATTGCTTGGAAAAGTCATAATAACCAGACAAGCAGATCTTCAGCATTTTTAAGGCTCCTTTGCACAACTTAATTAGCGCAACAGACACTTAAATCTGTCCTAAAGCTGACAATGCCTCAAGCATTTCCTTAACAGAGGGCAGTGCAAGTTCAGCAATGCCAAGCCACACCAGTTGCCTGGCGCATCAGTCTGCACATGGAGCAAAATAAAGGAGAAACACAGTGATGCTGTTCACCGAGAGGTAGTCTAAGCTGTACTAGGGTCAGGATAACCTGTCAGCTTCTGCAACTGAATGGGGTAGAAAACAGGCAGAAAGGCAGAGGGAAAAACAAGCAATCCCACTAAGCATTGCTGCAATACACCCAGCCAAATGCCTTTCTCTGGGCAGGTTAATATTGAGACTGTGCACTCTGCATTAGCAGCAACAAGCTTTAACTTGTCACCTCTGTCCCCCCCTGCACAAGCAGAAATGTTTTTAAAGGCTCACTGCATTTGTTGATTTTGTGCAGGTGAGAACACTAGGGAAATCCCACCTGGATTTAGATGAAAGCCACTTCTTAAAGCAAACCTAAGAGCTCTGATATTGTTGAAAGCCTCAGCAATGCAGTAAGACCTTTTTTAAATAATGTGGCTGTTTGACTTCCAGGTATTCAAATGAAGATTTTCTGTCAATAAGCTCAGGGAGAGCCAGAAAGCCAAACCATACATACCAAGGCCAAGATTCTGGGTCTTCACTTCCCCACCACTCTCAGTCAGACTTTTTCCTCTCCCTCTCAGAGAAGCTGAAGTACAAACTCCTCATTAATCTTCAGAGATATGCAGGTAGCCCAGATTTCCTGAGTAGCTGCAGCCAGTCACATTGTGCAGTAGCCCACTAAGATGTTTTGCCATAAATTACCAAAAACACCCTATACCTTTAATGGGAAAAGCAACTATTCTTTTTTCACCATGTAGACACACACCCCTCTTAGAGCAGAGAAACATCTGAAGCAGCAGACTGTATGCCTTACATTCCTTAGCTATATGGAAAGGCAGTCAGAAATGAGAATTTGTTTTTCAAGGGGAGAAGCAAAAGAGGTTCCAAGTGACAGGCTAAAGTTTTTAAGCTTTCTAGAAAGATCTGAATAAAGTTAATTTATAGCTATAAAAATATATCACAGTACTAAACATGTGTATTGTACGTTAAAACAATAAGGCATTAAAAACATTCTCTAGCATTTTGAAGATATAAGTCTAAATTAAGACATTTCAAAGGATGTAAAGGAACACGTTTTCCCCAGTGAAAAAACCAAATGCTTACAATCTTTATGTTCCTATGAAATACCACAAATTCAACAAAACTGCATTTCTGAAAAAAGAAATACTTCAAATGAATAATTTTTCGTTACTAGCTCCAATAATCCATTACGCAGTATCATCTAGAAGCTCTAGATGAAGGTCCTCTACAAAGATCACCATACAACAAAAAACGTGCTGGTCCTCAAAATATGCTCTCAAGTTTCTACCCTAGTTTTGCCAAAATCCTCTGATAATCTCACATTTTACACACACGGCTACTTGACCACTTCAGGACCATTTTCCTAGCTACAGTATCCATGCCTTAAAATAAACAATATACAATAAATGGTAACCTGCATCTCTTCCATCATAGTCACTTCTGAGGTTAGAGTTCTCTCCATTATCCCAAGCTGATCTTGGCCAAACAAGATGATTCTGTGGCACTGAAGTGTGTGGTTGTGCTTCCATCACCCCTTTCACCTATGCTTTTCCAAAGCAAGGAGCCTGAACATGCCGAACATTTTGCTGTTTGCAGCAATAAAACTGTTCTGTCATTCTGCTATACTTTGGCACAAATTATTCTTCAACTCCTGCAGCTGTAACAGGAATTAATTATCTGCAGGTTTGTGTTTATTTGATCAGAGGCCTTAGTGCACCCATTCATACTGATGCTATTTAAAAACACAGTGAGTCTCAGCTAACAGCATAGGACTCTGAAGGACAAGGTGAAAACCAAGCATTATATACGAAAAGTCTTGTTTGTCTTTCTTTGAACTAATCTGGATTTGTTTCACTTTTTTGTTTTCAGTTGCTATATGCCTTCTGAAAACCAAGACAGCCTGAGTCATTCAGCAGTGTTACATCTACACATCAGTGCAGTGGATGTCGGCGTCACCATGCTCCTGGAGCACAGCCAGCACCAGACAAAGCATCCAAAAAGCACCAGGGACCACTTTCCTCCCAGACGGTTTTCATTTTAATAGTCTTTAAGGGTGCTCACAATAAAGCTAAGAGGTCACTGCAGAAACAAAGAAGTCCATCATCAAATTCAAGCTTTTAAAATAGATGGATCCAAGCCCTATAGCTTAAGTAGTGACTCAAGCTTCTACAAAATCAAGGAGGCAGATTCTATTATGTATTTTAATTTTCTCATTATTTAAGCAAGGAGGCTAGCCAAATTTTCAGCAGGCAGAGAGGAAGTAATTTCACTGTGGTCCTTTAACGCCTACCTCAGTTCAAAACCATCTTACTGGTTCCAGTGAAATCATACCTGTGCAAAACCTGGACCAGTAGAGAATCAGGCTCTGGCATTTTGCTTTGGGACATTTTAGATCTAAGAATGAACTGTAAAGCTCAAATCCAAGAGTTTTGTTTGTATCTAACACTCATTTCATTTTTCTTTTGTTACTTTTTAAAGCTATAAAAAAGGGCTCTAATGCGTACCATAAGCAAACAAGTCGCAAGCCAGACTAATTATATCACTCTTGCCCTTTGCTTAGAGCAGTTTTAACTCATCTCTAAATTCCAGTCATCTGTTTCTAATTCGAGTACATTTCAATTTCCTCACTCAATATGAGGAGCAGCAGCACTAGTGCTCACCAGGGGTCCTCGCCAAGTGCAAACAAGAGTCAGGAAAAATCCTGGTGCTCTGCAAAGCAAGCTGGCCCGGCAGTCCTCAGCATAGGCTTTTGGTAATGCCACTTGGACACAGGACCCAACAGCTTGCAAAGTACAGGGCGAGTAGCCAATATAGGTGCTGTTGCTAATGAATATAGTTCTAATATTTTAATATCAGCTGCTATCTTTATGGAGAGATTACCCCCAAAAAGAGTGAGTGTTCAGCACTTTAGGGGAAAAAAAAAAAAAAAAAAAAAAATCAGTTTTCCCCTCTTTTTCTGTTACCACTTGCTAGAAAAAACACACCAATCAATAGACATAGCATCTCCATGAGTTGCTGCCCTGCTTTGTTGCATCTTTACTAGTAGAAAATTATTTTGCATCCTGTAAGTTGCTACGCCTAAATGTCTATGCATGGAACCTGTGGAGATGAACACCAACACAGGAGGTTATGGGACTGGAGGGGGAGAGGAACACAGCTGTGTGGCTATCAATCTATATTACTCTATAGCTCACATCGCACAACAGTTTAATTTGTTTCAGGATAAGAGGATAAAATACAACGACCTCCAAAGGGGTTGTGTGGGGTTTTTTCTCCTTGGTGAGGGAAAAAATAATAATCTGTATTTCTATTGTTTGTTTACAAGATGAAGCTGTGCCTAACAATATTTCCCACTTCGAGAGTATGTTACTTACAATAGATCTTTGAATTTTCTTCGAGAAGAATCAGTTTACAAATAAAAAACATGATGCAGGTGAGGGAAAACTCATGTTTCTCAGACTTTGCTGACTATAGAGTTGAGAAAATACTGTCCCACATGTGAGCCTGGATGGGCTTTCCTGATAGGATATGTAGCTACAAGAACAAAAAGTACAACAGGCTCATTGCAGTGGGAAACTGAACAATATGGAGATGCGGAAAACTACTAATCTATTCCAAATAATGCTCCTTATAGTTATTAAAAGTTTCACTATTTAAAATAAATACCCCCAAATTGTGATCTTTTTAATAAAAGTTCGTTGGGGGAAGTTTTGGTTGATTTTGCGTTTACTCTCAGAGCTCTATTATTTGTTATTTTGCATTCAAGTGTAAATTAAAAGGAAATAATTAACTGCATCAGGACTTTTCTGAATTGGGATCCCCCTAAGATTTTTTTCAATGAGATTTTTCAGTCAAAACACTTAAGAATAGAAATAACATCTGCAGCAAAAAGGGCAGAGAGAAGGCGGCACTTTTTGCATACTTTGGCAGCTCTGTGATTTCCAGATAACCTGCGTGAATGAGTCATAACTTTGTCAATTAAAATTTGAATTTTAAAAACACATTTTGTTAAAATATTGCTGCGGAGTTCTAACAAGGAAAACTTAGGCAAAGAATAGCTAAGTCCAGCACTCACATTTATTAATATCTTATACCTTATCTAGCCAATTTCTGAATCAACTGTAGACAGCTAAATCTCAAGCATTATTCTTAACCACACTTCTCACAGAGGTATTGAAATCCTAAACTGAAATCTATGAACTTTTTTTTTTGTTAGATTAGCATAAAGTCTATGACGCATACCTAAAATCAACTTCACACAAAATCGGAGCCATGCGCAAAACCTGCCAAGCCCAGAATGCAAAGGGACACTTTCAGCTTCTCTGAGTGGTAGCAGATGTGAAGCCCTGGCAGTACAGCCTCCAGTCAAAGCATTAAAAGGGGTCTTAATTCACATTTGCTGGCAGATTTAGGTGAGTGGGCTACAGAAACACCTCCAGTTGACTGCTGCCTCCCATCCACCCCCCCACTACAGCATCCCCACTGACAGCAGGCATAGCTGAGTAGGATACATACACACTCCTAAATCACTGTTTACTTCTGGCAGGGTAAAGAGAAATTGGTGGATATACCATTACAGTGACTTATTTGTCACTCTGTGTGCAGTTATCAGCACTCAAGTAATCTCTCCATTCAGAAAGGGGTCAGAAAGAGAGATGGCTTCACCCCTATTGCTGGCCTGAACTCCCACAAAAGAAGAGAGATCTCCATAGAACAAGGCACACTTCTTCAAAAAGCTGGACAATGCCCATACACATGGATTTGTAAGAGCACAGGTAATGTTGCCATCTAGTGACTCCTGCCATAGCAATATTGCCAGGATTTTGATAGGGCAATATCAAGTATTCTCAGCAGCTAGAAGGCTTTCTTCAATCTGGGAGCCATAGTGTGTAAGTTTGAGGGTTGCATCCTTTTCCACATCATAGCCTATTATAATAAGGACTATTCATAAAAAAAAAAAATCAGGCCATTTTAGGGTCTGTCTTTGCCTCTAGCTTCTAGAAAAGCAGTTACAACGCTTCTTCAGCCTGTTCATGATCAAGCTGATGACCCTTGGAAACCTACAGCTCCATACATTTATTCTGTAAGTTCAGTGATTTTCCTGGCACTAGGCTGTTATCTTGCACCACCTACTTAGACTGCCACAAAACAATAATGATTAAATTTTTGTTAAATTCAGCTTGCAAGGTGCAAATGGATTGAAAGAACATAAGATATCCAACAGCATTCTTGTAGCATGCAGGCAGAAATGTCCTGCAGCTGTGCTACAGCTCCAGCACATTAGCCAAGACTTGATGAAGACATGCTGCAAGTCATTCTCCTCAGAATGACACAAAAATCTCAATCTGTCATCTAACTGTTGCAGACTGTGCCTTTCCTAATGGGATTGTGGCAGAGTTGTGATCAAGACTGAAGCATTTAGCAATCAGCACTTTTGTCTGTACACCACAGAAGACAGTTCCTTTCTCCAGGGAGTTTGGTGCAGAGCTCTCTGCAGAGGTGATCTGAGGGAGATGCCATCTCAATACATTTGGTTTGTTTAATGTGGGTTTTCTCTATTCAGTTTTTTCAAACTGGAAGAGTGGTAGTGGTTTCCTTTCAACAGGCCCATACTGGAGCCTTCTGGGCAAAAGAAAAACGACAACATCAGGAAAGAATTTAGTAGGAAAGCATGACCATCACACACACAGAGAACAGGTAAAGCACTACAAATAGAAGCATGAAGGCTAGCTGTAAAAGAGGTGGTTGGGCTTGGTTACAAATAAGTGAGGGGAGAGCAGAAACAGAAGTGAACAAAATTAGAGAGAGCTTTAACAAAGAAAAAATAGTAAGGTGGGGAAGGGACTCAAAGAGAAACAATGTGCACTCTTGGACAGTGAGGAAAAGTGCAGCTCTGAGTAGCCAGGAGACGAGCAAGGCAAGGATCCAAGAGCAAAGAACAGTTAAAATTAGTTCAGAACAGAGAAACACCTTTGACACTTACGGAATTTGTTAATGCCCCACTATCAGGAGTGAAATTAGAGGATTTGAATAATGCCGCTTCGTTCTGTGTCCCTCACACTGACAGCCAGCGCTCAGGTCTATTTCACGGGGTTAGTCAATAGCGTGTGCGCTGCAGACACAGATTGTGCTAGGTATGATTTTGACATAAAATAGTTTGGAACAGCCTCAATGCATCGTTTTCTTATCATTCTTGCACTTGAATAACGTTAGGAACGTCAGCTGCATAGCTTGGAAAATTGAGAAACCCTGACAACACCTCCGTTTCAGTTGGTCTAGCTAAAACAACTCAATGCCTTGGGAAATTGGTCTGGTCTTTTGTGTCACCCAGTCTTGCCACTGGCCTCCAGCTCTCCATTAGCTTTTCTCATGCATTCCAAGATTTACTGTGTTATTTTCAGTGAAGTTTGTTCCACAGTTTGTGAGCACACAGTGCTCTCACTCATATGCACACAAGCCTGGCAAGGTCAGAAGTCACAGATGTTTTGCAAAAAACATAGAACCCGTGACTTGCATGAGATCTGCATCTTACTCATAATGCAGAGAGAAACATATACATCCTGCATATGGAATGCATCGCATTTAACTCATTTAAAACATGATTCACGTTTCTCATTTTTGCATAGCTCATCCCAGCTATATAGTGGCTGCTATGACCTTGCTAACATCCAGCTTTATAAAAATGCTTATCACTACAAAGTACCGTTCCCCATATATGAAACCTTGAAGGCATGACCAATGAAGAATGTACCATTTCAGAATAGAAAAGACTGAACAATGCAGAACACTCATCTAGCTCTTGTATCATACATATAGCAGGCGTGCCTAGATCTCATTTATGGGCTGACACCCATATTGATATTTATATAGTGCAGAGTCAGACAAAGAATTGCTGCCTCAGACTTACAGCTTAATTCTCCTACCAATCCTTAGGTCAACTCAGCCATAGCAAGTAAAACCGACACATTCTGAAAGCAGAAATGGGCTCCTGTAAAGTAAAGACATGAGAGTTTTAAAATGCACTGAACTCCCCCTCTAGGAGAGTTAAGGTTGCCTTATGAATGCTTTAACTTAGCCCAAAGTTCTGTAGTGGCATTTTACTCCCTACCCCTTCCAGTTACAGCTGGAGGAGCACAGAGCCATTGCATCCCACTTCATCTTTGCTATACTCTCTACACAGAGGGAATGCCTACATATCTGATTATGCCACCTTTTGCAGAGTTTTAGAGAGGGATAGCAGCACCAAAGGTCTGTCTGCACTTAAACAAAACATTAGGCTTACTCACAAGCCAAAATTTTGTTAGTTGGAATTTGAATTTCAGAGCATTAATTCAGAGTTTGTTTCAAGAATTAAGTCCGGAGCCCTGTAGAAGTAGTATTGTGTTCTTAGCTCCCTTTTTGTTGAACATACAGAGCATAGTCTGTACTAAGGAACATACCACCTTCTTACATGCAGTTAATAATCACATTTATTGCCAAAAAAAATCCACCAATACTGAGGAAGTCTGGCATACTCAACTTTTGAAAGAGAGTGGCTTCGTATCCATGGATTGTCCACATTGCAATCTACATAGACAAGACAGAGAGGTAGTCTAGGGCAGCAGCAGCCTACAGAAGCAACAAACACCACAACTGCAGAAAACTTAGTAGTGGGGGGTTTTTTTAACCCTCCTGGGTGAGGATTTAGATGGAATAGGATAATGGGAACGGGTGGAAACAGCCACCAAAGCAAAAAACAAACTGGACAGAGATAAAGTCTTGGGGACAAAGCACAACAGATAGAAAAGTAAAGGAAGGATAATATCAAGTAAAGCAGCTCAAAGGAATTAGATTAAGATTCAGTCAGATCCAAGAAAAACCTGCAGCAGTTTACTTGGCCCAGGGCACTGCTTGAAAATAAATAAATAAAAAGTATTTGGCTTTGCTCCACAGGGCCCAGTGAGGTTGCTGTCTTTAGAGGTACCAGATGTCACCTGACCGGCCACTGAGGTGTAACCCAGACCACCTTTCCTGCTCCCCCCAGCTAAATATTATGACCAGATTGGGCAGATAGTAGGAAGTAGTAAGTCACAGCTGTAGTTTCTTCCTTCAGCTGCAAGGCATCACATACAGAGGGTCCAGGAACCCATCAGGCACAATGTAAAGCTATAGACCTAAGCTGTAGGAAATATTGCAGCAGAAAGGCAGAGGAAACGTGCATTTTGAGGCTAACTTCCTCCACCCTGTACCAGAGAGTAATGTGCACAAGGTGATGTGCAACATCTGCAACATGTGAACTCTCACACTGCCCAGCATGATGCCTTCTCCATGAATCAGGCCTGAAGTGATCCTCACAGCCACACTGGGACTTTGTTTTGAGCGCAGGGAAAGTTGGGTGCAAGGACAAGGCTCGCAGGGCACCACTGAGGTAAGGGTCTACAGGAGAGGCAAGAACGAAGTCATTCAAATCAGCTCAAACATTGGACACTGGAGGACAAGGGGGAAAGAAGACATGGCAGGCTTAAAGACAGCCAGCAAGGGGTGGTCAGAGGCAGATGCCATAAGACTTTAAAAACCCTTTCTGTCTGAAGGCTATGAAGAGCACATGGCTGGTATTTCCTTTCATATGAGGGAGAGGGGCACAGCTGCATCTGCAAGAAATCAAGCTACAAAATTTGTTCTCCGGATATAATTAGCCTAAGTTTAACTAAACTTCAGGTATATTGCAAGAGAGATCTCTAAGACACATCAGTGGAGAAACTCAAGAGCTTCACTCTTGATTACGAGGGGACTCCATGATCTGGCTTTCTGAGTAGCTGTAGCAGACATGCAGACTAGTAGTCGTACATCAGAATGACTAGGTAAGAAACTTAAGTTTTCCAATATACTTCTTAATGTTAAAATTTATTAGGATACAGAAATACGGAGTATTTTACTGGAAACAGAAAAAAAGAAAGGTCCCAACACTGCATTAAAATAGCAAGGCCTCCATTTGAACAAATCCAAGTTTAAAATGCACTCTTGTAAACATGTGTGCAGTATTTATATAGGGGGCAAAGGCTTTTACAGCAGTGCTAGGAACAACACAACAAATTGAAGAGGAGAAAAACATGTACTGAGTAATAGGAAAAGTTTTTTTGCTTGTTAGATCTGTGACTCTACAGGATGGTCTAAAATAAGTGTGCTGAGACACTTTGTGCTAGATGAACAAGTGGGGGAAAAAACTGTAGAAATTCATGCCTAAGGGATGACTTTTGCAAGTCTTGCACTGTTGGATATGAGTGCAAAAGGAAGGATTTTCACAAAAGCAAGAAAAAGCTGGCTTTTTTCCCCCTTTCTGCTCAATGGCCAAGATAAGAGGTCAGGAAACCCAGATGCCCATGCATATGTCTTGCAGTGACCATACATACCAGACCCATCAACGTAACCCACACATTTTCTGTTTATGCTTTTTTTTTCTTTTGCAGTTCCTGTAAGTTTCATAAGGCTTCCTTTAAAAAAAAAAAAACACTCAAGTGAGCTGTGCATGTTTTATAGTCAATACATCCATAAACCAAACACACCAAATGCTAGAGTAGCTTGGTAAAACCCATTCAGGCGAGCCCTAATTAAAAAGAAAAGAAACCTTTGCAAACAGCATGTCTCCAAGAGGTGAAAGGTCCCGATGCTGCTCGGTGAGGAAACACCAGGGCCACCTTTAAACTTTAGAGTTTTATTAGTGCCTTTGTCAGCAGCATGTATCTGTGTGTTGTGTTTTAATCGAGGCTCTGAATTTGTCTGTGACAGACTCAAAACAGGAAATTAACACCCTGCGGTGTGGCGGCAAAGCCTCAGAGGAAGCAGCAGTGGGGGTACATGAGGCCGAGGATGAACAAAGACCCATAAACATAACGTCACCCATAAAAGTCACACTTTAAGGCACAGGAAGGATACTAAACAACACTTGGTTGCATTACATGCTTGCAGTAAAAAAAAAAAGCCTCGGGTTGAGAGTCAAAACATTTACAAGGCAGTTATTTTTCTGAATATTTGCTACAGTTCTGTAATTTGAGCAATGTAGTTCAAAGTTACGCATAGGAAATACCCAACAAGATCTCAAACCTTACATTTGCACTTGACGCATGGCTCAGGGCTAAGATACTGCTTTTTATCTACCTCCCTGTTTATTTGGGTTATTTCCTATTGGTAAGGGGTTCAACTTTTCTGCAGGCAGCTGGATGGATTTCTACTGTTACCATGGTATTGCTGACCTTTAACATGGGGCTGTTATTGTGACCTTTGCTTCTTTCCATTTCTACAAGGATGTTTCAGTGTAAATAGTTTGGAAGCCAAATAGCACCAGGAGATTCCTCCTCTCAGAGACGGGAATGCAGCTAGCTCAGCGAGGAGAGGAACAGGGGAAGAGCTGCAAGCTGATAGCCGACAGCTAATAGCAATATAAAACTGAACAAGTATCTGGAACAGAGCTCTTTTCTGCAGCTGATATCTGGCAACCGACTTTTACAACACTTAACACTACCTGTGAACTGCCCTATCTTGAAAGGAAATGATAGGGGATACCATATGCAGTTGCAAGGGCCCAAAGGCAGACTCTGTAGGGCAGAACATCTGACAGTTGTTTGAGTGGGGTAACAGAGCCTTAGGATGAAGAAATATTGGCAATATTTCTTAAGACAACTATTGTAACTCCTAGGATTTTGAAAGCCTGAAATGTTGTCACAAACAGGGGAGGTTCACTTTTTAAGAAAAACATACGTTTTACAGCATGTCAATTAAAACAATACCAGAAACCACCTAATTTACTATTTTAAAAAAATAAGATGAAAACCCACTGTTGTAGCCTTTATCTAATATATTCTTGGCCTCAAGCAACTGTTAATATAGTTATATAAATTCTCATTCTATTAACTTAAATGAAAGGCAAGTCCAAAGTTTCATGGGGCAATAGGAATTGCTGCTGTAAATTAGACCAGTGTGCAGCCTACTGAAGTGAGGGGAACTTTAAAAGATTTCTGCCAGACTCCTCTGGTATGAAGTGATATTTTGAACACTGAAACAGTGGCTAGAAGCCTCAGGAAAAGGTGTGCATTATTTGAAAAAAGTTTTGTTCACAGTGGGAGTTTCATCTAATCCTGCACAGACTTAGAATTAATTTTTCAAGAGAGACCAAATAATACCCTAAATTCCATTAAAATTCGATAGGATTTATGTGCCTAACACCCTAAGTCCTTCTGAAAGTCTTAAGCTTTTATGTTGGGCTTATGCTGTAGAGCATGAGATGGAGATATTTGTTATATAACTCAAACAGTTCAGATTATACGCAAGTAATCCAAACCACCTGTGGATCACTACAGTCAAAAATTTGTGGTGTTTTTTTTTTTTTTCTTTTTTGAAAGCAGGTTTTTTACACAGTTAGGCTTCGGACAGACTACAAAAAGTACAACTCTTGGGGAGTGTCAGAGCAGCCACAAAGCTACCGTAGTTTTCACGCCTCATGGCTGGTCTTGACAGGCTTCCCTATGAGCAGCAGCAGCTTGGTGTTCATGGAGAAAGACAGCTATGCTGAGAGAGCACCAGCTGCAGATTCCCCTGCGCCTGGGGAATCCCCAGCTAGGGAAATCAGTTGACTTCAAGTTCTTTGAGCTATCAGAGCAGCACAGAGGTGCGAGATAAGCTGTGGGTATGGCTCTTGTGTTGAGGTGTCCCAGAATTTCCACTCATTACTAACACGAAATATGCTACAGAATTAGAATAACTGCACTGACTTTGCATGGATTGTCTAAAAGTGACTTAAGATGATAAAAAAGGATAAAATCAAATTACAAATTTAAATCAGTAGCATTTTAAGAGTGTACTGCTTGTGGATTCCTACCTTCTTTGTTTTTTCTTAAACACATAGGATTAAAACACTAGACATGGGTCCAGTCAAAATGTCATCTGAACTCTGGAAGCTTGAACATGTGGCTCCCCACATGCAGGTTTTAGATGATACTCTGCTCTGACCAGTACTAATGTGAAAAGTCAGCAAGGGGAAAGTACCAAAATAAATGTAAAAAACTTCCACTACCAAACAGGAAGCAAAGCAGCACCAAGAAGCTATGCTGTTCACCAGGGATCCGTTCAAATCAGATGTTTTTGAAGAGATTCAACCCAAACTAGGATGCTGCGAAGACATTTAAAGACACGTCACAGATTCAAATGGAACCTAAAATTAGTACAGAGCGTTTTGTCTCTTCGCTCTCTATTCCTGTCCTACATAATGAGATCATATTGCTGTTAGGACCAAATGCTTTCTCTCACTGCTGTTGCTATGAGAAGGTAACAGAAGCTGCCAAGACCCCTAGTGAAGCATTTTAAATTAAAATCTATACACATTTTTTTACTGCCCTCTCTATCACCATTCCATGTTTTATAGTGTTAACATTCTGATATGGTAATTACTTACCTAGCAAAGAGTAAAGCTGTGCCTGATTTCACAACATACAGCTGATAATGGGGTATGTATAATGTTAGAAATATTTTGTTGAGTAGAAAACCTGAGGTGGGAGTTGGCTGCTATGGGCTTTTGAGGAGCTTATATAAAAATTAAAATTGTGATAGACTCAAAGGCCTCACTTGTGTCTCATTTTTACAAGTGGGAATTCAAATGAATGCCCAGATGCCAAGTGAGCAATCATAGAGTAAAATCTAGTGTGTCAGAAGACCAGTTAAAAGCCACCTTAAAAAGTTAAAATTAATAGGAGTGCGAACTTAAGACAAAGCCATTTTCAGCAAAACAAGTTTGTTGTAATGGTACGTTGTTTCAAAACCCAGTAACAATCGTCTTTGGATAAATATGCTGTAAATATGTTCACAGAACTAAAAAAACCTCAAATTTTCTTGAGAATATACTGTGAAAATGGTATTTTCAACCAGCTGGCACTTGTCAGTAGGCAGCTCTACTGTCAGAGCTCAGGCAGTGTTATTCCTTAGGTATGTGCAGAGACCAGAGTACAGATATATCCACTCTGAACGCTTACACAATTGCCACTGGCACACGTAACTCTACTGTTCCTTTAGTTTCTCAGGCCGGCGTTTCTACAACAAAGTTGCTCAGATAATCCAGAATTACAGTAGGATCTGGCGGTACTACCCAAACTGCATCTGCCATTCATCACCAACAAGGAGGCAGGACACAAGGTAACTAGACACAGCCCAAAGAGGCAAGCTTATTGGAGATCAAGGGTGTAATGCAACAGAACCAGACTGCCTTTTTGGCTCAGGTTATTATTGCTGGCCCTAACAGACCCAGTGATCCTGCTCCTGATTTTTTGAGATCTTTGTAAGTTCATCCAGAATTTACTTCAGAGGGCAGACTGATACATACCCAGGAGATTAACTGCAGACATCTCAGGACAACTTTACTACTTCTTCAGAAAGTTGTAGCAATGCAAGGAGCAATCCCTAGGCTTCATCTCAGCTTCCCACTTCTTTTGCTGATATATTTGGTGAAAAAAAGTGAGAGGGGATGAGAGAAGAGAGAAAGAAAAAATTAAGCAAATATAAGTCAGATAGATTTAGCATTTTTTCCATTTAGCTTGCAAGTTTCGCTTAAAACGGGTTTACTCCCTTTGGTACATTTTAATCTTGGAGACAAGGCCAACATATACAAGTCAGCTAGAAGACAGAAAAGGGGCAAGAGTTGAAGCTTTTCACCCAAGATCAGAGATGATCAGTATCAAGGCTGCAACTAGAACTCAGGTTTGTACAGTCCTGGTTTTGCAGTTACATTTCTGGGACACATTGTGTCCCAAATGAGCCTTTTTGACTTTCTCTGCAGTACTACCAGAATAGTCTTTTCCATCTACAAGGGAATCTGATACTTCCACATCATAAAGAAAAATCAGGATCGCATTTGTTGAAATCAGAGGGACATCAATTTGTAGCAGGTGTTAGGAGAACCAGGTTTAGTATTAATTTTTCTCTTTTGAGGAGTCATTCCACAACATAACAGACAATCTTCTAAAGTTTACTCCTGTGGATTATTTTTGGTCTATTAGAGACAAAACTTAGTTGGACTAATCTAGAACAAATAGGTTTGGGGTTTTTTCCTAGATTGTCTACTGAAATAGAGTAGTACCTGGGTTCAACAGCTCATTAATTTAACTTAAGCAATTGTGTTTGTATAGCATGAGACTTCACAAGATGCTTAAACAGATTTACTCCTAGATCTAGAGAAGGCATTTAGGGAAACACTGCTTCTGAATGGATTACATATCAATTTATAAACCTTTTTCTTAACTAGCATCTTTGCCAAATAGCACCTCATTGTAGTTCTTCAACCTTACAACAAAAATATGAAGAACCTGTCTGGCCACTAACAGCATTCACATAAGGGGATTTTCAGTCTAGTTATATATAAGCATCCTCTAAGAGGTTTAAACCACAAACTTTTACTGCAATATAAAAAGGGGTTGTGCAGGACTTTCTAAAAAGATTTGTGGAGAGGTATAAATAGCTGCCTTGGGGAAACTCCCCCGTATTAATAGAAATAGCTGTTATTGCCCATGCTGTGCAAAGGCTCAGAGAGAATCATTACAAATATTCTTATAACTTATTCCATGTTAATGTAGTGGTTTTCAGAAAGACATCTCGATAAGTGATAAAGTCAAAAAGGAAACTGATAAAAAAAGTGGCAGTGTTTACCAGTACAAACACTGGCAGTAAGGACTGCCCCCCACCAACACACGTTTCTGTCCAAGGGGCCACCAGCATTCTACCCTCTGCTCCACAAGATCAAATTGCCCCTTTCCCTTAGGATTTGTAACTGAAGCAAGACCATTTCTCAGTTTCATAGGCTGCACTCTAATTAGCAAAGCATCAGCCCAGACCTTAGGATGTCTGAAAAATTTAGATCTAGGATAAAGAGGGGGAAAAAAATGCAGTCACCAATGTAAGCCTACAGATTCTCATCTTAGCACATGGCATTTCTCAACTGCAATCAATTACAGCAGAGACTGCAACAGAAACCTTGTACTCCCCGAAGGCTTCAGCTGTAGTGTCTTCTCTTGTCCCCAAAGGCTTCAGCTGTAACATCTTTTCTTGTCCTATTAGTTGCTCCAAAATAAGGGGAAGGGGTCATGACTGACATCCAACCCATTTTTATAATCTGTCTCCAAAGTAGCAGGTGTAAGAATGGCAATTTAGCAGTGAGGAATATTTAAATCAGCTGTTATTTATGCTTAGGTAAAGTAACTGTTGTTACCAAATTTTCTCCAGTGTTTCCCAAACACACATTCGCAGCTTTCTAGAAATTTGGCTAAGGTTATCAACACCAACAAAGGAAGCAGCATGAGAAAAAGAAAACCTAAAACTGCAGAGATTATGAAATATAATCTATTTTGTTTCATTTCTGAGAGAGCCATTCACAATAAAACTTAATGCTGAACTCGAACTGTGTGCCATTAAATCTCTCAACAGTAGAGCCCTCTACAGTTTTCAGGACTTCTCACATACAACATGGGCTGCCTGGGGAAGAGAAATCCAACTAGTATTGACACTTCAGTTGCTGTTTACTGATGTTATCTGCTTAAATCTTGGACAGCAGTGAAAAAAACCAACATTCTATTGCATGGATATCACAAAAAAAATTTTAGTGACCTGCCAGGAAGTCTCCACTTTTTTTCATCTTGAAGTTGTCCAAAGGAATAAGCTTTAAAGTCACTCGTTGTTTGTTGGGTGCTCAATTTGAGGTCAAAGAATCATGGAGCTCAGCATTTCACGAGGAAAAAAAAAATAGATCAAGGAACTTGAATATGACTTTCAGAATACAAGGCGGAGTCTGAGAAGTATAAACCTCGAATTTGCAAATTGTTTTTTGGAGAGAAAAAAAAGGGGGAAAAAAGCTAGGCTTAAAAGATGACCAGTTTTAAGAGCTCATGGGGCCAAATTGTCAATCTAAGTATATATACATACACAAATGTCCCTCCATTCATCCAATCAGTAACCAAAAGCAGGAAACTGGGATGCAAGAAGTTTTTGTTCTTTGATTTTCTTTCTAATTTTAATTAGCTTGGAAGATCAGAAGAGATATTTACAACAGTGGAAAACATAGTCCTACCTTTAATTATATCCAGAAACTTTATAATGAATTGAAAACAAATTTCTAATTTTGTAAGACTAACAAGACTGAAGTTTTTCCATGCCATGTGTTTGACTAAACCAAAGTTGGAGGGGGAAGAAAGGGAAGAAGAGGAAGAAATTCAGTCAACAGCTCAGCTATTTCTAAGAATGAGCGGCATCAAAAGTAAATTGGTTTTGCAAAGCTCAAATTGTATCGACTTTTTCCTTGAGCATCCCTAACATTTCTAGACCTTGGAGTAGGAAGATTACATTTTACAAGAGAAATCTTTGCATCAAGGATGGGCAATGTACCTCAATTCTGCCACACTAAGCTCTTGCAAATGCAAAATAAAATAAAGTCTCCACTTGTACCTAGAAATACTTTAGCAGTTAACATTTCTTAGTCCCTCTTCATTTAGCAGTCTGCCATCTCTCATCAGTTCAAGCTGTGTGTACTATTCAGGAAATTTTAACATGCTCCATACATTTACAACTTCTGCCTGCAACTGCCACAGAATATCTGAATTCATTCCAGCTTGAGAAGCAGCAGATGAATCTGGATTTATTTTTTCATTTCTTAATGTAACACATCTTTCTGTTCCCTTTGCTTGGGAAACTGATGGCAGGTACCTTGTATGTTCTTGGTAAACCAGTGAATCTCTGAAGGGCTTTAATATGTCTAAAAAAATATTGCTTTGAACTGAAAACAGGGAGGTGCTTGGGGGAAGAGAGGGGACACAACCAAAGAAGTAGGAGGTTCTGGTCTAGAGAAAGGACGCCTTTTGGGTTTTAATGTAGCAGAGGAGTTCAGTGGTAAAGACTCTGAGGGGCTGAGGACAATCGGAAGACCCACAGAAGAAAACAGGAAAGCGAAAGTGGACATGAAAATAAGCATTAGACAGTCTGAGGGCTACCACTGACAGGTCCAGGACACATGAGCAGTGGAGCAAGGGAGGGAAAAGCAGTACTAGATCTAGGTGGGCAGTGCCTTTACAGTGAGAAGACACAAACCACCCAAATGAACAAGAAAACCAGGAAGCGATCTGTGATCTGAGAGCAGGCAGAATAAGAAACAAGGCGGCAAGTTGGACAAGGAGCTCAGAGCCAGGCTGACCAAGGCATGGATGCAGGGACTGACACACAAAGTTAGGAGCATGTTAAGAAAAGTCTAGTTTAAAGACAAGAGAAATCTTGTGCATAAATGGCGCAGAAGAGTTTGGGCTTGCTGAATAAAGCCTACTCTCCTCTAAAGCCTGAAATGGGACCCTGGGTAGCCACATTACCCCTTGCTTCCATATCCATCAATATTGGTAGAGCTGACTAGCAAGGTTTAGATTTCATTCCACACTTGTACTTGTCCAGACAGAATAACAACCTGCTATGACTACCAGTTAGTCCAAGCTCCAAAGTCCTGCTGGTGAGTCATCCAAATTGTCTGCACTAAAAGGAAGTTAACATTACAAAAATAACAATTAAGAAATGCAGGAAAGTCTCTATCCCCTACAGATCTGGTGTATGGAACAGAGATGGCCCTCCCCTTTCAGTTTATGCTGATAACCCATACTGGTGCCTGCACAGTGATACAACAAACAACACAGAAAATTCCTGTAGGGAAACCCTGCATCAACCTCCCTGTAGAACAGGGACTGAATATTGTATGTAAAATAATGATGACTTTAGGTTTAAGGACACCTCATAATGGCTTTGAATGGATATTCATCCTATGCGCATTCTCTCATTTACCAGGCACTGAATGCTTCCCTTTGCAATCTTGATCTAGAGCCCCTATTTTTACTCAATTATTTGGCAGCAAGTTTATATATATATGGCATCTGGATACATACAACCTCCAGTCTTCCACTGCCTGAAAATCAATGGCAGTTACACAAGAAACAGAAACAAAGAAACCTATGACAATTTGGGCTGATAAACTTGGAAGAATTTTACCCAGCAAGACTAAATTAAGCATATTTTTCAAAAAGGTATCCAGTGTGGAGGTCAAGATTTCAACTGATGGCAAATCCCCTACATCATTATATAACTTGCTTTTAAACTGAACTTCTTCCTTACAATTTTGCACTCGGTATTTTAGTATGAACTCATCCAACTTTTTTTTCTTACCAAAGTTCACCAGTACCAATGAATACAAAGCCAGAGATGATGAAAACTAGTATAGGTGAAGTATGTAACATGCATTATTTTAAACATTTTATTAACAATAGCAAATAGTTCCAAAGGAGCAGTTTACATATGACCCAGCAGACCTTTGGCGAGGACCACAGACCTGATTCTATTTTAACTACTTGAAAAATTCAAGTTACTCAGTAAGATTAGTTTTTTCAAGAGACTTTCTGCTTTATTTCTTTATTGCTTGGATATTGAGGTTGAGTGTTTAAGAAAATTTTAAAAACAGCATTTTCCTTTTAAAGTGTCAAAGCAGGACAATAAATAATTATATATGCTTTAAACATTCATTAGAATTAAAAAAATTACTTCCTTTTATTCAAATAAAACTCCTACTCAAGGTCAGTCAGTTTTGCTCAACAAAGAGCTTGAAGCTGGCCTACAGGTTTCAAGGGCGGAAGCCTACCATATTTTACAGAGTTGCTCGAGGGAAATAGTCTCACTCTCTGCTGATCGTTGAATGGAGAAAGCTGCCACATAGAAACATATGCTAAGCAAAACGAACAAAAACAGAGGTCTGTTTAGACTCTAAGCTCAAGTTAGAAAACAGTAGAAAAACAGGAAGGCACATTCTGAACATGGTACCCATTTGGTTTCCGTATGCGGTTTCGCACTTCTGAGGTAATGGACTGATGTTAAAAAGCCGTATGCTTACACCTTGCTGCTCACAGCAGAGTGTACTTGAGGAGCTGTGGAGCATACTGTATGGGTACATGGCTCTTCTTGCACAGTCTCTACCAAATCAGCAATAAAAATTACAACTGTACCAGTTGATGGCAATTGTGTAACATGAATGATAGAATATAGCGAAGGTAAAGGTTTCATATAAATGTACACACAGACAACAGAAGAAGAAATGGAAAGTGGTGGAAATAAAAAATATATATACATAAACTCAATGAGAAGCTAGAAGTTGCATGTTTGATGCTCTGCCTTAGCAGTCAAGCAAACTGTAGTTCATCCAGCACTGCTGCAAACATCACTTTTTTAAAAGGAATCACCTATGTGGCCCAAAGCTTCCAGTTGCTCCAGGCTTTTAAATCTTTCCCAAAAAACCTAGAAAATCAGGCGGGGGAAGGGAGATTGGGGGTGACTCCCCCCAACTCATCCGCTTGTCAAATGACAGTGCTGAAATTCTGAGCTGACCAGGGTACGATCTCACTTTCATTTATTCACTTTTACAGCAAACAGCACAACAACATCCCACTCTCTTGGGGATTTCTAGAAGGAGGTGATAATAGCTTCAGAACATATTATTAAAACAAGGATTTAATTAAGACAAAGATATTCCATTAAGCAAAATAATTTTTCCATCAGCTTCAGTGGAAACAGGGTCAGGTCTATTAGATGTAAACAGATTGAAGACGACACCAGGGCACATGGTCTCATTTTGACTTCCTGTTCCAATTTCTCTTCAGCTGAGCTTTTGAGACATCCTCACTTTGTCTAAAGAGTGAGAGATCATGAATTTGCATCTGGGTACTTATAGATTGCAAAGCAGCTGCCAGCAAGCTTAGCTATTGTCCATCAAAAAACAGATGACAACAGCAGACTGCCATTCCCAACGATCTGCTTGGATGGGGACTCTGAGAGCCTTGTAATAGATTCATCAAGATGATAATTCTTTTGCATGCCATTCTGCAGTGTCCCATTATTACTATTTGGAAAGGGGATAAAATACTTGACATTTTTATATAAATGAATAAATAGTCAGCACGGTACATAACTACATAGCGAAGAACCAGAACTCTTACATCAAAGGAATAAAATTCACCAGTCATGCCAATACACCTATTCATTTTACATGACGGAGTAGAGTAACTCCACTGAATTCAAAGACATTACATTTAAAACTCAGGATTCAAAAGCCTTATCCAAAGCCCAGGAAGTTTCTTCAAATATTTACGGTTAGTGCTTCAGATGAGCAATTTGGATAGAGTTTGGCCTCCAGCATGTCATGAAGTTTCCTGTCAAAGCTTGAGAACTATTTTCTCAGATTAATCTCTTGGAAGTTTTCTCTACTACCTCCATAAACAGGGAAAATACAAGAGTGCTTTAATACACAAATAATCATGATGCAAGAGCACACACAAAAGAAGCATACAGTCAAGGGAGTAAGCAAGTTTACAGAGCCAACATGTCTTTTCAGAGAGAAATAATAGCCAAATGGGAGACTAAGCAGCAGGGGACAAAACAGATTGCACAGTTTGAAGAAAAACAGGTGGGGTAAAATGAAATTCAGTCCCAGTTGTGTCTGGTTCTGAATAATATAGATGAAAACTCTAGACACAGCAGTACATTCTGTACTTGCAGTCAGGTATGCCAAAAGGACATTTGTTTGTCCACATATGTTAAGCCAGTCATTATAATAAGAGATTAGTAAAGATCTTCAGCTTCATCTTCTAATAGCACCCGAAACCTTTCCTCTGTTGTTTAGAACAGCTATAGAAGTTTTGTACATTTCCCCTTCAAACACACAATCTATCAATCTGTGGAATAAAAGTGTCTCAGCATCGTTTTCCTGCCCAAATCCATACATGGAGACAAAACATAGCTTGCTATTCCTCTGATCCAGCCAAAGGAACTCTTTCGAACAGTGTGGGTTAAAACCTACACTCATACTTATCCTGTGACACAAGCTTCTATAGAAAAGGTTCAGCATCATTGCCTAAACCTGATTGACATTTTTACTACCTAAATCACTAGGAAGACTTATATTTTCCAGTGTATTGCTTCTGCTGGAGCCGGACTTTTGGGCAATAAACCAATTACCCATCAGGAAGTGAAAAAGTAAGAGCACACATTATTTATGTTAGCAGTCCTGTCATGAGTACACACGGTGATTTTATGGGTATCAAGGGAACATAAGCCACCACAAAATATTCAAACACACCATGTAACCTAACATACATAACTCCTACATTAGCCAGGTCTTGCAGCAAAAAAAATTATCTGTTCTGAAATGGTTGCCTTAGTGAAATTACAACTCAAAATACTGTAAGAGAGATTAATGCACCATAACATTTAAGTATCCTATTGATTTGTTTTACTTCCAATCATTCCAGAGCAGAGCATTCTAACTAAAAGATCAGTGCAGCAGGATAAGAAATATCACACTGTATTCAACGTAACACTGTCATTGCAAAGATGCGTCAAGGCCCTGGAAGAGTTGAGAGGCAACCTCAAGAAGTACTTAGAATCTCTTATTTTAAATTTAGGTCAGTGCTTTGAAACTCCAACTTGCAGGATTTGGAGAAAGGCTAGCATATATTCAGGAGTTCAGTACCTAGTAACACAAGAGAAAGCATGTAGATTTACACAGCTTTAAACTCAATAAGTGACAGCTGAGGATAGTAAAAACAGCTCAAAGAACTATAGCATACTTAAACATCTGCTTAAAAATTATACCAGTTCTTGAAGATTATCACTATGACCAACTCATTGTGTCATCTCAGTCTCAGCTCAAAGTTCTGAAGAATGACAATAGTGCCCACCCCATAGTTCTCCCCACCTTTCCTTTCATCCTGCCAAGCAGAAGTGCCATGTGTATTTTCTCAGCTGTGTTATCTTCTGGAGCTCCAGCTCCTTGCTGTGTCACCTGCAATCAACACATTAAGGTTCTATCTCTGGCTGTCTCAGTCCCTCTTTACAAATAATATCTCCGCTTCTTTCAAGGGTGGGAGTGGGCCGATACTAGCAGAAAAACCTCTCACTCTCAAAGGCTGTCTTTTCTTTCCGTCTACTCTAGTCTTCCTTGCAACATCCCTTTACCTTTTTCCCCTCAAGATCTCTGTTCTTCAGTTCTTTTCTGCTGATAAAATTGTGAGAGCCACCATGGCTGGGGCACTTGCCCAGCAAAAAAAGGCTGAGGCACCTGAACTTGCACCGTCTGGAAAAGAGCTGACTTTGGGAGAGGCCAACAAGAGTTCCTCAGTGCCTATGGGGAGCTTGCTGAGGTGATGGAGCAATCCCTCCTGCCCCGAGTCAAAATATACTGACCTGTGAAAGTAGTACCTGTAGTTGCTTTACAAAACAAGAACAGCGCATGGGATCTCTAACCTTTTTAACCCCAAGCCCTCAGAAGCAGCATATTCATCAGTGGGAAAAAAGTAATTATCTTTTATTAGGTATTAATATCAGTTATTGATGCACTAGGTGGGGTTTAGATTTTCTTCCTTGTTCAAAGTTCCTGATAGCTGTCCAAAAGCAAAGCTGTCACCTGGCTAGACTTTGCAAGCCAATGTCTTGCAACAAAGTCTTTTCAGACTGCCAGAACCTGTCATCAAAGACAGGCCACGTCCCTAAATTTTATACCAAGTCAGGTGCCCATGGTGATAAAACATTCTCCCAAAGACAGCCTGACCTTGGCAGCTGCACAGGTGCAGTTATCAATCAAGGTTTATAAACACAAAGCCAGCCCAACAACTTCGTCCTGGACAGACAGAATGGGCACCCTGGTGTTGGACAGGCAGGTGCTGATTGCTTCACCCCCTAGCACCCGCTGTTGGCCAGTCCAGAGCTGGAACTCTGAGTTGAAAGAGGAACAGAAGCACAAAAATAGGTGCCTGAAGTCGTAGTTGCTAAAGGACCGGCAAGGTGACAGATTGTACAGCTGGAGGAAAATCTAGAGAGGAGAAGTGGATCAGGTTGCAATTAGAATTTAAATGGTGTAGCTAGTAAGAGATGTCATTCATTAAGCATCTACCTTAATTTCTTCTTCTAAAGAAGAAATTAGATTCCTGAAGTATGGCTCAAGAATTTATACAGAAACTTCAAAGTATGTTGCCTCTATGGCTCAGGAAGAGGAAAAGAAGTTCAAAGATCTAACAGTTCTATATTGACCTCACCTGTTTTAAGGCAGGTTTTCCATGGCCTATACTGGCCTAGGTGATTCCAAAGTTTATGTTTAAAGTGGGCAGCTACATAGAGCAAAGATGCCTGCTAAACATCCCATCTTTTTTTAAAGGCAATTAACCTGGAAACATGACTTAGCAGTAGTTTTTTCTTACATACATGGGACATTCCTTTAAGGAAACAGGGACACTTCCTAGTAGACATTTAAATGGAAAAGCAACAATGAGCTCACACATTGTAAGACACCCAGAAATCTGCACAGAAAGGAGACAAAGTTTATGAACACATAGTACACAAAAACTTTCCAAGCCATACTAACAAGACAAAACCATAGGGCATCAAGGCATCCCGAGTCCTAGCACTTGTAGGATTACATATTTGAATACAATACCCCTCAATGAAACAAGCAGAGACATGGTGGAGTACCAAGACTAAAACCACAACAGAGTATCCAAAGCATTTACAGGTGGTAAAAGCATGTCCATATAACTAATCAGAACAAAGGATAAGAGGAGTTTCAGTTCTCTGTCAGTTTTGGAAAGGAAGGCTTATTTTGCATTGGCAGAATACTAAGACTGTACACAAATTGAGACGTCATTAAAAAAGCCAGAGTAGAAGCAACATTTTTCATTTGCCCCACATCAAAAAGGGACATTTCAAGCAAAAATGTTAAGTTTTGATAGAGAGTTCTACAAACATTTCAAGAGTAATTAACAGAATAAATACAGATCTGTCTTTTGATATTGCCAAATTTGTTTTTGTTACTGAAAAGCAGTCAAGGCAACATTTTTTTGGGCCAATATCTACCTATAATCCTGAAGTATATCTTTAAAGTATTTTCTATACTTGAGCACTTGTGTTTCAAGGCTTCAAAGTCAGTTTTAATAATATTTTTAATATACTTCCATGTTTTTTTTTTTTCCGTGCCAGTTTGAAGTATTCAGATACAACAGCAAAATTACTCCAGTCTCTTGTTTTACTGACAGATTTCATGTGCCTCAGTTTTCCTAAGTGGATTTCCCAGATTTCCAGGCAGAAAGTTTCACAGAGTCAGGAACAGGAGTTAACTCTCCTGGTTTCCTGTTCAGTGACTTAATGAAGAGGCCATTCTGTCTCTTTTGCACGTGTACGTTGTACAATTCCTTCAGGGACCAAGGGGAGAGGAGACGCGCATGCATACACACAACCATATGCATCAAAATAACTACTCTGTGTGATAACGCAGAACATTTGTCCATAGGACCCCTGCCAAAACTAAACAATTGGCAGAAGATGTGATTATTTGGGTGAACACATACTAATGTACATCTAAACACTGCACATCTCATCGGGCTTTGCAGACATGGGATTGAGAGATAGTGAGAATAGCACCAGGATTCAAATCATAGTATTTACAGAGCAAATCTTGATCCATCCACAAATGGTCCATTTAATACATCACCTAATGGTTTGCATAATGGGCAGGTATACCAAAATAAAAATCAATTTACAAACAAAAAATACGACTTATATTGTTGTCACAAAGCATTTATTGCAGATAGCTCATCTAGCTCTCCATCACAACCAGACTTCACCAAGATAACCTGTTCAGCATAATACTTTCAAAAGTTCGTACGTCCTTAAAAATCACCTAGGAACCTAAAGGGCCTACCTATGGAGGTTAGTCACCCAATGAGATATTCAACTGCATCATTACATACTATAACCCTTAACAAATCTGTTTCTTTGTTTGCCTATGGGCTGAATTGTAAGAGGAGGCTAACCAAACTTCTCTAAATCACATGGGTGCTGTGAGAATTTATTAATGTTTATAGCAAGTGCTTTGAACATGTATTGCAAAGTTGCTATTCATGTTATAAGTATTCAGCAGGTCTAGGTTTGCTCAGAAATTCTTGAACTCTGAAGGAACCTGATCTGAGTTTTGACTCTAAGAAAACTTGAAACCAGTTGAGATTTGCCTTGTCTCACATTTCACTGAGCATTTAGCATAACTGATAATGATCCCTTCTGATATACGTTCCATTTCCTTGAGTCTTTTGGTATACTTTCTAACAGCTGGGCAACATAAACATGTGACACTGCTTTTGCAAGAGAAGCATGCCCCTAGCAAGTTGCTCTAGGTATCTTACATATTAATGTGTTTACAATATTCATATCTTACAATATTTATCGTAAGCCCAGCTAGTTCAGACATTTTTGATACTTAAAACATAGCTTTGTTAGGATGCATCTTAGAGTACAGCCACTGTGTTGAGAAAAAAAGCCTACAGAAATAAATACCTTGTTGTCTGAAACAGTGATAAATATTGAGTGCAGTTATGCTATGAGTGCAAAGTCTTTCATATCCTCCTTTCACCTGTCTTCTGTAAAGGACTTTCATCCCTGAAGAGTCTTAAGGAGTGTGGGGAAACTTTCCAGAGCTCACAGAATTGAGCCTAGCTCTGGAGACCCAGAGCCAGCAGCAGATTCCCATTGAGTCACTGCTTTAGACTTTGTCACTCAGCTGACTGCAAACAACTACACACCCACAGCATTACAGATGTGTTTCCAACTGTCCTATTACAGACAGCATGCACCTTTTGTAGCCTACCTCCCCCCATCTAAATCTAGTCCTGTTTCAAAGAGACATTCAGGTGAGCACTCACAGTATTTAAGTAAATTCCCAAGCACAGAATGGGACCTTGTCTCCTAGCCCCATCCATCTAAAACTTTCGCAGAGCACAAGCTAACACAAAGTTCAGCAATGCTGATATGTTAATTACTGAACAGTTCAGTCAAAGCTACATATGTCTGCCTAAATCACCCTTGTGCACCACAGTTTGAAAAAAAAAATCAGAGGCAAAATTATGCATTTTTCTTTAGCAATAATAACATTCAACCTAATACTAGAAATCTTGGCACTATCCAAAAATCATTGAAGTCCAGAAAAATCAGTAAGGAACCTTTTTTCCACATCCATTTAAGTAATTTTGCACCTCTTCTTCTCAGGTTCAGCCCAGCAGGTCACATCTGCATCCAGTATCTCTGTGTATGAAGGACTTAATATCCAAATAAACTCTAAACATCATATCATTTTGAAGAAATGTCAAGTACAAACACATACCAAGATTTTCCTTCCATATACCCAGTAATTTTGCTAGTATTTTTCTACCAGTTATAAATATCCAAGATATGAGGCAAAAAAGATACAATATTCTGCACAGTAATTAAGAATGAGCAAACCTCCATACGAAACCCGATGTTTAATGAATCACATAGGTATCTTTGACACTTCTTTTTTCTCTACAGGGTGCCATTCCTCAAGCCACACTTCCTTAGCCAAGCCTTCTGCTAGGAGAAGCCATCTTCCAAAAAAACATAAAACCTCAACCTGACAGCACACTTCCAGTCAAACACCCCCCTATTCCTCTAAAGCCTAATTCCTACCATCATTTTTGTGGCAAGTAGTCCTTTATTTCTTCCTTTATAAGGTCAGGTCTCCTCACAAGTCTCCATACAATAGCACCTTCCCAAAAACTTCACCCATGTGATGATGATTCCTTCTCCTCCTTATATGACCTTCCCCTGAGTGTTTTTATTCCCTACAGCTGTGCTCCTTCCTACGCCCTATTGCCTGCCTTCTCCCCTTTCCCTGCCTTGTGCGTTGTTTTTTTTAACCCCCACCCAATCAGGACAATTTGCCTGTACACAGAATCTCTTCTTTTTCCTTAGATATTTATTTGCTTGTGTGATTTATTCCTCCTCTCACCTCTAACATTACCAAAGTCCCCAAAGACATTAAAAAGTGCTGTTGAAAAAGTTAATAGGAATGACCTGATTTGTACTTCTTCCAAAACAAGGTTGATGTAAAGTGCTTGTTGCCATCTGCCATCAACTAGAAGGAAAACTCAACTTCCTCTGAAGCAGCTGAACATAATGAGGAAATATTAAGGATTATTAATGAAAAAAAGCTGTGAACTGCTGCAGCTTAGCTATTGCTTTGCAATGCGTTAGGCTTCCCTGCAACACTGGCAGAAATTTCAAAATTTCTGAAGGAGTGGGCAGACAAAAGGAAAATATTCTTTATGAACGATGGCCTTTTGCTTCTAGCCCCCTACCAAAATTAGGGATTTAACTCAAGACACTTCAAGGTGTTGCCCAATTCTCCACTAAGTTAAATGATTCACCTCTAACAAAATCACTACCCTTTTTGGTGTGTCAGTTTGGGGTACCTGAAACAGACAAAAATAAAATCTGCTGGTCACTTTAAAATCTCTATCCTATAATGACCTGAGATGAGAAGTGACTGGCTTGGGTCCCTAATCCTGCAGCCTCTGAAAAACTGAGGTCTTGAATTTGAGCTCCCTAATAACCATACCAGCTGTAGTTGAGATGATTCATAGGTTTTCCAGCCATTAAGATAATTCAATCTGTTTGAGTAACACAAAACTTAAAGTCTTAAATGGTAGTTCATGCAGCACAATGGATCGCAAACCATGCTGTAATTTTACTGTTTCTAGAACAAAAACTAATTAAGTGACTAAAACTGAAGGAAATAAATTGAAGTTATAAGGCACATGCATGTAGAATTGTCTTTAAACAGAATGTCCCTTGGCAATGGCTGAATTCCAGAACAGGGGTTCCTTAAAGAGTATTTTTAAAAGTCATCAGACTCTGAATTATCATCTTTTCCTAATCTCAGATTCTAGCCTGCAAACAGTCATGCTGCGGAAGGACAAATAGTTTAAGTTTATGCACTCCCCAGAGTGTATAATCTTGGTAAGGCAGCTGTGTTGCAGTAAGCAGGCTGCTCTATTATATATCACAGATTGCTCCTAATCTATGTAAGTCCCCTCACGGGGGAAAAAAAATAGTCAAGCAAGAGCGGAAGAATGTAGAGCTTTCAGCAGAGGGAGGTATTGACACAGCATATAACTCCAGGGGAGGGGATCTGAGAGTGACTGTTTCAGTGCTTGGCTACAGTTAGAGGCAATATATCCCTCCTCCAGCAGTATTTTTTTTTTTTAAAAAAAGGGTATAGCCTGCCCTTAGACAGCTTTGCTGATGTTGTTTTCCTGTTTGCAGATGTTGAGTTGCATCCTGTTGTCAGTGGAAAAAAAAATAAATGAGAGGATGGGGGGAAAGGAAATAGAGACATAAATTTAAAGAGAGAAGCCTTTGGTCAAAAAATAGCCACAGCAGATAGTGTAACTAAAACCTGCCTAGTGCCTATGCTGTCAGCACAGCGCACAGGGCAAAGTTACATAATATTTTCCACATTTATTTCAAGCAGGGCAGCCTGCCAGCTTGATAGATTTCTAGAAAGGGTGGGAGAGAGAGACTGGTTTGATTCACAGACTGCTGTATTTACAGCTCACCCCATGGCCACTGCCTTCCCCTCTTTGGGCGTTTACCTTTACAGTTTGCCAGAGAGCAGTGTAAGCATAACCCTGATATAGAAAGTAAGTCACTCTTCAGACTGGCTAAAGCACTACAGCTGCACAAGTTAGCTTTGGTTTTCTTGTTTTGAGGGTGCTAATGCACACTGATTTGCTGAAAGCTCAGTCGTTGTCAAAATCCAGAAATTAGCAGTAGGAAAAGTGCCTCAACAAAAAGATGAGGAGACAGGGGAGCTTCAGCTTCTGATCCTTCACTGTCCTCACCCTCAGCCACAGAGTCCAAAAGTGGAGTCTTTAGAAAGAAAAGGTTTCTGCAAAACCATTGAAACAAAAGTTAATCCATGATTGGTTAAGGGTAGGAGCGGGCATCAATCTCCAAAATAGACCTAAATTTTCTCAGAAGGCAGGGCTGCTCTAATCAAGTGCCTGGATGAAACCAGCTACCTAGTTTCCTATGAGGAACTGCTAGGAAAGATATGATTATATGAAAAAAATTCATCAAGAACAGTCATACAAATGACTAAGTGAACAGTTCTGTGTTATGTGTGACAGGACAATCCATAAAGCAAAGCATTGGCCTGCATATTTCCTGCATTTATTCTACATTTTCTTTACATGTGACAGGTTCTCCATTGGGACTTCTCATAAACCTCATTAAGATTTTATTATTGCTGATAACCAATAACATTGCAGCTTCCCATCAAAGATAGACAGGAAAAATCACTAGAAAAATGACAAAGAAAAAAGTCTGTTTCCTATGTCCAACTTGCATGAAGAGAAAAAGGGGGTGAAAAGTAAAAACAGAACACTGATATCACTGTAATAAACCCAGCATGTTGTCCATAAACCAGACTACAGAAAACAGAGGTTAGGACTATTCTTCCCTCTCCCAACCATAATGTATGCACAGCACCATATATGACTCTGTAGGGACATTTGAATGGGAACGAAAGGAAAAATGAGTAGGGCCAATTCTCACCAAACAGAAATGTACCTACAGGCATAGAAGTTGCTAACACATTTATAAACAATATTAGTACCAGTATCAGTAAATCAAACTATTCCTCCAAAGCAAGTTGCTCTGACCATGTTTTTTAAATGAAGAAAACAAAAGGATGCCAGCTAAATGCCAACATGTCATAATTTTAACCTGCAAAGACCAGGTTTCCAGACCAGCAAGGAGATAAAACAAAAGCACAGTTCATGAAACAATGCAATGATGTCAAGTGAGGTGTAATCTTTCCTCTTGCTAGTAACATTGAGTGCTTTCAGAGTAATGCCTTTGAGCCTGAAATCATCCTTCAAAACAAACTCCTTTCAATGTTGATCTCATCAATAGTTTCCAACTGGAGTTTACTGGCTTGGTTATAATGACCTCCCCAAAAATGTAGAGGATAGAACACCTTTAAAGATGATTTTTGTTTCTTATGACCATGCTTAAAAGGGATCCCTCAACTTCTTTTCTATCTTGGATGACATTTTATCATTTCCACATTTTTTCCAGTCCAAACTTGGAGAGTCTGCACACTGGCAAAATCTATAAATTTATCCAGAGAGAACTCAGTATCCTCTTCTTCCCCCCGGAAAAGGAGCCTGATTTTAATAAATGAAAATAAATAGTATTGAACTTGCAGGACCAATTATGAGCTAAAAAAAAGACACCCTAGTATTTGGAGAAGGGTAACCTATTCACAAACTGATAAAACAGAATAAATTGTCTCTAACACAATAAGCAATGAGATTAAGTAGCATCATCCAACTGTAACAGTTTTTTTCCACAATGTTATATTGCCATTCATTGAGTTTTCTGAATATTTAAAGATCAAATAATGAAGAGTGACAAGAAGGGAAAATAGAAGTGGAGGCAGAAATTTGCTGGGGGGGAAGAACACAAAATCAGAAAAAAATGGAAAAATGGAAATTGGGATGTTTGAGGAGAGCTGAGTCAGACCTCAAAGAACAGAGAGTGACTAGGACAATAAGCTGGGACACAAAGATGCTGGTTCAATTCCAGGCTCAGCCACAAACTCTGCAGTAAGTTGCATGATTTACTTGGAGCCTCAACAAGCTAGCGGGACAAAAACCTTCCACCTCAGGGAAGGACCGGCTATGACTATAAGGCACAAAGTGTGTGTATGACCACCATGCTATGAGGTATGCCAGGGACATACCCCATTTGGCTCCAAACACTAGCTGAGGGACAAGATGCAGTATCTGCACAGTTAGTTCTGCACCAAAGTCAGTCAGCTCTCCTCAGCATCAGTGTTACCATCCCAATATGAAATTATTGCCAGACAGGAATATGGCGATGCAATTTCAGTGTGAAGTTTGGGGTCACTATGTTGTAGCTTCCTAAACACCCACAGTAAAGTTTGCCAAAGCTCAGGTTTTTACTTCTGCTGCAGAACCACATTAAACTGTAGTTCTCTTTCTTGGACTTCAGCTAATATATCTGTGCTGTGATACACTCTACCATGTAGAATTAAAGCCACATAATGAACCATTCAGCTCAAAGGAGTTTAAAAGTAGAATATACACTGTATTATCTCTCAAAGGGGAAGAATTTATCACCCCAGTTCCTGAGGCACTAGTAAATATGTTGCACATTGTAAATGCACACTTTCCTTTGCTTTTGGCAGTAACTAAACAAAAATTATTTAGAATGCAATTTACCTGTTGATATTCCACTCCTTTAGAGTTCATATTCCTCACTCTTCAGAAAAGGAAATTCAAAAGCTGTAGCTAGACAGTAGGATGCAGGAGGGCACTGCAGTTCCCAGGGGAGGGCATGCCCTTTCACCACATCCTGACCACGTCCTTGGGTAGGACCAGCCTGAGACCACTTTCCTCACCCATCATACACTCCTACCTGGCTGTCCTCAGAAGGGAGGTGTATGATGAGAGCCATGGTGTTGTCGAACAGGCCCTGGGCTGGATGCAGGGAACTGGGACCAGCTGAGCTGCAGCCAGCGTGCTTCACTACTGCCCCTTTCACTGCCACAGTCTTAATGCTGGGACGTTGGATACAGCACTGGGTTTTGACATGGCTGGATAATGTCATTTGCATTTACTACAATTATTAATGTAGGGCTTTCTATTTTAACTACAGAAATATTCTGTTAGCCCAATAAGCCATTAAAAACTTTAATTAAATTCTAAACTTGAGGAAACTACTTAAACGTTCACAGGCAGTCTCTTTCTCTTGATTGAGAATGAACTTGGGTCTTCCTACTCATGTGGGAAAAATCTTTTAAAAAATATGCCTCGCTATTGAGGCTGGTTTTCCATTATATATTTATTTTTATTACAAGGCAATATTGCTATACTAAGATTTATTATTTACACAATGCTATAAGGCACTTCAAAAACTATAAAGCGCAATAGTCCCAAAAGCTCTTAATTTATTGACACAGTGTTGCAAGGTGACAAGGGCCCTGAATTTCCACTGAAACTATTGTGTAGTGGGAGTCCTCATCACCTTGTAGGAAATGAAGGATACGCATACTCACTTAAATGCACTGTGCTATATTGTTATAGGAAGTAATCTCATCTAGGCCAGCCAACAGAATAGTTTACAAAGCGATATGAAAATTGTAACTCAGGAGGCAGTAGGGGCAGTTGGGGCAAATTTGCCTTAGACATAACCAAGATGCCAGCAGCTTTGTTACCTCCATGTTTAGCAGAGGGCTGTTAGCATGGCTCCACCACTGCACGAGGGGTTGAGGAGAAGATGTCTACTCTACAGTCAATCACAGCATAAAACTCCTCAAAACCAGAGGGCTTAACATCTTCAGGGCACAGTCATAATGAACTCACAAAGTAGTATCTGTCAAGATCATTCAGGAGTGGTGTTGCCCGGGCAAGACAAGTGCTATCTATTAACAGTGATATCATACAACTCTAATTTCCACCAGAATTCCACCAGAAGAAGAAAGCAGAAAAAATGTCTTTTCTGCAACCAATAATGGTATGACCTGAGAAGACACATAACTCATCATCAAGTTACTCCTGCAGCATTATCATAAACACAAAATATATGTACTGTAAGACTGCAGAAAACTGCCTTTGGCAAGATGCCTCTGTGGTCTTAAATTCCTAAGCAAATGTGCTTTCACATCTACCTCTGTGTTAAGGGGTAAGGTGAGAAGGTTGGTTCCTAGAGCAATGTGAAAGTTGGATGCCTCATGACATTGGAGTTTGGTGTAAGCTGATCCTCTTCACAACTGGTCATAACACACTGTTACAGCAGTCCAAGACAAGGCAATGATTGGCCTTTATGTGGTTTCACAGTGTTACTAGATTAGCAGGAATTACAGAGCTTTCCACTGCCCAGTGCCTCTTAAGTACAGAACCTGGGCCTTTCTTCTTCTGGGCCTAAAGGAACTGATCTTCTCCCAAAGGGCATGCAGGCACTGGCACCATCTCACAGAGCAGTCTGGACACCCTATGGAAAAAAATGTCACATATATGTAGCTCTTCAATACACACAGAGCATTTTAAGAAAGGGATATAGCAACCACAAAACATAACAAGTCCATTCTGTCCTTAATCAGGCACAGTCTAGCCTCAGCCTGACTTAAAATTTTACATGTTTTCTTTAGTTAGGGTTCTCTGTACAGAATGGACTTACATGCCAAAAAAACAGAAGAGACAAATGTGGTAGGGAAAACAACTGACAATGGCATAGAAGTATGTGTAAGTTAAGACATAAATCTCACTTCAGCTTTGCACCTTCCTGCTAAGTATAACCCAGTTACACTCCCTTCTCCTGGCACAAGCTGAAAGATTTCATACATTAGAAGTGTATCAAATTGCTTTTTCATCTATAATCAATTTTCATTTTCTCTTTGACAGTGACACCTCCCATCTGGAGAAAGCACTTTAAAAATCTACTTATACATACCTTGCTTCTCTATATTAATTTTACAATATCTTAATTATAGTAACACCTACATCTGGGTATTTGGGGTATAAACTAGATCTAACTTGCAGTCCAAAACTAGGGATTCTGCAGAAATGTGGCTAGATTCCTTTTGTATCATAGACAAAACCTTTTTTCCAATGTGTCGGAAGATCAGAAAGTTGCAGTTAGGTTTTTTCACTCAGTTGTTCTACTATACATTTAAGATTCAAAAGGCACATATGGCCACACAGAGTTAGGGGGTACAATTAAACAGAGATATTAGGTTTTCCTACCACTTACAGTTTGCAAATTAATTCAACCTCACTAGGAAAAGAGCTTTGTAACAAACCAATGTAACCGTTAAAACTGAAAGGAGATTGAAGCCCACAACAGAGTTTGTTACAGCCAGCATTAGAAAACATCAGAAGAAAGTACTGAAGAAACAGGTCCCCCTCTCTGTAATTGATGAGTGCCTACTGCCTAGACCAATACAATCTCATGCAGCTGAGGAGGTCTTCTGACTGCATAGTTCATCAGCAGGTTCAGTGGGCAGAAATAACTGTATGGCAGCAACAAGTCCTGGGTACTATGCTGAAATAAATGAAAGTATAGAACGCAACCAGACTCTTATTCCTCTCCTTGGTTCTGCAAAACTGATATACAAACCTGTAGATCACTTTTGTGGTTCTTCCAACTTAGAGGCTCTCAGATTCCTTGGGAACATGAAAGCACATGTGCATTTTTTGAGAGGAAGAGAAAAAAAACAAACAAGCCAAGAAAAGAGAAACAAAAACTACCCATATACTTGTATTCAAAAAAAGTATGCAAAACCTAGCAAGTGCTGGAGTAGGTAAGCAGGACAGTCCTGGTCAAAACTCTTCTTTACAATTTTCACTTTACAGTTTTCACCACCTAAACTCCCTAAACTACCTCTGCTTGGATTTAGTGGTAGGTGACCCTTTTCCAGAATGCTCAGTCCACAGAAAGCTGTCACAAAAGGTTCCCTCTGGAATTACAGCTCTGCAACATCCTGCTTTTGGGGACCCTGTGAAGTAAGCACTACACCACAGCCCCACATACCCTGAGGCCAAACTATAACATCACCTTTGTTAAAACGGTTTTTTCCAGTTTGTCAAAGGTTTACATTTCACAGATGAGGAACCCAAAGCAAAACTGGACCTTTAGGTACAGTCCTTTCATTTGTGGCAGTTGAGTCCCATTCCTAAACAAAAACACATTCCCAGGGTGATGCATTTACTCCAGAGAACATCTTGCTATAAGTAGTAAAATAGCATGGGTAGACACATCTACAATCCCTGATATAACACTGTTTGCACCTCTTTTTCCACAAAGGGAACAGAAATACCCATCTCTCTTCTGGTTCCATGTAGTACAAGACGTACTACCTACTACCTGATTGTGGAGGTTGTGATTTTCTAAATTGCGCAAAGAAAAACAATAGTTTAGCAAAGTATTTAAACCCCCATCATTTGTAATTACTGCAGATGGTGGGGACTGAAATCCTGCAGAAAGGCACAAATCCTGAATGCAAACCAGAAAGAAAAGAAGTAAATACATATCTGCTAAAGAATCATCAATGCTTGCACCAGGATGTCTGAGAATTATTTCTTGGTGCAGTGGATCACACCCCTAAGGAAATGGTCACTATTTATTGAAGATCTGAACAAAATAAATGTACTTTCGGTTTGTATGCACCAAATTCAGAGGCAGCAATGAAGCAGTGACAGAGGCTCACTGTGCAGTGTGCAGCAAGTGTGCCACAGAGATCAAACCTCAGGTGCTACTGGAACATGTTGTGCTCTTCAGCCTCTCATCACCTGCTGCTATTGGCTGACTCTAACTATCAGATGGAAATATCACATCACAGCTCACCCAAAACTGCACCCACTCTTTCACGGCAACCGACATTTATGACTTGCAGTTTGCGTCATTTATGCCCCCGAACAACAAGAGCCTGCAAATTTGCCTGCATTTGCAAAGTAACCAAACTGGCGTATCTAGAAGTGCATGCTTTCTTGTGGGTCTTTTAAGAAAATCTTTATTCTGGCATCTTTTTTTTAGAAAAGGCACTTGATTTCACTGCGGTCATAATATACTTTTCAGAGACATCTTGTTCATAAAATCCTGCTTCAAAAAATTTTATTGCCAAAATAACTGGCAACAGTAGGACAGTGTTATCCTCAGCGTAGATGGCAGTTTAATGGGTTGAGATAATTTGGACAGTTTGTTTTGGCAATATTTACTAAAGTACCAGAAAAATAAACCAGAAATCTGTAATTTCATGCCAAATCTAGACATCTTTAGGCCCTATGTCGCACAGGTTCTTCTGCATATTTTCTTCCAAAGGTTTTGCCTTTTTGCTCTCATTTGCATTCCCAAGAAACACCAGTTCAAAACTTTCCTCTACCTGAGAGGAGCTGGAATCCTTCACTTCCGGGACAAATGACACTTTAATTTGTAAAGCCTGGCTTTATAGAAACAACATAAATTAGGTAAGTCCTACATAACTTGCCACCTGCAACACTCACCAGCTAGAAATGGAACCTGTGCTCTAGTTTCTATGTTGACAGGATTTATCCTCACCTGTAGCAGGGACTGGGACCTAGACCTTGATTCTCCCTACTGTTACGCAATATCAATTAAGAGGAAGTTGCCAGATCAATAGAGTGGCAGAGGCAGTATGGAGAAATCACCTCCAAAAATAGCTTCAGTGTCACTTTTACATAGCATTCACTGGGCAAGTTCCTTCTGAGAAGTGGAGCTCTGTACTGATATTGTCTCTACACACCACATTTTCAGTTACATGGGAAGATACTACTGAAAATTTTACATTTACTATCAGAACTACTGAGATCCAGACTCTCTGAAAATCCGCCTATAATAATGGGAGCTGATTACCTAAAATGCACTTGTAAATTCTTCTTGATGTCCGGTGTGTCCACCACTCCTCCCAGTTTTGTGTCATCAGCAAACTTGCTGAGGGCACACTCTATCCCTTCATCCAGGTCATTGATGAATGTATTGAACAGGACTGGACCCAGTACTGACCCCTGGGGAGCACCACTTTTTGCACACCTCCAACTAGACTCTGTGCCACTAATCACAACCCTCTGAGCTCTTTCTGTCAGGCAGTTTTCAATCCACCCCACTGTCCATTCATCTAACCCACACTTCCTAAGCTTGCCTATGAGGATGAGGTGGGAGACAGTGTCGAAAGCCTTGCTGAAGTCACGGTAGACAACATCCACTCATCTATCCATCCAGTCATGCCACCATAGAAGGCTATCAGATTGGTCAGACACCACTTCCCCTTGGTGAATCTATGTTGATTACTTCTGATAACCTTCTTTTCCTCCAGATGCTTTGAGATGACACCCAGAACGAGCTGTTCCATCATCTTTCCAGGGATGGAGGTGAGGCTGACAGGCCTGTAGTTTCCTGGGTCTTCCTTCTTGCCCTTTTTGAAGACTGAAGTGATATTGGCTTTCCTCCAGTCCTCAGCTGCTTTGCCTGCTCTCCAGGACCTTTCAAAGATGACGGAGAGTGGCCCAGCAATGACTTCTGCCAGCTCCCTCAGCACTTGTGGGTGCATCCCATCCGGACCCATGGACTTGTGGACGTCCAGTTTACTTAATTGGTCTCTAACTTGATCCTCCTTAACCAAGGGAAAGTATTCCTTCTTCCAGACTTTCTCTGTTACCTCCAAAGTCTGGGACTTCTGAGGGCTGGCCAGAGCAGTAAAGATTGAAGCAAAGAAGGTATTCAGTGACTCTGCCTCTGTGATTGTGAGGTGACTCTCAGCTGTCTGTAGAAAGCCTCATCAGCTTCCCCATCCTGATCAGGTGGCCTGTAATAAACACCCACAACAGTGTCTCCCATATTAGCTTGCCCGTTAATCCTTACCACAAGCTCTCAACTTGCTCTTCATCCGGCCCAGGGAGAGCTTGATACATTCCAGTTCCTCTCTCACATAAAGAGCAACTCCACCACCTCACCTTGCTGGCCTATCTTTCCTAAAAAGAAGAGAGCCATCCATGACAGTGTTCCGGTCATGTGAGGCATCCCACCATGTCTCAGTAACTGCAATGAGATCATGGCCCTGCGACCGCACACAGATCTCTAATTCTTCCTGTTTATTCCCCATGCTGCGTGCATTGGTTTATAAGCATTTCAGGGAGGGAGTTGTGTGTGCAATTTTCACCCTTGAGGGGTGGTAGGCCTTCCGGTTCTCAAAAATACTAGCACACTGCCCCACAAGTGCTGAGCTACTACACCCAGGCGCCTCTCTAGCAAGCCCAGTTACCTCCCCGTCCCCTTTCGAATCTAGTTTAAAGCGCTTTCAATGAGCCCTACTAACTCTTGTCCTAGAACCCTCTTACCCCTGTGAGATAGGCTTTTCCCATCTGTTATCAGCAGGCCTGGTGTCTGGTAAATCAAGCCATGGTAAAAGAACCCAAAGTCCTGCCGGTAGCACCAGGCTCGGAGCCAGGCATTGATCTGCTGGCTCTTTCTGTTTACCCCCTCAGCATTCCCTGCAACTGGAGGGATAGAGGAGAACACGACTTGTGCTCCCAATCCCTTGACCAGTTGTCCCAAGGCCCTGAAATCTCTCTTCATTGCCCTTGGATTTCTTCTCACTACTTCATCACTGCCTACCTGAAAGATCAAAAGGGGATAACAAACTGAGGGCCATACTAGGGAAGAAGCTGCTTCTTTACATCATTAACCTGGGCCCAGGGAGGCAGCAGACTTCCCTATGTAGCAGGTCCGGTCTACATATTAGGCTTTCCACTCCCTTCAAAAGGGAGTCACCTATGACAATGAGCCATCTTTTATCTTTTATTTTTTAGTGAAGTGGTTTGTCCTCCACTTCACTGTGGAGAGCTGTGCAAGACTCAGGGGTGGGGGACAGAGCTTTGGCTCCTCAGCAATTCAGAGAAAGCCAGGCTTGTGGTGACACACTCAATCATTCCCAAATTCAGATAAGCCTTTCCCTTCTTTCCCTTGTGCAAGAATAGAAAAACAAGCAGGTTCCTTGCAACTTTGCCTCCCCACCCAGTGGCCTCACATACTACTGAGCACGTTCACCAAATGCCTCTGCACTGTGTTTTGTGGAGTGATCCGTTCATTCACAGCACAGAGTAAAGCTATAAATACACAATGCCGCAAAGGCTTGTGTGTAGGCCTTTCTCCAGGAAAGAAAACATATTTTGAAGATGGTTTGGCTGATGAAAGTTTGGCAATTTTATCTGCAACCCTAAGCAAATCACTGTTTGCTAAATCTACAGAACAGCAAGGTGACAGTCCTTTGGGAGATAAGAAGAATTACCCTTGACAAATGAGGAACAAAAAGCAGATGCAATTTTAAAAAATCTTTTCACCCAAGACATAAGTATGTATAAAAACCAGCAGTCTAAAAGTATCCGATAGATTTGAGAATAAGGCTGTGATCTGCAGTAGGCAACACCTTGCAGCACTTTATAGTTTACTTCTAGGCTTTCTGAAAGCATTGCGTATCAGGAGGATACTTTTACATATCCCTATCTAACAGCTTCATGTAACAGCCTTCATGTAACAGCTTTCTGCAGCTCTTTGGTAAGAAATTTGAAGAAAAAATATAGTATGGTGATGGTGTGCAGGACTAATATCATAAGTTTAATATTTTTATATTATACCATCCTTGTAAATCCATTCCTTAATTCACCTTTGTGCTTTGAAACTGAACCTGTAGCTTTCATATAACTCTGTGACGTGCTGAATATCTCCAGTGAAATGTTTGGTATTGTGGCAGGCATGACTTAAAGTGTTCAGTAAATATCATGATCCAACTTCTCCCCCCCTCTCCCATGCAGATCCATATTTAGGATAGTGGGTCACTAACTACAGGGATTTTTTTCTGGTATATAGCTGCTTTTTTAACCTTTTTTAACATACATTTAAAGTATTCATCTTCTACCGTGCAATCTGAATGCCTGCCAGTGGTTCACTAGGAAATTTGAGTAACATACAACTTCTGTTCTCTTCCCTGAAGTACAAAGGTGCATGTGTTAGAATGTTCTTCCTGGGGGTCTGGAAGGACATCTCCAAGCCTCTGTGTGCTACTAGAAGGCAGCTTGTTCGGCTATTAGAGAAGTCAAAGTGGAAGCAGCCTGTCTTCCACCGTGACTGGAAGTAAGTAAGCCCTGTCACAGCAAGCAGTCCCTGTGCATGTCTGGTCAGGATCTTTGGAGTGACCTCCAGGAAAGCTCCATCTCACCCTCCACAAAGTGAAACTCGCAGTATCTGAGGGGTCAAACTGCAACCACCATTGTCACCCCAGAACTTCAGTCAATCTTCCAGATACTGGGCTCTGGCCATTGTAGACAAGCTGCAGACAGGCAGACAGAGCCCCAGCTGCCTTGCTGAGATTGCTTGCCAAGCAGTGGATAAGCTAAATCTACTGTAGTGTGGCTGAAACAAACTAACTTATGGGGAATATGCATTTCTTTCCCTTTCTCTCATACTGCAGCAAAAGTTGCCAAATGCTCAGGATTTATATGCAAATAGCCCTGGTTGTTCTCTGGTTGCAGAGGAGAAGCAACAGGAGTAAGGGCTGCATAACCGGAGCTTGTTGCCCCTTTTATCAAACACAGTTCAGGCATGCTGATGGTTAGATACACATCAGACTTTCAAACTGTGGTTTATATAGCTGCTAAAACTCACTAGAACAGCACACACAAATTTCCTTCTCTTCTCTCAAATCAAGAGCCCCCAACAAGAATCAGTGTTAATCCTAGGTTGTGAGATGTTTTTTATCCATCCCAGAGACAGTTTGTACTGCAGTCCAGTACTGTGTAAGCCTCAGAGACCTCTTATGTAACGTATCTCTTTCACAGTGTGGTGTGTATTTCGCTTAGGCTTGCAGTGTGCATTGAAAACCCTGTCAGACTGGGACCCATAGGAGATATTGAAGAAAAAAAAATCTGGAATACAGCTTTTCCTTAGGAAAAAAAGCTGCATGCCAGGCAGGAAGACTTTCTGCGTGAGGAGACAGAAGATGGTGTGTTCCACGTTTTTATACACACCTCTGCGACACCACCACAGTATCTACTTCGTATAATAGAAAACAGTCCACCCTTATTTATTTCCTATGGACCCGATAACTGCTAGAGACCCTCTAATACAGCTGTTCTGCCTTTTATCACAATGCAAAATATAGTATAGAATCAGAGCTGATCAAGCCCAGAGTGCAGTTACAACATCTCCTAGAATTTGGAAAGATTTATTTCTGTAGGTATGCCCAGAGCTATCGCCACAGTGAATTAGCCTCTAGACCAAGTTTAAATGAGGATAAATGTAATGAAAATCCATTTGGTATCTTGCTACTGGAGCTATGCTCCACCAGCATCACTTTCTTGTTCCAGCAATCTGGAGACAGAACACACTTGTCACCTGAAAACGATTCCTGCATATTACTTTTCTTGTATTTTTGCACTGAGGCCATCATGCACAAAGCCTTGGAACAGAAATTCCTACAGCAGAAAACGTCTCAGGATCATTGTTAGAGCCCATGCAAAGGTAGCGACTGCATGTTGCTAAATTAAGAGTAGCTGTATTCACTTGTGCCAACAGCATAGATGGGGGAAGGGAATGGGGAGACTCTCCAGAGCAGCTGAGTTTGGACATAGCAGTGAATACAGAGCCTTCAGTGCTGACTCACTTTTTCCATTTTTAAAATAAAAACATTAGCAAAGATATTTTTAAGCGGTTACTATGCTTTTCTGCTGCAAGCAAAGCCTTTTCATAAGTTTTAACTATCCTCACCCCCCTCAACAGTAACATACTTTAGTAATCACTCCTCTTTTATTAAATCCTTTTAGCCATAAAGCCCAAGATAGTTTTAAATGAAGCAGTCTTTAGTCCATAACTTATTGGTTTCTAAGGGGAAACTATTGTCCAGAGAAAGCATAGGAGCCTGGGAGCCAGGATCCCTTGGCTCTACCCTTCATGTTTCTGCTGACATGCTGTATTATGGAAAAATGAAACAGAGTCCTGGTTGCGCAATCAGGGCCGGAGCTATACAAGCAGATTTCTCTGCTCATTGAAGTTGACAGAGGCTCAGAAGTTCAGCCATACAGATCAAGAGTCTTAAAACGTAGCAGGTTTGCTGCATACCCCACTTTCTAGCATCAATAACAGCAGCAGTTGCAAAAATCTTGAGTCAAATCACATTTTAAATTCGTTCCAGGAAAAAGAAAAAAAAATACTCCAGCACTTCCAGAAGAAGGACAAGCATATGACAGGATAACACCATCAGACTTGGGCTGGTGAGTTGTGGAGTACTCTCCAAATAAACTAAAAGGATTTCAGCAGCAGTACTCAGAAACTCACAGGTCAAGCCCTCAGGAACACAGCAAACCTCAAGATTAAGCAGCGATGAACCACATCTGTGATGTACAGTCTCAGACAAAGTGGAACCTAGAGAGTGCAAGAGAGGTTGAGTGGCATCTTTTTTGACATTTGGGGCAAAGAGCAATTTTTCACATGCTCCACCACTCACAAGTGGTGCCTAATTAGGCAGCTAAAGAAGGCTCAGGTTTTTTTAAACTGTTCAAGTACCCAAAAGCTTACAGCCAGACACTTAGGGTCTGTCTTTTTTAAAAGGTATGCTAAAAACTTTTGAAAGTTTGTTACATATCCTAGGATAAAAGTGGAAGCAAAATTCTTTTGAAACATGCCTTTTAGTTATGTGGTTGTAGGCTCAGAATTAGCGTTTTCCCTTGAAAATAACTGCAAGTACAAAGCAACAGCCTTAAAAAGAGAAATAATAATAATAAAAAAGTTCCTATTTAAAGTTCAGCTTAGAAAGTCCCCACTTGGAAATCCCCATGGTTTTATGTTCCATGATAACAATTTTGGTAAAATTCTCTTCGTGTACTTTTTAATTAGACGTTATCAAGAAGGCTCACAGTTTAGAACAAGTATTCCTCCTGTAGTCTTGAAATTACCAGCCCTATGCAGCTGATTTTGAGATTTCTCTTGCTCTCTCTTTCCCTCTCTTCACTTGTGTATTTGTCTCGGTATTCTTCAGCATCGTATTTTCTGGTAATTTGAGAAATTCTCAGCTATTGTTTTAAATAATATCCATTTCACGGAGGGGAAGTCTATTTTTCTTATTCCTCTCTTCCCTTCCAACCCCCATCCCTCCAATTGTGCATTCCTCTGCACAAACAGATCCTGGAGTTTATTGCACGGCAGTTTGTCTCTATTTGCCCCACAGTTCCCACAAGAATATTGTATTCCTGTTTCCCATCCTGTCCCAGACTGTCTCTGTGGTTGCCATGTACTGTTTAACAGTTGCCACATTCCACCTAAAAAGTGGAAGAATTTCTCAAAACACTCAGCAAGTGATTTCAGTTTGCTCAATGCTTCCAGACATTTCTTCCCATGTGACTGGTTTACAAATACATTAGATGTAGTTTTGTGATCCTTAGAATAATTAAGGTGCACAAAACGTATACTTTCTTAAACTCACTCACCCATTACGTGGCTAAAGGCTCAAGTCCACCCTGGGTGTAATCTGGCAGAAATTCGGGCACAAAGTGTAAAAATGAAAACAAAAATCCAGATTTAGGATTAGTATCTGTCGGGAGAGAAAAGAAATGGTTAAAAAAATTCTGAGTGCATAAATTCAGATTATCAGACTCATGAAAACTGCACTTTCCCAAAGGATTTAACTCTGTCCCAGCATTCTAGATTTCCACCCTTGAAGTAAACACAGAACAGCAGCTAGGACTCGATTCCCAGAAAACAATGCATCCCCTCTCCAAAACTCACAACTACACAGCTTCATAGCTGTAAGATCAGCTCACCTAGTCAGAGGGTGCATAGACAAGCATGATGCTCTTCTCTGCTTTCAGCATGTCAGAGAGCCTAAGAATAACACTGAAGGCTGCATCCTCAGCTGCTAGGTCCTGAGTGGGGCAGCTCCATTGACTTGGGAAGAGCTGTGCCAAACTAGCTGTGGATTTGGGCCCAAGCATGCACAGGAAATGAGGCTGTATAGGCAGAGCAGACAGAAAATCACTTAATTCCTGGCACACCAGTGGACGAGTGCCCTGTAGATGGGAGGGAGAAAGGGAGAGGTTTCCCCTCCATCTCTCTGCTTTTATAAAGCTTTCCCTAGACCCTTTGAGAGATGATGTCTTCACAGTGTTTGCAGGAAGCTCAGACCTTTGTCCGACAGCTGCAGAAGCAGAGGGTCCAAAGGATTATTTTTTTCTCCTCTCTCAGTACTGATCCAGCAACAGTAATGGCATGGCAGACACAGCTGTCTTACTTGGGTTCAAAGCCAGTATCTTTTCCTTTTTTCCAAACATACACACACATACTCACTGTATCTTTTGATAACAGAGAGGCTGACATCATCTCCTACCCAGTTGTATTTCTCCCTCTATTTCAAGACCATAGAGGCACAAAACAAATACACTATGTGAATCACTGTTGAGAAGGGGGAAGTGAGGGTTCAGATATACCCCAGGTTGCCAAACACTTTTTAGATCTTAAACTTTTTAATTCACAATAGTCACTATTTGGAGAATTTGCTTAGCACACAGATAAATCCACATTTTCTTTTTACACACTGAGAATTACAATTAATGCTACTGCTACAAGGCTCTGATGAGTCTTTGCAGAAAAAAAATATATTTGTGAGACAAATTAACTGAGCCTCTCTTTCATGATTAATTGTACAAAAGCCACTTCAACTGCACACCTCTACACTTCTCTACATGAAGTGAAGAAACAGCAAGAGAAGAGCGTCTACAGCACGAGCATGGATACATTTTAAGAAATGAATCCCTATTGTGTGATCATGTTTCTTTGCACTTTCCATTTACTAAAAAACTTTTCCTTGTATCTCTGTTTTTTAATAAAAATCGTATCTGCTTGCTGCTCATGAAAGCACCTCCTAAACAGCAATATGGGTAATTTCCATCCTGGAGTCAGGGCAGTTAAAGTAAATTTGCACTTTCCCTTCTGGAAAACAAAACAAAATTCTCTCATACCAGGTAATCTCTTAACCCACAACATTGTATATTCTATACACCACACAATTTCCACAACTTTTCCAACTGAAGATAGCTGTTAGCAAGAGCAGGAAGAAGGCAAGAGGAAATATAAAGACTAGATCACATTCTCCAAATGCGTTACACCTTGTGCAAGGTGAATCTGAAACAATACTAGATCCAGTCAGTGGCATCTTGTAATTACACTGTAGTCAGTATACAGTCACTAGAAAAGAGGAATGTATATCATGAATTTTTGGCTGAATTGTTTGCAGACACGGTGGGAAAGGGAGAAAGGCGAGTTCCTTATAGGGAATGCAGGCAGGGCAACCACAGCAGTCCTAAAGCTATAGAAAGGTCAAGTATTTGTCCCCTAGAGCTGTCTTAGGAAGAGAGAGCTTTTATACCTCATTACACGGCAGCGGAATGAAAACTGAAATTTGAACTTGGGGCCACGCCACATGGAAATGCACCCTATGACTACAAGCCTGGAGTCTTGATCTGATGGGATCTTACGATGCAATTTTTTATTACAAAATTTTGTTATGCAGCTCTTTGACTTTTATTTTTTGGTGAGGAAATACATACCTATTTTAGACTCCCTCCTTGTCATGCATTTTGGCATGACTTCACTCTCTTTACATGAAGAGAGTACTACCTGACTTTGTAAAAGCACTTTGGCATCACAGATAAAAAGTATTATATGAACCCAGGTGTAATTTTAGACATTACGTGACAAGCTAGAGGTGAAACGACCTCTTAAAACCATCTAGTCTACCTCCTTCCCTGCCTTAAAGCTTGGCTCTTTTCAGTATGTTTTTCTGCTGCATTGTGCACACACTCTCACAGCTCTGTAAACAGAGCTCCTCTGCTTTTCACTCTTACGCTTACATGAGAATTTCTTGTTTCCATTCTGATGGAGCTGAACATACTTGATTTTAGAAGCTTGACCTGCCCTGCTGGAGAGAGGGTCACATAATAATTGTTAATGCCAGGCCTAGTAAAAAAAAAAAATCCAAAGAAACAGAGGAGAACACCAGATTACACTGAAAAATTGCTTAGCTGAGAAAGGGACAGAAAAGTCCTTACTCCTTACATCTTTCATATGCTACAAAGAGCAATGTTTCTTTTTGCTTGGAATTCTTAGCTTTTAAAAATGTTTTTTGAGCTGCTACGTTGTGACATTTTACCCCATTGTGATACTTGTAATAACTGTGTTATTCCTGTGAGGGTTCCCTTGAGGTTGACTACAGCGCCTGTTAATATAAGGCCCAGAATAGAACACAACGTTCATGGTAAACTGCCTGGGTTTGGTCCCACTTAAAACCCTTTTTTATATTTGTTTGGGGTTTTTATCTTCTTAAAAATGTGATTCCAGTTATTTGAGTACGTTTCTCCCATCTATAGTGGTTTAACCAAATGAATGCTTCGTCTGAAGTCAATAGCTATATCTTCTCCATGGGAAGACTGGGCAGTTCAGCATATTCTCTCTGAAGTACTATAGCCCCTCTGGTTAAAAAGACCACTCACAGACAAACATTTTGATTTCAGATGACATGTGGCTGCTGGGGAAGCAACTGTGACACAGTCAATTCACTATTCTGGACTCTGGTTCTGTGGGTGGAGCAGACCGGCTATGGTGGACATTAGAGGCTGAAAACTGCTAGACAATAAATAGATTTTATAATTAATAGACATGTCACAGAAAATATTGAAACAGATGTAAGGGAAATTAATATATACTATACCAAAATCACACTGGGGTGTTTCCTTAGGATGAAAGCTTCCTCTAAATATGCTAACACTTTCTTTTTTTCCTTTTTCCCAGCAACAGCAGAGCTGTTTCACAGCTTGTAGAACAACCTTTCTCCTCACTTTTACAGCATCCCATGTGTCCGTCTGATCTGACAGAAGAGTACATAGCATACAACCAATGTTTAAGATGTAAGAAGAAAATAAGCAGGAGTGAAAAGTGGTTATACATTGCTCTGCCTTCTGTGTCTTTCTTCCCCATTCTCCTCTTAATACAAAATGACTGTAGAGCTTTTATGAAAAGATTGGGGTTATATTGTGATTAAACTTCATCATAATTACCAGATTTCCAGTCAAAAAAATTGTTCATAAAATGCAGCCACAGGTCCAACTCAGACTGCTTGTTGTGGCACCAAAACAAACAAGTTACAAGTAAAAGGGATAAAATATATGTTAATGGACATGAGGTCTCTTTATTGCTTTGTACAGTGAAGAAGGAATTTCCTACATGTGAAGGCAAATGTCAGCTGCTCAAAATGCACTGCCAGCTTTGGACATGGCAATAGATAGCACTTTCCACTACAAGCCTTTCTTTTTTAGAGCAGAGAAATGTGTTGTGTGTATGTGTATATATATATTAGAGATGCAGATATTAGGACAGTCACATCAATTTCTATCACAGACTACTAAGGCACGGATAAATAGTCACACAGTTTCTTAAAAGTGCATCACATAGTTGCTAAGTCTCAGTAACTGCTCTTATTTTTCGACATCAAAAATAGATTCAGACATTTTTAATATCTATATTGAATTAACTGACAGTAACTGACTCTGAATTACTACATCTATATTTAGAAATCTCTGTACACAGTTTACTGCACCAAGAGTCACACTCAGCTATTCATACATTGTTTCCAGAAGTGATGGGTTGTACCAAGTGCTAGGATTCGTCACAAAGTCACCGATTAAGTTTTTCATTGTGCTTCTCATTGCCCTTAATAAGAAAGCCATGGAACCCAGGATCCTTCCGATATTTTGGAAGAAGAAATTAATACATATGCAGACCACATACATACATATATTATTTACTTTCTACATTTCTAAACATTGTAACTTTCAGCTTATTTTAATTATAATGATACTGAACAGTAACTTGGTGATTGCAAATAAATCTTTACATTCAACCAATAACTCAGGAGATCTGCAAGCAGCTTCCACTCTTGAGACCTGTCTGTGGAGTCTGTCTTGCACGTAAATCTAAGAATTCCAGAAAAAAAAAATATTTTTCAGTTGGAAAGAATACAATTACAGACTGAAGACCAAAGGACAAGAAACAGAGTTACAGTGGGAAAACAAAGTCAGCTGGGTTTTCAAAAGTCAGAAAGTGTCCGAAACAAAATCAGACAGAATGACTCTGTATCCCTTATTTTAAGAACAATCCCTTATTTTATTAATTTCTTTTATTTTTTTGTCTTTAAAGATCGAAACAAAATATAAACATTAAGTAACCTTATTTTCAGTGTAGAGTTTCACTGCAGGAACTTATTAACAAAAACTAACAACAGAAAAATAAAAAATATTTAAAATAAATTATCTACATTAATACAGTAACTTGCATATCTGAAATATAACCCAATTATTTCATTTCATCATTCAAATTTTACTCTTTGTATCTTGATGTCACCCCAGACTTCTGTTTTTTCATATTTAGGTAAAGAAATAGCATATAAGGTGAAAGGAAACTTCTGGAAATGTTTCCTTTCCCCCCATTCCAAACAACTGTTGTCTGAAATTCATTCAAATGTACTTGTTCTTCAAAAGAATAGTTTACACTTTTGCAGTACCTTAAAATCCAAATATTCTAAATTACTTTATGAACTAATTTTAGAAATGCCACTGAAATGCAAAGGAAAAGAAGTGTGAATAGCTCTAGACTGCCTTAAAATTAGTTTAGCCAGGGTTTTCCTGTATGCTTAATCATTTAATATTTGAAGATTTATCCTGCATACTTTCTGTGGGAAAGATTCTGCATAGTGTCTAAAGTCTACTGGCCCAACTCTGAAAATACAGAGCAAAGTGATCAGGACCAAAGATTGGCTCTTAACAGGGAATTTTTAGCTTATTGCCTTCCTTTCACAGATCATAGACATGCTAGTGACTCTAATGATTACATCCAACTAACACCCAATCCCTAAAAACACAACTTGTTCTTTCCAGAGTGAGTTCGAAGATTTCACATAGCTCAATAAAGACAAATGTTTGTCATAGGGCTGCAGTTTATGCAGAAGTTTCTCAGTTGCTCACAGTGGACTCTCAAGTACAAGTATCAGAACAAAGAAAAAAAAAAAATCAGTATAGGCTCCAAGAACAAAATTCTTTTTTCAAAAATGTTAAATTATATGAAAGCTAAGTCCTACGAAAGCAATAAAAATGTACCACAATTTAGTCGTACATCATTCATACAAACCACTTGATTGCAACAGTAAATTAATATAATTCTCCAAGTTTCACCAGATTTTAAATCATATATCCTAGTAGAAGAAAGTTTACTGTTCTGAGCATTGTATTAGCTCTTCTTTCAGCAGTGTAGATAACTAAAATCTTAGTTTAACAGAGCTTAACTTTCTGTTGTGACTGAGGTGTCCAGTCACGACAATCTCAGTGTAGTTTTGAAAGCTGTTTATTAATATGCATATGAAAGTTTTGTAACTAATTTTCAGTTTGATCTTTTTCAGTCAACAGTGAATGTAACTAAAAATATATGAAAATATAGTGTAAACTAAAATTCCACTTATTTCAACTTTGACAATGTAGCACCATTTATAGGTAGTGGTGTTACCGTTGACAATTCCACTCTGCCTACAAATTAACTGAAAATGAGCATAAATATTTGCTTTCAGTCAAACAGCCACCAAGGTGCATTATCAGGAAGTCATCCTTCAAGCCTGAACAGTGTATGACAAAAATTTGTCAAAATTATTTAAGTATAATGTGCATTTTACCTTGAGGATGTAGAACTGCTAAAGCATATCCCGATAGTTACTGAAAGACTATTAGAATGTTTTCCAGCTGATAGAAATGGCTTCAGACTATTAAGAAAGGATACACAATTGCAGTTTTTAAGTTCTACGTGATGGAAGCTGGAGATGATAAGAGAGAGTTTCAGTGGTTTTTAAAATGTGCAAAGGATTTTTATAATGCAGTCTGAACTTGGATGTTTTCTTGTCCTCAGACTTACAGATAATTAAAAGAAGTGAAGGCTAATTCTTGAAGAAGAGATAGGTGACCCCCTTCCTTGATTTGATTTTAGACATTCTCAGCCATTGAAGTACCGACGGCTTTATTTCCTTTCTGTAGCTCTTCCAAACACAGCTGATCTCCATGTTTTTCCCCCTAATACAGTCCCTGCAGTTCAACCTGTGATTATCCTCTTCACAGATTTCCTGAAATTCTTGGATTTCCTTGTGAGAACAGGCATTTCTTTAGTCATGATTTGTGCCATTTATTGCCGACCAAAGCTAAACAGTTTACACAAATTATTTGATCAAAAAAGGTCTGCTATTATTTAAATACCTATTCACAAAACAAATCAGAAAATTTAAAATTCAGATTTGAACTTTAGCAAATGACACTTCCACAGTCTGATTCAGCAATTCTCTCTAACAAAGCTGACTCTTCATGAAGTCATAAAACTACAGATGGAGGTTTGAAAATTAATAGACACAAATCACTCGCATCAAGAGTCATGCACTAAGTAATTATGTAGCGTTCACCTTCGAACTTTTATTCTCTCAGTTTCTTACCACTTGTGAAATGATTGATGTCTTTTCCTATCCAAATAGGACAGTGGAAAGAATATTTTCCTCATTTAAATAGATTTAGGCAGACCTTAGAAATGCGCTGAATGTCGATTAGGTTAGGAGTCAGCTTGAAATTAAAATGAAATTCAGCTGTTACTGTAAAGAGTTCCAGAGCACAACTTAAAAGAGTAAAGATAAACTGAAATGTATTAAAATTGACAAATATATTTTTTAAAAGAAACTGGAACTAATAATAGTTGAATTGTATATTTTTCACAAATAACCATAGGCAAAAAACATTGTATTTGCATAATGCAGTACTGAGACAACATTAAACGAAGGCCAGCATATCTATTCTTCAGCGCAGCCTATGTCCTTCATAGGAAATTACGAGCTAGCATGGAATACGTAGTAGCACCTCAATGTTCATCACATCAGACCAGAGGAACGATGCCATGCAGCTCTCCAACAAATCACAGCTAAGCAACACTGTTTAAAATTAGATTTTCCATGACCAATCCACATAGCAATTTTTTTTCATGTCATGAATCAATTGAAGAGATTTTAATCTCCATGCACATACTCCACAATTCACAGTCACAAACTATGTCCTTAATGTTACCAAGTAAAACAAAAATGAAAAAGAAGGGTGACAAGAAGACCTTTTTGCAGCTTGGGTCTCTGAGAATTGTGTACTCTCTTCCTCCCCTTCCAAATCTCAATGCCTCCTCCTCTCCAAAAAAATCCCTTTAAGTATCTGTTTGACTGAGTGCAAAAATGATCAAAGCACAAGTAATACAAACCCTTTAGGTTTCAGGCCCAACCGTCAACTGAAACAGAGAGAGCACTGGGTTCGAGTGCCATCATTTCCCCACATCACAGGTGGGCGAGATGTTAGAAAGCTACGATGGCGCAGCACTCAATTTGAGATCATTTTCAGAAGCTACAAAATTCACCTCTCTGTTTCGGGGCTGCTGGAGCTGAAAAGCTTCAACAATCAACTCCCAAGAACACTCTTGCACTTGGCACTGGTTGTCACCGGAGGCCAGGCCCTGAGGACATGCGCAGCCCTACCTGCACACACCACCACCCCACCACCACCACCCCCCCACCCCGACCCTGGCCCGGGGCCTCCCCCCCCCCGCCTGCAGCCCAGGACTCCATTTCAGCCCGGCCTGTGGCCATCAGCCCCTGCCTGAGCACACTGCCAGGGTGCTGCCAGGGCCGGCAGCTCCCTGGCAGGATCCCCCAGGCAGGGTCTAGAAGCCAGGGCCTGTCGCACCACCCCAGGCAGGAGTGGGCAGCCAGGGGACACTGGGGCAGCTCCAGCCCCGGGCATCAGGCACCTTCCTGGGGACTGGCACAGGCCAAGGCCAGGACGGGCTGTGGGCCTGCAGGTGGGCCCGGATCGGCAGGGCCTATGGCCAGGCAGGGCCGTGAGGAGCTGCAGACCGGCCCTGCTGCAGCATCACTGGGGTAGGGTCTGACGGCCCCAGGGGTTGACATGGGGTCCAGGGTAGTGGACAGGGTGGGGAGCCCCGGGGGCCAGGCAGGGACATTGGGGCCTGTTGGTGCCCCCAGGGCCCTGAGATAGGAATCCTGAAAAAAAAAAAAAAAAGCATTATTTGAGCTGTACAGTCGCCTAGCCAGGGCTTTAGAAACAAGCCGACAGTGTTTTTCCAGCAATATTCACGATCCCCACTTTTTTGGCCACTTAACCTTTTTTCTGACTCAGCTGTCCAATTTATGAAATGAGCATAACAATATCTACTTTTGAAGAAACTTCACACCCCTGGTCACACATTCTCAAAGCAGTAAATATTACTACATTGCAGAAGTATGAACGAGAGGCCAAACAGATCATTTTCTTTTATTCTGACTAGTTGCGTCATTCATCAGAGATGTATTGCAGATGGAGAAAGAGGGAAAACATTTTGTTGTCTTTCCCTTCTCCCTCTCCCAAAATTAATACATTTACAGGTGCTGTTGAAATACAATTTACATCTTTTAACCTCCATCTGTGTCATTTGCAGGAGTTATGATAATACTTCAGCAATCCTCTACTCCCATCCCCATGGAAACTGCCATCAAACTGCCAAAAATGGGTCAGAATGCTTTAAACTAATCACTTTTCAATGGAGGAAGGCCTGTTTTTTCTACAGCAGTTTCCATGGGATCAGAGGCCATTACTGGTTGCCAATTGTTTAAAATCTTGTCAAGTGCACCGGCAAGTTGTCAGCCTTTTTAAATGCTACTTTTTTTTTTTTTTTTTACCAGACTTCTAAAGCAGAATTTGTGAGCCTGATTCTTGTCCTATCCCATCAGTTGTCAGCCATCAAAAACTCATGAACTCAGTAGAGTTTCACCAGTTTGAAACCAGCATGGAAGAAGTTCTATCATTTAATTTTGGAAGAAAGTTTTCAGTGGGATGAATGAAAGATTATTTTATTATTTTCATTCCACAAGTTAGCTCAGCACCATTGTAAAAGGAAGAACTCCTGGACTGGCACTGTCAGCCAGCACAGGAAAAGGCTATGTATCAGGAGATGGAGGCCGCAGTCACAAAGATCCAATGGACTTCCTTTGTGACTTTCTGTTCTCACCTATGCCACCTTTATATTAATTTCCTAATCTACAAAAATAAGAAAAATTAGAATATCAGGTTCCATTGAGAAGAAGTGAGAAGTAATACCAACAGGCAACTCTTCTGGCTGTTTTGCTATGTAGTTCCTTGAATAAGTGCTGCAAGGTGAATCTCAGTTATTTCTAGGTTTATAGATTAGCCCTGTGCTAGGAAATCTCCTTTGGTGTAAACAAGAATTTTCACATGAATAACAGCATCTGAGTCCAGTTATTACATTAATGGTAAAGAGCTAGATTTCAAACCAATCTATTAAAATTATATACGTATGCCCAAGAGAATGTATATGATTGGGTATGCGACTGCTCTGGTCAGAGCATCAGGTTCTGCAAAAATCCAAATATTTAAACTGCTAAAGGCACAGATTATCATTAATTTGAACAATGATATTGGACAAGTAGAGGAGCATAAAAAAATTCTAACTACAACTCACTGTTTTACAAAGAAAACATTCTAGGAAAGAAATGTTAATTATACAATAAAACTTTAAAAAGATGAAGTTATTTGGAACCTACAGTCCTATATTCAGAATTAGGACAAAGCATGGCACTCCTATTAAAATAGTTGGTAACTTGTGAACAGGTTTGCAGATATGCAGCCAACTACATGGTTCTCCCCTATTGTAAGATTATACTCTTTTATTCCAAACGCACGAGAAATAGGATTTGAAAGTAATAAGTATGTGACTAAGTAAACGTCAAGAGAGAAAAAAAAGAGGAAAAAGCATCCTCACCTTCCACCACTGTTGCAGTGTTACACCCTGCATGTTCCTGGAAGGATACAGTAATTAGGGACTCTATTTTTCAGGGGTACTAAATATCACTCAATGAGACCAGCTGCAACCATTGAAAACCTCAGCTGCTTATGGGGATGGAAAGAGGAATGAGAACAAAGCGTTTAAAATGGTTAAGGTCAACAAATTTTTGAACTTAATGGATATGTGACAGTTTTGTTGAATAGAGTTTTAATCTTGTTGTTTAAGGGCCAGGACCTCCTGAGGTGCAGAAATGGTGTAATCAGGTTAAGAACTTTGCCTGGAGCACCTTGTTTTGAGAGGTTGGTTGGATCCATTGGGCTTTACATCAGGATACTACTTTCTCCTCTGGATCTCCTGAAACCTTTGCATTGACCTTAAGACTAGCAATTAGCTCTGGCACAGGACAGGTGCTATCCACACCTGAGAGCTAAAGTCATTGGAAACAGCTGCTTTTGAACAGTCTTTTCAGAATAGTTCCGTACATTCTTATTTATCCCAGTGAGTTTAATTGTCAGAGCATTAACTCAGTTAAAAAAAATCCTGTAACCTTGGATTTTTTAGCAACAAAAATCAAATCAACTTCCCCACTGACTCTTTCATAACAAGTTTTATAAAGATTTTGTCTTCAGCAAAACCCGAAAGGCTGTTGTAGGAAAGCACTGTTGAGAGCTTTTCACACAAAAGCAAAAGAAAGCCAGGCATGCTTTCTTCAAATTGATGTTAAATGATCAATTCAATTTTTCTGGAGATACATGACCACTGACTGTATCACAGGCTCTTTACTCTCTTCTGTTGGGTCTTTTCTGGCCTTTCTTTCAAAGTCCTCATACCTTCTCATTCAGCCTCCTCCTGGACTCAAAATACCATGGCTCACTCCTAAAAAAACTAATTTTTTTCTGGAAAGTGCACAGGAGCTGAGAGAAACTTACACTCCTGACTTATACTTCAGCTTGCCTCTGGATATTGTTTGTTTAGCCTGTAAAATGCCACACATCCCAATTGTGATGTACAAACTGCACAACAAAAAGCAATGCATTCTTTTTGCTCTCACAACTTACCTGAAAAGGAAAAATAGAACAACATTACAATCCCCTAGTCAGTATTAAAAGTGGGGTAAATACTATAATATTTACTTTTCCCTTATTCTATCTATTCCATATTTCTGTGGTTCTGGAAAAGCTGATATTAAAGTAAATTAAAACTTTGCTCCAGGACTTAGTGTCAGACATTGTGCTCTTTATGTTTCTTATTATTCACCCATATCTTCCTAGCAAGAATGCTGGTATTGTTTGCAGAAGTCATTTTTCTGAGTCTCATCACTATGGGTCTTGATATTGTTTTTATTAATTAGTAATCATTATATATCAGAGTCTTGCTCTTTTGTTCCATCTAGGAGGTAATTCCTGTCCTCAGATGCCATTGGTTTGAATAGGAGTGTCCTGCATACATCCAATTTTTTGTTCTTCCTGTTTGTGGGGTTTTGTTTTGTTTTAGGACTTGAAAAAAAAAAGATAAAATTAAAAAAAACACTCTGGAAAAATAAATCGCATGTACGAAATGATAGTTCCCCCCCCCCCCCCAACTGGGTTACTTTGGGTCACATTTCATTTTCACGTCAAGAAAAAACTGGATGAATAGTGAATGGGAAAGTATCATTATAATTGGAATCCTGCTGGTTTATGCAGGCCTGCACATCTGGAATAGGGTGGGAAAAGAGAAACAGAAGAGTGGGAAAGGCTGGATTCGTCTCACTAGACAAAACCAGGGAGTCTGGAAAGCACATGTAGTCTGGTTTCTTAAGTTACAGCGAAAGTTAGCAGTCAGAAAAGAAAATGTTCAGCAATAAGCCCTTCCTCCCCACATATCTGATGTTCAGAAGTGCTCCTGTTCTCTCTTTGAAGCTATACCTCAGCCACATCCATTAGTTACTTTCTATGAATGTGTGAGCTATTCTCCTCCTCTGCAGGCCCCAGTGAACACTTAACTAAGGTGGCAAAGTGATTCTTCTCCAGCCAGCCTCCTAGTTACAGATTAACAGGAGCAGCCCTGGTACCATACAGCAATTTAGACAGGCAAACACATTCATTCATGTGACTGATAAAATGTGTTTGCTTTGTGTTAAAGAATCTATAAAAGCCTTTTCTAACACTGCTATTGAAAAAGTCATGGAGGTTTCATTAGTGGTAAGCAACTTTAGTGCCTTATCTGGGACACTATGGTGTTACACACATGGGTCTGCACCCAGTGGCCTTTATAGCTCTTTGGAGGCTTCATTTTGGACTCCAGCTGAGCCCCCAGGCAGGGAAAGAGCAGAGGCATAGCTAGCCTCCGTAACTGTGAAAATTACCACCCGGTCTCACAGATGAGAGGCGTAGCACAAGGATGCAGGTCTGCAGCCAATCCAGAGAGCCTTCTCACTCCCACCTCTCCAAAGCATGCAGCCAAGCCATTTGTACACTAAAGTCCAGAAGAGAGACAATGCATGTCATTTGCTAAATATATGCTGCAGGAAGAAGCCACAAGGCTACATTAGAATTCAAAGACAGTGACAGTGTGGTGATGTGCACTGTCAGGAAGTATCACATAACCCAAGCACTATTATTTTTATTACCATTATTTTGTCATCTCCATCTTATTTAGCTCTCCACTTATACTTCCCAATCCATCATACAGCATAATTACATTCAATAAATGAGATCTCAAGTTACATTAGAAAAAGAAACTCATTCTTAGAAGTTTCTCAACTGAGTCATAAGCAATTAAAAACATCTCTGAGTGCTTAGTTTAATTTTCTTGAATGGGAGAAGTCTTAGAAGTAGGTAGAAGTAATTTCCTTTGCGGAAGGGCCATGAATTCATATTACGGCATATGAATAATGCATTGTTCCATTTAAAACATCTGAAGAGCCAGCATGGTCTGCTGAAAGCTGGACCTACTGGCAATATAAAAAAGGGGCCTGAAGTTCTGCAAATAAGTCAAACACAAGTAATGCAGTGCTGAGGAACCCTGGGGTTGCCTCATCTGTCAGACACAGCGGGCCTATAGAAGAGGGGACCTCGTCTTGTTCCAAGCACAAAGTTGGCTAGAGAGATGTGAAAAAAAGTAACTTAATAAAACTAGTCTACTTCATGTAGGGCAAGTTATTTGTGTCTCTCAGCCTCTTGACCATAAGCAAGGTCTAGGTATTTCCCACCGAGACTAGAGATCTGGTGAAAAAAATACTTCCCTCAGCGCTAGTGTCGCTGAAGCAGCATATTCATCATAGCCAGCACTGCAAGATTTTATAACTAACCCTTTCAGATCTTAGAACAGAGAACACATCAGGTGTATTAATTCAGCAGCTGCAATTCTGACTGCATAGCTCTACCACCCTTAACGCCCAGCTTTGCTGGGCCCAGTAATCCTGGCTAACAAGCTCACCTTAAATATACAGCCAAGAGACTGGGGAAATTGGTGTAGAAGTTGTTTAGGACCATAACTCGGTTTGGGATCTTCTCTTATTTCTGAGAAAAAGTGTACTTGTTAAAAAAAATACAGCTATAAAAGCAAAATCCTTGTTCTGAATTAATGTTTGTATAATCAGGACTGACACTTTAGTATTTTTCTGCTCTGGCTAATCTCAGTGCCTTCTGCAGAAAATATAAAGTGATTCTCCATTGTTTCTATTGGCTTTCTGGACAAAAGGCTCTTTGTGCACTGCAGGACCAAAAGCATTACATACAGTAAATATTTGAGCCAAAGGTGTGCTACTGATAGGTTTGTATCCACTAGCATTTTATGTTGTTCATGTTGCTGGCTTGCATCCCACTTTGTGGCACAGTAAAGTAAATGACTGCTCAGAAAGCTGTTGAGCAGGAATGAATCTGCTACATAATATACAAATTGCAACAGATGATTGCCACTTTAGACAACAAAAATATTCTCTTTAATAGCTGGGAGAACGTAGGTTTCTTAGAATACATAATATACTGTAATGACTCACAGGCTATTTTTGAATACTAGAATACCATGTTAATTTACTTCAGCTCCACCTAGAAAGGTCAATATATAAAAATATGACCACTTCTGCAAACAGAAGATGAAATTCTACCATGCTTATACTGGGGCTCATCTTATTTAGCCTTAACTAACTAAAAGGTGAACAAACTTTAAGTTAGTCAACTAGATATTCTTACAATGGGATGAACAGCTTTAATAGAACAGCTATTACTTTGCTTCAATTTTAGAAGTAGCCAAAGTAACTGCTTCAGATAGGTGCAACTTTCAGACCGCTAAACTATATGAGATTAATTCATTCCTTACTGATGTTTGCGTTTCACTGCGAAGTACCTTACTACAGTTGGAGTACAATACCACTGAGAATAAGAAAGAGAGGCAGAAGATGGGCCTTTGTTAAAGAGCAATTTATTTCATGGTGTAGGGACAAACAAGTTAAATTGAAGTTATTTCTGCCACCATTACTTGCCTAAATCCTTCTTTACCAAAACAATAGCCCTACTGAGATATCAGTGGTATTAACTGAAGAGTTAGGTAAATAAAGCTGGCAGAGTTGACAGCGTGATCTAACCCTATTCTCTTTTTCAGATACCATGTGAATGTGATTCCTATCATGTTCTTCTTTCAGTTAAATGCCAAAAACAAGCCAAAGATTTCAAAATCTTATCCTCTCACTCACGATTTGAATACACACCCAACCTTGTACATGGTAAATAAAAACTGAGCCATGTGCATTAGATCATGTCAAGACCCAAACAAAATGCATGCTTGAATTTCTAGCATGGATTTAACTCAGACAATTCCTAATAGATATCTTGGAACAATGTCGTGCTATTTATTCTCCTCTTGTAGTTTCTGCAACTTCATTTCTGCAATATAATACAGCATTTCTAGGAATATAAAAACATTTTCCTCTTTGACTTTTGCAGACACAAAAATTTGGTTATTCTTGAGTATTAACCCCTAAAATGCAATGATGGGAACTTCCAGCTTCCAATCCAATGTATGTCTGAAAAATAACATGCCCCATGTGGCCCATAATTCGCCCTTATTCTACAAGATGCCCCAATGACTTAGCAGAACCTTCTTTGAATAAGAACAAAAGAAGTTACCCTTAATTTAAGGACACAGACTAAAAACACTGAAATGGAACCAAAGATTGGGCCAATAAATATTGTCCTCTGTATTGATATTTCACTTAACAATCCGGGCATTTTTTAATTCTATTTGGTGACATTTTCTGGAGAGGAAGGAGGAAGAGAAGAAAAGCAGAGAAGGGGTAGGAGTTTTTTGGGTTTACTATGAGTTTTGGAATGGAGAGTTTTGAGCTAAGCTGTCATCTGTTTTTTAAACCACAAACATAATTAACAAAATAGTTATAACAGGATAGAATTCTTTAACCAAAGCTGAAATAATTTCTAAGAGATGTATGATTCTACTAAAACAAAATGTATCGCCTCCCTCAAGAAATTACATGGTAAAGTTCTGTGGTGTAAGTTGTCATGGGATTAGAAGATACTCTAGGTTGGAAGAGACCTCAGGATTTCTCTAGTCGAACCTCCTGCTCAAAGCAGGCTCAGCCATGAGGTCAGACCAGAATGCTCAGGGCTATGATCAACTGGGTCTTGAAAACCTCCTTGAAAACCTCTTGAAAACCAAGGACAGAGACTACATAAACCCTCTGGGCACTTGCTCCACTGCTCCACTGCCTGACTGTCCTCAAGGAGAAAAGGTTTCTCCCTGTGTACAGTTTCAATGAATGCCTGTTGGGTCTCATCTTCCCACCATGTGCTGCTGTGCATAGCCTGGCACCACCCTCTCGATAACCTTCCCACAGGCACTGGGGGGCTGCTGTTGGTCCACCTTTGAAGCTGCCTCCACCCCAGGCTTGAACACCCATTTTTTATTTGCAGCAAATCCATGATCTGTAATACAAATCATCATAAATCCTTCTGCATTCAGCCCACACAGAGCTTCAGCTGACATTGCCCTTAAGAGTGTCAATCAAGGAAAAGGCTTACTACTGACATGGAAGCTCCAATCTGCCTGCTTCCCTCATATGAACCAAATTCTAATTTCACTTTCTTCATTGCAGCCTCCAGCAGCACCTCAGACGTGCTGTGAGGACCAATGACTTTCTTGTGCTGCATAAAAACATACTGCAACTATGAGGCATTATTACGGCTATAAAAATAGTGAATTGATTGTACAACACAAACTGTCAAGTATCAGATTGCATTACAGCTTCCCAATACCAATAATATGCACCCAAGGAGAGAAAAGGTAACATGAAAAGACTGTTACAGTTCAGACAGGTATGTTACCCATGCAAAAATGATCTTTTACTATGAGTGTAGTGTAATGCAGTTTCACACCTTTCTAACCAACTCTAGAGAGGCTTCAAAGATCTAAAAACTTTGAGATCCTTTGGTGGATATGAGGAATGTAATGATGAGTTTTCTAATGAGTACAATTTCTTCTAGCCTATTGTACAATAACATAGTATATATTACAATGGAAATGGTCTCAGTAAATGCTTTTTGACTTGCTCCACCACATCGTCAGCCAGCCACCCTTAGGTAACCAGCTCCCTGCTAAACCAGACACAGATGGCTTCCTCACTGAGGCAGACAAGGCACTTTCTTGCATCCCATTCCACCACCTCGTTCAGAGATTTGGTAACCAGCATCCAGGGATACAGTCACATCTGAATTTGCCACAGACGTTTTTTTCTACAGTGAATATTTGACTATGATTCAAGTTTAACTAAAATATGGATACACTCATGCACGTAAGAAGCACAAAGCAACACGGAAACAAAAATAGTTCACATCCTGCCATTAAGGTGCTGGCCTGAAATTTCAGTTTAATTCCACATTTCACATTTTTTAGCATGATATTATGTAAATCATTCAGTCTCTCTATGCATTTGATTCTTACATGCAAAAGTGATTTTAAAATACCCTTTTTGCTGTCCATTATTTGTTTGCCGTTGTTCTTTTATATTGTCAGTCCTTTGGGGAAAGTACCATCACTTTCTCTTTGTAAGGGCTACACAATATTCAACAGTATATCCAGTTCAAGTAGATGCTAATTTGCAAGGGCATTATACCCTAAACTTAGGCAGGATAACCGCATAGCACTCAGCAGAAACTGACTGCCTGAGTTTCCATGCCGGTTTTTGGGCAGGGTCTTTAATCTGCTCTGAGCAACACTTCTCACTCTCCACAGCACTCAGCTTTACGCTCATACCTACATGAGCTGCAGTCACAGTTTAATTGGTGCTCTAGGCAATAATGTTACAAAAGGTCACAGCATGCATTATACCTGAAGCCATGTGGAAGCCTGAAGATGAATGTGGAAACAGAGGGTACAAACAGTGTAGCAATGGCATAAATTATCTGGTAAGATTAACTCTACAGTTATAGCCTGTCAGCATTCCACTGGTCACTTAACAAGAAAGGACAATTTAGCTATTGGCATTCACAAAGCCTTTTGTAGTTCTGGACACATTTTTTACTGGAGCTATGAAATAAAGTTCCTCTGCAGCAATACTTCAAGAGAACATAATGAACAAATAGGGTGACAGGAGCAACAGGTTTTGGTGAAATATAACATTTAACACTCTTTTGATAGTCTGAGCACACATAAGGAAAACAGAATTTAGCCAAGAAAGCAATTAAAGCTTCAAGCCAAATCATCTGTGGGCATAAATCAGTTGTACTATTTTATACAAGGTGAAGAGCTGGCCCTGAAATGAATTTACCCTGCTGCTGTGTTATCAAAGAGCTTCTATTCACCTCTCTTGCTCACCAATGCTTGAAAGGAAGCATCCCATGAAGTACATGCCAGAATCCACACGATATATCTCATTGCATTTCCTCATCATATCCCCTCTGCTGATGACCTCTGGACCCTTCCTTTCAAATCCTCTGTGTTCTGATACCCCCACTGCACAAACATGGTTACCTATTTCCTACAGAAATAAACTTTGCTCAGTAACCATGGACATAGTTTATCCAGTCAGGAAAACACACAAAACAACTGTCCATTGTGAAAAAAATGAAAATGCTCCTGTTCCCATTCAGTGACCCCATCCCCACTGACACCAGAGCGGCAATTTTTCTTATCTGAGGAAACATGACCACATGGGAGAAGATTACGCACTGGAATATTGCAATCACATTGAGCAATGCCTTTCTTTTTCCTCTTCTGTAATCACAGTACTGAATGATAGATCTGACAGGATTTTATTGACACAGACTTTTTATAGATCCAGTTAAAAGGTCCCCAGACGCTCATTCAGCTTCCTGTACATATAGTACAAAAGCACTGCAGCATCATTGTTAGTTAAAATACATTTTGCTGTGAATAGGCAGGGGAGGAGAGAGGGGAATTCCAAAAGACCTTAATAGACATCACTTCAGTACAAGCACACTACCTGTGTTAGTTTGCCACAACCAAACAGAAATACTTTCTCTTATCATTAACGGAATTGTAAGACATGGCCTCAGTTCTTTGCCTTAATCTATCTGATCTTTGGCATATGTCTCCTTCACCTCATTTCCCTATCTCAACAATAAAGACTGGTTCCTTCACTTCATCTATCTTGTCAAATTAGACATGTACACTAACCCTTTCACCCTACATAGTGTGGTTGGAATAATGTAAGAGAGCCCTAAAAGCCTCATATCCAGCCACAAAAAGATTCCTGCAGTGAAACAGAGAAGCCATAAAGCTACTTGCAGAAGTAACATACTATATCACGTAACAGCCTGATCTCAGCTGAACCTCCAGAAATACAAAAACTAATTATATCTTTAATTTTATGTACTTTGAGATCCTTAGCTGAAGAATTCAGCCAACTATCACAGTAGTAACACCGATACTAGTTAAAGTTGGAAAATAGTTTCTTCCTTAGCCTCTTGGTTTCACATATTTGTCTACTTTTGAAGCTGATTTTTTTATGCTTTAGGGTAAAAACAAAACAAAACACAACACCAGTACATCTTGCTAAAATGGGAGCAAATTCCCAACAGCTTTTGTGCTATGGAACAGTGGGAAACAAATATACACACACACTTTTCCCATTGTGATGAAATTCTAACCATACTTGTTTTTGAATAGAGCAACAGCAAAAACAGCTGAAGTTTGAAATGTGACACTCAGCACACGTATTGTCCTTAATAAGCAGTACATGGCGTGCTGTGTTTGAGGAAGACACGGTTTTTGCTTTTTTTCTTCAGTACTAATTGGCTGAAAAAAAAATCCCTTCCCATTTTAACAGAGCCTAATAAAGCTGTGCCTTTTTGACATCACAACAGTTATCTCTGCGCAGACTGACAAGCTCATGGGCTGCTGAAAAGATTTGTGTGAGGGAAATGTTCATACATGGATAACATTGCACTGTCTGATTTATAAAATGATGGAAACCTGAGTAAAATCGCTTAAAAGTGGTCACTAATCCACAGACCAAAGATTGGCTCTGGCAGCCCAGACTTAACTCAGTCTAAATCTCAGATTAAGTCAGAACACCCATTTCTTCTGGAAAAACTTGTGATCATCTGTGTACTTCACTGTGCCCTGAATTGCCTTTGCACCCAGCTGGAGGCCTTCCTTCCCCTTCTCCAGTCATGAACGATTTGGAAATGATGTTTCTGGATGCCCCGCTTCCTCTGTCAGTAAGTTCAAGGCCCCTTTCGTACTATTGCGTGCAGAGAAAGAAATGCTGTTTTTCACTGGATGCTGCTGCTACCACCTTCAACTACCTACAGAGTGCAACTCTCCTCCAAAACAGACAACAACCACCTCTACTGTAATCTTCTAGCCTTTAACCTATTTATGGCCACATTTATGCCTTCATCTCTGTGACGACTATAAGTCCACAGCTGTGGTGTACAAAGTCTGATCTGTCTCACTGTGTCACAGGGGAACCTCCTTTTCCTTTGGATCAAGGATTTGGATCAGAGCAGCATGGCTATGTGGGCCATTTACGTGCAGTACATGCCATGTGGACCATCAGGATCCTGGGCCATTATCAGACCAAACCACAGGCACTGAAAGTTACATGCAAACAGCAAGCCAAAACAATGCCATGCCTTAAAGGATTTGGAGCTTGGTCATGCGTAATCCAGGAACATGGTTATATAAATCTCACAATTCATGGGCACCTGCAGGAAGCAGGCTGGCATAGCAGATATCCAGGAACAGATACAGTTTTCAGACAGGAATAGAATAGATGCCCAGGGCATGGAGGGTCACAGGTCTGACATCTAGGACCTATGCGCCTCTAGAGAGATCAAGTGCAACTCAGATACAAAGGCAGGCAAAAGCATTCATTACAATCTAAATGAGTCAGAGCAATCTGTCCAGGCAGAAACAGGAAAGGGGACATATTTACAGGGTTGTGAGCGTGTGTATCACTCTTATTTAATGTTGTCTTTTAGTCATGGAAGCTCCTCAAGCCTAGTGATGCTCCATAAACAGTTGTGAATTCCCCGACACCCTGCAACCAGTCTGACAACACTTCACAAGCTCCCTGTTTCACCTGCTCCATGCAGCACCACAGTGAAACCTCGACGGCACATGGTCTTTCTCTCCCAGATCTTAGCTGGTTAAGTTTTCATTTTAGCACATTCAAAAGATTACTAATACTCATAATTTAACATCGCAACAAGCCAAAACTCAGGTTCTAATCACAAAACCAGACACCTCATGCATGCTGCCCTAGCTTTCCAGCTCGAATAATTGTCTGTGACTGCCAACACAGGACACAAGTAAAACACTAGTACTGACGTGAGGACTGCAAGATCAGTTATCAGCATTTGCAAGCTTTTCTCAGCAGCAGGGAAGGCAGCCATCATTTTCCACCTGTGCAGGTTTTCAGCAGAAACAAGCCTCTTCAACTTCATGAAGAAGAGATAGCTTTTCAGCCTTACACAGGATGTCATGTATGTCATTATAGCAGTGCTGCCTGAATACAATTGAAAAATAAGTGTCCACTGCCTTTCTCTTTCACTTCCCCATTTCCCATCCTCTAGTCACTGACAACTTTAGCTAATCATAGCTAGACTTTCTGCTCCTTCTTGGTTACCTTTGAAACTGTTTCTAAGAAGGTTGTGTCCAACACCATCATTTGGCCTACAGCAAAATCCTAGCACTTCCTTGCAGCCCTCAGTCTTAGACACGTGGCATTGCTGTGAGTCCGGGATAACAGTCCAAGTCCTGATTCTTATGCTGAAGCTTTCCAAATCAAGAGAAAAAAGTATTTTTCTTACCTGTAGATCTTCCCAAGCCTTAAAAATACTTTTGAGGACTGCATGTCAGAAAAGGATCAGGACTTGAATCTCTGAGGTATACTAGGACAACTGCGTTCCTCATCTGCTGAAACATGTCTTTCTATGGCATCCACTATAGCACAGCCCTTAGCCAGACTATAGATTTAAAGGCAAGAAGTGATGCCAGGGATGCTGGCAGGAGGTGTCCCAAGGCTGTGTCAGAGAACACAGAAATGGCAGCTTTGTGAGATCACAGAGAAGATCTTTGATGTCTACCGTTCTCAGTCTTCAGCCAACACCAGGTTGGTGGCAACACATGACAAAAATCCTGGCAATGAAATACAGTGCTGTAGCAAGTGCCACAACTATCAGTTGACATCTTGATTTTTGCCAGCAAAATGCACACTCCACCATGATCCTTCAGGTTGTAGCTGCACCAGGGATATAGAGAAAAAGAGTAGGCAAGGAGAAAGATGTAGTCCACTCATTTCTGTGATCTCTACAAGGCCAGCTAGAAGGGTTGTCTCCTCTGTGCAACTTTCCATAGCTTCAAACAAGTTACTGAAGCTCAGACATCATGCATTCTACCCTATCTGCCATCACTGAGGGATACAGAAAGAGCAGAACTGGTTTGCAATGGCTCACAGATTGATGGAGAAAAACACTGTCCTGTTAATAGAAAACCTCACCAGGACTACAACAGAGAGAGTGGCAATTTGCATACTTTCAGTTCCCCTGGAACAGATCAGGTAAGTCAGATAGGCCACCCCTGGCCTTCACCCATGACTGTTTTGCAGATAGCTTGGACAACTATCTTTTACAGCTTTCCATACTTCTCAAGAGGCTCCAACCCTTGACGTCATGATATCAAGTCTTGTCGATAGATAGTTAGAAGTCAGGAATTGCTAGCTTCTGTTGCCGCGTGACAACTGCATGGTCAATGTCATGAGCACAGTGCTTACCACCATAGCAGATACAGACTAGGCTGTCATGTACCTCTTTCAGTAGTCTCAGTAACTATTCCAGCCTTGAAACTCAGAAACAAACTTTACTAGCTAAATTTTCTTAGTATCTTCCCCATTCATCTTCACCTGACATGATTAAAAATTCAGAGTATAATAGATCCATACCTATATTTTCATCCACCATTGGCAGAAAACTTCATTTTTTGCAGACCTGGAGAGACACATAAGTGTTACAGAAATGGTAAGTATCCTATAATTCTCAGGTCTACTCCTGTTGATGATGGTTAGCACCTCTGTAACACAGACTGAATGCGGGGAAGTCTCAATCCTAATGTACTGTACAATTTGCGGAAGGCATTAGTCTTGTCTTTTCCTGGTTTTCCTCTTGCGCTGACCTTGGAAGCAGAAAATCAGGCTGCAGAGGCAATTACTTACACTAATCAACCCCAAAATCATAAAGCAAAGGAACGCTTCTTCTACCAGGCACTACTGAAGCTCAGATTCAGACATATCTCAGTACCAAGCTCTTGCTGCAGCACCAAGCCTCTTCAGTTGGGGAGCTGGACCTATGTCTTGCTTTTAATACCAAAACTGCCATCAAACTGTACAGAGGTCCTTACATACAGAAGATGCCTCAGAGCCATGGAATCACCTGGGTGTTTGCAAATCAGCATGGCATAGTGTCTTTTGTTTAAAATATAACACACTCCATCATTGCTGAAAGAGAGCATTTTGATAAGGTCATCTTGATAATTCTGAATGGAAAGTTCTTAGAAAGAGGTATTAAAGACTAATTAAACTCTGGTGGTTCTTCTTGAACTTAGTGGGGTATGAGGATTTTCATCACTTTGCAGATTTCCCCTCATTGTACAGACATGACTGAAGAACAAAAGTGTGCTCACTAAATGATTGTAAAACTTCATTGTTTCTTACAGAGTTTTAGCATAGTTTTCACAGAGGGGGATTGAGGGGAATGTTGTTAGGTTTTGGCTGGAAAACCGTATTTCAGAACAATGCTAATCAAACTACTAATGACTATCCCATGGATAAGTGTGGCCAGCATTGTTCCTTGCAAAAAAAAATGTACCAGCATTGTTCAGAGACACTAAACTAGGATTCTTTTGGCTACAATTGACAGTGAAACATGTTGGTACATAACACTATTCTGATGGAGAAGGTCTAATGCTTTGGACCTTTACCTGAACATTATTGGTTCCTCCTCACTTGAAACAAAGTTATCAGCAATGCTACTTTTTGCCAGGCTTTCTTCCTTCCAAGCAAGTATGACAGACTGCAAGAACAACTTTTCAGTTCCAGCTAAATGAGCTCTCAGTATAATAACTATAAGCTCTAAGCATAATAATATAATAAGACATTTCTAAACATCCAAAAGATTGTGTTTCATGAATAAGCTGCTTTAAATGCTATTTAAACAAACTTATCCACCACTAATACCAATGTTGACATTGCCCTGGATTTATAATGCATTTTCAAAGGTCATTAATATTGTCATCATCAAATATCCAGCATTTCTTCTCTGAAAGGAGAGGATTTTTGTTTTCTTATATTTGATCTGATAGTATCAAAGAGAAACTTTACAAATTTTTTTCTGCAAACACTTTTGACTCTCTGTTATAATTCAAGACAAAAATAAACTACATATATTCTGAAACCTCAAACATCCGACCAGGCAGGTGTTCAGTTTTTTAACCAATCTTCATCTACTGTAAAGCCAAACTATTATGAATGTTTCTAGGAAGATTTCTAAACGCAAGTTAGCTTGTGCTACCAGAACACTTGGTGTTATGGAAAAAGAATATCAAATACAAAACACTCAAGCAATTTTCCATGTGCACCCTTTTCTTGCCTTCGAGGTACGGCAAATGCTTGTACTCTCTCCACCATACTGACACCATAACTTCATTCTGGGGCATATTCAGCCCACCATTATCACAGCTGAGCGTCGAACCAGTTGCTGGGCTTCCTTTATTTGCTTCAGCTATACAGGAAGGAAACATTGTTTCTGCTATGGGGAGCCCATAATGATATCCCTAATGAACACCCTCTAAGCCACATGGGAGGATCCCAGAGATGCTGGAGATGGAAGTGCAGAAGGCCTGGAGTAGGTTGTAAACGTTGCTGTTGTAGTAGGTCTAAGCACAGATGGTGGCATCAGCTTCCTGTAGCCTCACATCAGACTGATCCTGAACACAGACCTATTTATGAAGCCAAAATGACTTATTTTCACACCAGTTCTTACTCCCTAATCTAATCTCTCTTCTCTAAGAAGGGGGTTTCCATCTGGAGTCCTCTGACAGGTCACAAGATAGCAAGAGAACATATTCGTTTTAACGCTGAAATTCTACCATAAACCAGATGCACTGATGAGAGCTGTCACTGAGTGGGAGCATCCCAGGCCAGTAACTTGGCAGAATTACCCTCAGCACTGTGGGTAACGGCACTCACATCTACCTCCATTATGACCTCTATCTTGTTTACGACAAGTAATCTTACTACAATTTGAGAGGAGTATCAATAACATCTACAGAAAAAGACTGGACAAAATATTTACTTAAAAAAACATTCAAAAATGCCTTAAAGGTGAGATGCACAAAAAGGTGAGAAAATCTGAATAGAACATCCTAACAAGACTTCAATAACTACTGAAAAAGATCAGCACTCTAAGCGAAATAGGGTTAAAGTTTGAAAATGTAAGTTCTTTTCCTGTTTTTTCAGGTGGTTTTTAAATCAAATTTTAAAACAAACAAACAATCAATCAAACAAACAAAACACTCCTGATAACTCTGAATAGTTTAAACCAAAACATCATGACACCCAAGACTCATGGACATCACCAGTTGAAGGCTGGATTAATTTTCTGGTGTTTTCCTTGGGAAGTTGAAAATTAAATGCCCAACAGCTTTGCTCAGGACAAGAAAGGTCTGTGGAGCTTAAAGCCTAGTGCATTTAATGCTCAATAAAGAGTTGTAACTGAGATGCCCACTTGACCACAGACCTTTGGCTCACTCAACAGATACTGGAAAAGGTATTACAGAACTTGCAGACTCTTGCAAAAATTCTATTTTGGAAGGCAAATATCTCAGCCTCACACAAATTTAGAAGAATAACTAGGCCAGTACAAAAGGATGTTTACTGTATTATATTTCCCTTCTAAATGTGAGCCTTGTTTCTTTTATTAAAATAACAGTATGTAAGTGCTTTATCTAGGTTAAGTTATCATTTTGTCAACAAACAAGTACTGTACATCCCACCCACCCAACTTTGGAAATATCCCAAGTAAAAGAAAATAATAGCAATAAAGTAACATCTCAGCTTTATTATTTGATTTTTCTGAAGTGCATCTTTTGTGCAACTCACATGCTTTGCCCATAACACCCTTGGGAGCAGTCAGGGTAGCTACAAGAATCACAGAATCTGTCTCACGCTTGCCTTCACCCACTTGGTTATCTCATAGGCAATCCAAGACTGGATACGCCAAGTACACTCATGAGGTCTAATAAGCTCAAAAGGGCATACTCCAGCCATTTCTGAAGCCGCTATTCTGGCTTACTTTCAGGACAGCAGGCAAGTCAGATTTTGATAGCATATAGCACAGAAATACATGCTATGTGTGATATGAAGCTGTTGTTCATGAAGTAGAGGGTGGCCATCCAGACGGTACTTAGTCATTCATACTGCTAAGCTTTTTTTTTTATTGAGAAAGGTGTCACAAGGCAAGAGAACAGTAGAGTACAGGGCCACTTCAGATAAAGCAAAAAGATAATGCAAAACCTGAAGTAAAGCTCTAATCTAAAATGCGTAAGTTGATGTCTAAAGAGTATTATGTATATCCTACTGTACACTATAGCAACTGGAATTTTCTTCCTTCAGAAGGCTCTTGCTTAGTCACATGAATATAGCTCTACATGGTATTAAACAGGAAGGATCACACTTAAGTCAGAGGAACTCCACTGAGGCAATGGGGTTACACCAGATGAATTGTGGTGTGAAAGAGACATTGACAACAGGGTCAAGCCTTGTGTTTAAATCAGTCCACCACAGAAAACCCTGTCCATAATAGCCAAGGGTATAGCACATTAAAGATACATTGTGAAAAGAGAAAAAATGCCATGCTTTATTTTGTAGCTACCAAAACCTCCTTTTTGTCCTTTGCCATGTGCAAGTCATTGCTAGAAGAGCCTCTTTGTTCAGGCCAAAAAGGCTGGCATGAGGAAAGGGGGGTGGCCTGGTCCCTAAACTTGAGATTCCATTAATATTACTGATAGACTATTCTTTAAAGAGATCCATCTGTTTCTTATTTGGCATATTCAGAATAGTAGCTTGTTACATTTTTACAAGAATCTGTGTGATCCAAGAAAAGCAAAAACTCATGTAATGAAAGAAAGAGAGAGAATACTTATTAAAGAGTCCCATCCATGCTGTACAACTTAAACATCCATCTCAAAAATGGCTTCAGCCTGTTCCGTTCGCAACTGTCGAATTTCTTTGCTTCAGGGGAAGGGGGGTAGAAGGCTACTTATTTCCCTTCAATTTTCCAAATTATGCATAAAAGTAACATCTCCTAAGTCCAGAATAAACCTTCTCTTCTTGCAAGTCAGTATGAAATGCTGCCCTTCATAGCTGTATTACAAACAACAGGTTCCTTCCATCAAACTCCTAAGCTGCCCCTGCAAGAATTTAAGCTGAAGGCATGAACTGAGGTATGATGAAGTCAGGTCAGGACCAATCTATCACAGTGGGGATCTTTGTTTGTATAACAACAGTTGCAAATATTATTCTGAGCTGAGTGAGGAAGTATAGAAGATGCGCTGCCAAAGGTGAAAAAAAAGTCCCAACATACAGACTGGGTCTTTCTTCAAGTATTAAGTATATGATTTCCTAACAACAGAAAGGGCTTATGTTCAGCTTGTAGTAAATAAATAAGCTTGCTCAAATTCCTGAAATACATCAGGAGCATCATTTCTTAGTGAATGCAACCAATATAAAATTATTCAGAATCCAGTGCTTCTGTTTTATCCTAACAAAGAATTAAACCTAACTATTCACACTGTTTATCATCACAGAATCACAGAATCACAGAATCACTAAGGTTGGAAAAGACCTGTAAGATCATCAAGTCCAACCTGAAAAAAAAAAAACAAAAAAAACAACCACAAAAAAACAAACCACAACACACCAAAAACCAACCCACCCAACACCACACAGCACCATGCCCATCAAGCCACATCCCACAATGCCACATCCACATGCTCCTTGAATACCTCCAGGGAGGGTGACTCTACCACCTCCCTGGGCAGCCTATTCCAATGTTTCACTACTCTTTCAGTAAAGAACTTTTTCCTAATATCCAGCCTGAACCTCCCCTGGCGCAACTTGAGGCCATTTCCTCTTGTCCTGTCACTCGTCACTTGGGAGAAGAGACCAACACCCACCTCTCTGCAACCTCCTTTCAGGTAATTGTAGAGAGTGATAAGGTCTCCCCTCAGCCTCCTCTTCTCCAGGCTAAACAACCCCAGTTCCCTCAGCCGCTCCTCATCAGACTTGTGTTCCAGACCCCTCACCAGCTTCATCGCCCTTCTCTGGACATGCTCCAGCACCTCAATGTCTTTCTTGTAGTGAGGGGCCCAAAACTGAACACAGTATTTGAGGTGCGGCCTCACCAGAGCCGAGTACAGAGGCACGATCACCTCCCTGCTCCTGCTGGCCACACTATTTCTGATACAAGCCAGGATGCCGTTGGCCTTCTTGGCCACCTGGGCACACTGCTGGCTCCTATTCAGCCGGTGTCAATCAACACCCCCAGGTCCTTTTCTGCGGGGGAGCTTTCCAGCCACTCGTCCCCAAGCCTGTAGTGTTGCCTGGGGTTGTTGAGGCCGAAGTGTAGAACCCGGCACTTGGCCTTATTGAACTTCATCCGGTTGGCCTCAGCCCATCGATCCAGCCTGTCCAGATCCCTCTGCAGAGCCTTCCTACCCTCAAGCAGATCAACACTCCCTCCCAACTTGGTGTCGTCTGCAAACTTGCTGAGGGTGCACTGCCCCTTCTTCTGGGTGGTACTTGAATCAACATTACAAAATGTTATATGCCTTCCTGATTTATAAAGTCATTTAATCGTATTCTCAATTTTGAGGATGCATATTATTTCTTGACAACATCTATGCATAAGTATTTATACAATGTTTAATATACTATTTAAGTCATGCAATGACAGGATGAGGTTGCAACAACTAAACGTACTTCTGAACAAACAGACAGTGAAAATTCAAGACATAAATATGATCAGAGTAAAAATTTAGTACTAAGACTAGGCTCCTGAGAGGTCATTTGATTTTTAGAGGCAATATTATTTTCAACGAGGTTTCTATGTACTATGATGCCCACCACTCATTTATGCAGCTGTAGGTTCAAGACACTGCCATGAGTCAGCTGTAAGCAAGCAAAGTAGATAATGTAGTTAAATGCCATTACCATTAACCTCCAAATAATTGCCTTTTTTTAATTGCCATATAACTGTACATAAGAAGTGCTATTCTTCTTTTTACAGAGAAGTACTTATCCCATAGTCATGAAGAAAGATATTAAAACTGATGTCAGATAGAAGCTGCTGAAATTTTCTTGAGTCTGCAGATGCTCCAAACTCACAATCAGCAAAATCAAATGATCATCAGGATTCAGAAACAAGAATTGCCATTGAAACAAACTATTTTAGCAGCAGAACCACAAGCTGATGTACTTCTTTTTCAGTTTCAGAATGAAAGATCGGTTAGTCACTTTCATGGTGCTCAAGAGGTGCACGAAAACCAATTCTCTTGCCTTCAACTGCAAACTGCTTGTGCCCAACAAAGCAGCATGCAGTTCTGCCCCCCGTCACAAGCCTCCACTTCTGCCTTGACTCCAAGCACAAAGGGCAGCACCACAAGCCCCCGTTGCTCCCTATTCCACTGCCAAAATCTCTCCATTGATCTTCTACAATGCACTGGTGCTCTGTCAGTCCAAAAATAACACTGGTGTTATGTTTCAAATTTAGGATTTAAAAAAATACAAAGTTAACTGGATAGCAAAAGAGTGCTACTGATTAGCACAGACAGCAAGGGATGAAACTCAGAGTGCTCCGTTACACGAAGGCTAATACACGAGTAGAGCATTTAGTTTTGGTAATACATCTAGCTCATGGGATATTTCACTAGCTGCTCTTTGTGCATTGCCAGTTTGCAATACGGGTGGAAGGAAGTCTTGCACAGAAAATAGAAAAGAACTCTGGTTTCCCGGGCTGGAAGGATAATGGAATGCATCTTTCAAAACTATTACTTGGAAAAAGATGCATCATGAAGCGCCATACCTCTCTGGGACTACAGAGAAGTGCTGATGCTTTGCAGAGGCCACTAGTAATTCCTCCAGCTCAGAAGAGTGCTCCTGATAATGTGCAGGATGTACAGACACACTGAAATAGAGAAAATATATTTCCCTTCAGCTGTCAAGTAATGAAGACATCTTGATCCCAGAGACAGCGTTAATCAGTCTCCAGATAGATCTTAGACTGTTTGTTACAATTTCAAAACTTTGCTTAAAAAAAAAAAAGAAACGAAAGTGTAAAGAGAGACCTGAGAATGCATATATATGTTAAACTGCATCCTTAACGCCATGTGAGCTTCAGAATGGGTTGTGCTGGAACTTACTGCAACTGAATAACGTGCTAGAAGCCCCACTGAAGCCAGGCATCTCCACGCAAGGCCTTCACCATTTTTGTTGGAAAACTTGTGATATAAGCTATTATGTAAATATAATATCTGCATTAGGAAATCTCAGCTCCTTCTCAGCTAAGCCTGAAACAAAAGAGTAGAGCTATTTTCATGTCTGAAAAGCTGTAAACCTGTACTTAATTTCAGAAAGCTGACGATTTAAAATTTCACTTTTGGTCCAGCTGCATTACTGTCATACAGCCCACCAGAGTCATGTACTCCAAGGGAATACACTACAAGAAAGGCGAGATAAAAGGCAGTTTCCAATACCTGCTTTCATCAGAAGCATGGTTCATTCCTGAGAACGAAGGACGGTACCTCTGCCATGAGGAGCCCTTTCCTTCTGGAGACCCATGCTGCCTCACAAGAATTATTGTTAGAAAAGGCTGCATCTGCTGTACCTGGACACAATGGCGGTATTTCTATGCACTGTGGGTAGCAAGGGCTCACCGCAAACTCTGTGTCAGGGTACTATGAGAACGGCGGCTCCCTGGAGCAGAGGCACCGGTAGCAGCGGAGGGCTCTCCAGGCGCCCATCAGAGCAGGGCCTCACCAGCCAGGGCCTGTCCCACCGCCCCAGACAGGAGTGGGCAGCCAGGGGACACTGGGGCGGCTCCAGCCCCGGGCGTCAGGCACCTTCCTGGGGACTGGCACAGGCCAAGGCCAGGACGGGCTGTGGGCCTGCAGGTGGGTCTGGGTCGGTGGGGCCCACAGCCGGGCAGGGCAGGGCTGTGGGGAGCTGGAGACTGGCCCTGCTGTGGCATCGCTGGGGCAGGGGCTGACATGGGGTCCTGGGCCATGGGCTGACATGGGGTCCTGGGCCATGGGCAGGGTGGGGGAGCCCCAGGGGTCCGGCAGGGACACTGGGGACTGTTGGTGACCCCTGGGCCCTGACACTCTAAAGCTGTACTCATCAACGATGCCTATGGAAGTATAGCTGAGTAAATTACGCAATTTTATGAATAAAACACATTTAAAATATTACCAAACAGTAGGATTATGAGCTATTAAAGCTATTAAAAATGCCGGTACTTTGTTCACATATAAGGTAACACGCATTTACTAACTGGTAGACATTATACAGTAGTGCTTGGTTGGAGGAGGGAAGGGAAGAGCCTGCTGAGTGCAAGGCCTTTTTGGTTTCAGAAGGAAGAAACCCCTTCTTGCTTATTTGATAACTTCTTTATTCAATCCCTATGAACCAGCTCCTCTTTTCAGAGCTCTGAACACCTCAACTTGGATTTCTCTTCTCACATGGGAGAGAAACATAAGGACTTTCACTGGAATAATTTGGCAGTATTTGTGCAGACCTTACCCAGCCCTTGGTGCTTCCATTCCACCACTGGAGCCTCCTCCATCTGCAGCCTGCAGAGCAGGTGGGTCCTCTGGCTGCAGGGCAATTCACGCCTTAGCTTCTTCCTAGCAGAATAGATGGTCCATTCAGTCAAATCATGAAAGGAATTTATTTCTAAGGTAATGCAAATATAGACAAATATTGCCATCATAAGTGAAAAAAATCCAGTGTTCATTTCCAGGTATAAAAGCCATCCAGACTTCTTAAAGCAGAGTTCATTAATAATCCCTCACTAATGGCATCCAATTTTGTCCCATCAACACAACAATGGTCATTAGTTATAGGAAAATAATCCTTCTTGACAGATGTGGTGGAAAAGAGCACTCAGTGTGTTAATGAAATTAATTTCTAGCATACATGTAACTCATATCTACTTGTTTACAAATTGTGAACCTATAATTGACATGAAACAATACATATGTGAAATGTAGAAACACAAAACACAGAACTATTACAATCTCAAGTACTTGTAGAGGAAGAAGAATCCCAATTAAGCCAATCACAACACTCTTGCTGTTGTCTTATTGCACCAGTGGATAAAGATAGTTCCCACAATCTATGTCTCACTCTAATGCATCAGTAAGGTAACTAAGGCAATCATACCTTAGACTTCTGGAAAGTATTGGAAGCCTGGGTTTAGTGTAGGGAGTGAGAACAGGGCTTTCACAGAGAAGAGGAGAGATGGTCAAAACTGACAGTTCATCAAAACAAATTATTCCCAGAAGAGCTTTCTGTCCTCAAAAAAATTGGAAAAACTGGTTTTGAAATTCTAGAAATGTGCCATTTCAACATTTTTAAAACAAAAAGTATTGGGTTTGCGATTAAAAGCATCTTCTCCTGTTGAAACTTGTTTTCGTTTATATTAAAAGGTTAAAAAAGAAAAAAAAGGTCACCATTAAAATGAAATATGTTTGTTTATTTCTTAAGTCACTCATATATTCACTGAGCCCCATGCCAGGCCTAAAATTTCAAAATCAACAGAATCCTTGTGGGACAAGAAGACTGTTTTCTGTATATCCACATAACAAAGAGAACATTAGCAGTTCAAGCTCTTCCCAGTTTCCTTGCAGTGTGGCTCAGAAATTACTTTTGAGAACCTTGATGAATGGAAACATAGTCTAGACCTCCAATCTTTCAAATGTTTAGCAACTTCTTATTCCCCTCCCCCCTTTTTTAATTTTTATTATTATACTTTTTAGAAGAGAGCTACCGGTTTTTAGGTGACTAAAACCAAGGAGTTCCTTCAACCAAATCAACCCAAAATTTTTCTTGTAGATTCATGAAATCAAAGCATTAAACATACACACCTATATTTTACTGTGGCCTTTGCATGGCAAATAGATTAGTCACTGTTGATGCTGAAACTGTTACGACAAACTGGGTTGTTGGTTTTTTTTAAAGGATAATACATTCAAAAAGCTTAAGAGCAGTCAGAGGCCATTCCTTTTTTCAGCATCCAGCTTTTCCAATCATCTTTTCTCAAGAGCACAAAACACAGTAGCAAGAAAAAGTTGGACTTATTTGAATCAGCACAAGTTATAAATGCATGGAACTTAAGACCAGAAAAGACTGGTTGGTAAAGCAATCTGAATGCCTCTATATGACAAGCTTTCAAATTTCCTCTGGGCTCTCTTATATTGTGCTCCCTTCATTGTATCTGAGTGACACACTGTTTGGCTAAGGCATGTCTTGCAGACAGCATCCAGCTGAGGGACAGTTGAGATATTTATTTAGGCACAACGTACATATATAGAAGAAGTGAGCCACGAAGAGAGTTTTAGACACTCACAGAAACAAGGGTAACCAGCTGTTCACTACAATCTAAAAACCTGCCTCTGGAATTATGCATATCCATTCTGGACATAAAATCATCACCTTTCCCTGAAATAATTGAAAAGCTATACCATGATGTTTTTTCAGATCTTCTAGTGTTAGTTAGGACATCCCAACTACGCTGTCCTAGCTATACTACCAAACCCTCCTCTGTGGTTGGAAGACATACTGGCACAGGAGTAATTTTGTTTTATGATTAATGAGATGGTTTAATCATACTGAAGGAATACCTTTGTGACCACTGTGGTGGTTGCTCATTACAGTATATGCTCTATGTATATTCAAAGCCCTTTGTAGTGTAGGCTACAGGTTTTTTATCACAGAAACAGTTCAATGGAGTTATAAAGATGATGTTTGAGAGCCATCATGAAATGGCAAGGTCTTTCTTCCAAGCATGTGGTCCCTTAATTCCTTCTTTCTTTATAGTAAGAAAAATAAGCCTCAACATTGAAGAATTATTTTCATGTCTAGCTGTTCAGTCAGGTACAGCTTTCCCAAGCTTCCAACTGTCCCGCTAGATTTAAGTTTCTGCAGTGCCCAGTGCCCCAAAACACTGGAAATCTGGGGGAAAAAAAAAAAAAATGGTTTAGCTGTTCTCAGCTGAAGGACTGCTATAGGGAAAAAGAAAGAATCTTCTCTTAAGATTCTCTTTTAAATAGTGTGTCAGATCACCCTACAAGAAGGAGAAAATTGAAGTTTAGCTTAGAAATGGTCTACTATAATGAGAAGTGTCTTAGAATTTCCTTCATGGATTGTCTTTTATTTCACTGAATCTAGCTTACTTACTTCAGACTTTCATGACTGAAACACATCAGGTAGGAAAGCAGCAGCATGCATGCTTACTTGTTTATGCACTCTTTCATGAACTGAAATACATTGAGCTCTTTGAGGGAGAGGAAGGGTCTCTTCAGTCCTCAAAAAGGGATTTCCAAAATTGTAAAATTATGCTAGTAATATGACTTGTAGTGACAGAAACATGTAGAAACAGTACTATGGTCTGTAATTTTTTAAAATACTTTGGAACAATCTACCCCAAATCAGCAGATGGATTCACATTGCTGCTATGGTCATCACTACTTCTAAGGAGTTCTTTGTAACAGTATTTGTGAAATTATAGACCTATAGCTTGTAAGGCTAGAAAGGACCACATAGAATATCTCATGTTCCCTTCTCTTTAGTACAACCATATAATTTCACCCAGCTGTGTCTCCATTGTTTGCTAAAGCATACCATCCACTCTCAGTTAGAAGACTTCAAGAGATGGTAAGCTCACTGTTCCTCTTAATAATTTGTTCCAGTGGCTGATAACTTCATTGTTAGCAACTGAGGAGCATAACACTAATCTAGGTGGCAACCAAAAATACTTTGAATAGCTCTACCTGTTTAAATGATGGTATTCTAGGTAATTAATATCCTCCTCGCCAGGTCTGTTCATCATAAAAGAAACAGGGCTTTAAGAATTATTTTTTTCAGCAACCACTACTTTTGTGAACTTTTCGCATTTGTTTCTCATCATTTGGGTTTCTAGAAGCTTATAAAATTTGGAAGCAAATCCACATTCTGGTTTCCATCTCCACAGGCTACAATGCTTTCAAACAGTGACTGATACTTTCTTCTGTAGCTTTCCGTGATTTCCATGCAGCCTTTTTTCATGATAGAATGGAAGCCTTCTTCTCACAATGAAATTATTCCCATATGGACTCATTGCTGAAAATTCGTGAGAACTCCTGCACATGCACAAAAAAGGAATAAGAAATGTGAATATTCTTTGGGATGCCACAAAACACATTTCCAGATAAAATAATAGTTTGCATTTTTGCAGACCTTTCCATCTTCAAAGCATTGGACATGCATTCATCATCAGAAAAGATTAGTGAAATTAAATGTCATAAACGTTGTTTTACTAAGGTTCTGCTTCACCATCACTGTCAGATTTAGCTGCCATAGTTCAAGGGGTGACAAAACTATTATGTATGACTGACAGACTTAGCCTCTGTAGTGCACCCAACTTTGACAAGTACATCGCCAGCAGAATTCTTGGAAATCTCACTCTGGAACAGGGTTAGTATATGGAAAGTGTGTGTCATACAAAGGCTGACTGCTGCCATATATTAAGACCAGGTGGTCTTAATGGGTGGGCTACAACCCTCTTATCTGCCCTCCGTCTGTAAATCTGTACTTACTTTGAAGCTTTACCCTTACAAGTTCTGAGTCCTTTATTAGAAGTTGAGGCTCAGCAGCACAGAGGATTAGCCTTTATTGTCTCACTTATATGGCCAGGCCTCTCTGAAGGCCTTTTTTTTGTGTAAGAGGTGCTTATTGATGACAGAAGTCCTGTGGAGGATAATTCTCAGAATACATTCGTACATGGCAATGGACCACAGTGCAGAGACTCCTGAGCAAACCTGACAGCAGAGATAGTCCCACAGCATACTGCAGCACTATGATGAGATGCTGTTAAGGTCCCAAAAGCAGCTCAGCTATGTTAATATGGCCCTGCACCAAACCAAGTCAACCCGAGCTCTAGTTCAGAGTCACCTTGATACAGCTCTACCAGTTCAGTGCACATCTCACCATGACTGCAGCACCTCTGTAACAGTGACACATGGCCAGGATCTGCCCACTGCAGTGGATTGTTATAGCAGTCAGCACTTCTGAAATGAAAACACAATAATGCTGAAAAGAAAGCAAGAAAGTACTTTAAAGATTTACATTTATCATCTGTTACACCAACAGAGAGGGAAGCCTAAGTTTGACTGATTTGATCAAACTAAGCAATTCAAGCATCTTCTACCTAATTTTAGACCAAAGAAAATTGCAGCAATGCAGAAGCAGCTGATAAATCAAAAGCAGAAAAATAGAAATTAAAGTTCAGTTCAGGCCTTTCATCTTTATTACCCTTCTTTATGTGCATATGGTAGGTGTTCAACACTTTCCAAGTCCGCATGATATTCCCTTGTGCTTCAGGAGCTGTAGGGCTGTAGTTGTCTATAAAAAGGCAACCTAACAGTTTCCTGTGACTGAGAGTTGAATGTGTTATTTGTTACCAGCTGGTTCATGGATAGATTGAGCCCAAGTCTTGGCTTTAAGTGATCAGACTTACTTTAAGCCACTCGCTTACAGGGTGAATTCCTGTATAGAGAGAATTCTGGCACAATATTTTATTTCTGACTTATGGCATATGACTCTTTTTTATTTTTAAACCAATATTAAAACCAGAACCTATAATATGCCAAATACAGACTGCATTTTTTGGAAAGCTGATACCAAACGTAACAGTAAATGAACCCTTCAGAAAGGTTAGAGTTGCTTTCATATAAAACATTTTCTACCAGGAAATGGAAGTGGAATGTTGAACTAAGCATTTAACTTGAAAGAACTGTGCACAGACTCCAATGGTTGCATTATCCTTTAAAATAAAAAAAGCAACAGGTTTTTATGAGCATACATAGCTCTAGTTTCATAAAAAGGGTATTATGGTGACAAGGTAAAATTAATCCCAGTATTCTGGATGCTTCTTTTAACCTTCCAACGGCTCCCTCCCTGTGCATTAACCATGCTAGGGTAAGGTTTTGCAGTATAGATGAATTCATAGAATCATAGAATCGTTTAGGTTGGAAAAGACCTTTAAGATCATTGACTCCAACTGTAAACCTAACACTGCCAAGTCCACCACTAAACCATGTCCCTAAGTGCCACATCTACACATCTTTTAAACACCTCCAGGGATGGTGACTCCACCACCTCCCTGGGCAGCCTATTCCAATGCTTGATAACACTTGCAGTGAAGAAGTTTTTTCTAATATCCAATCTAAACCTCCCCTGGTGCAACTTGAGGACATTTCCTCTTGTCCTAAATGTTCAGCTCCTATTCAGAATAGAGTTCAGCCCTATGCAAAGGATGCAAAAGAAAGCTGTTGAGGATAGGATCTGCAAAGAAGATTCCCTGGCAGAGCTGATTGCAGGAAACAACACAACACTGCCAAGACACCGTTGAGCACTAGCTAGGAGAGTGCACTGATAGGATCTCATCTTCCCCACAAACACAAATCTCACTCTTCAGCAGCTGTCTGACCTCGATATCCTAGGGATACTCATTACAGAGAGCTAGCAAGCAGTGTCCTTGATTAAGAGTTAAGGCTATTTCTGCTTTAGTGCCACCTCTACTGTGCCACCACAAACAAGTTGCATCACACCCTCAGTTACCCCACCTATAAAATGAAGACAGTAAGATTCACTTTACTGGGTAAAATATTTGAAGGTACATCCCATGACAGAGGCTTCCATTTGCAGTAATTCTATTACACATTTTTTTCCTTCAACTGTTGTAGGCAGTTGCTGTGCACAGGAGCTGCTCATCTAACAGTCCTGCTCCCTCCACTTCTCCCTGCATCCTTCCTTCCCTGCCATGCAGGCCCATTCCCTCCCTTCCACTTTCTCTGATTTTCATGTGGCTCCTCAGTGAACCCAACTGGATTACTAAACCAAGAGAAAACTATTCATGTTTTTACTTTGGTGAGGTAGTTTTCTACCAGCTGGCAAGGTGAACCAGCTCTAGGGGTGATACAGAAATCAGAGCTGCTGCAGAAGAAGCAATGGCTGAGAACAGCACTCCTAGATTTTCTCAGGAGACCTCAAACCCTTAAAGCACCCATTCTAAATAACGGGATTACCTCTTACAAATACAGTTACCATTTGAGATTGTGGACCTGTTGCGCTAGCTTCTGCAAAAAACTGATGAAAGAAAGTAATCATACCAAACAGAATTACCACTTACAGAGACAACAAAGTTAAATGGCAAATGGATATACCATAGGGTGGTTGCCCATTCTTAGAAGTAGACACTCCTTCATGAGAGCAGAGAGCCATGTATCTTTATATTAAGTGATCAAAGAGTGTCTCTTTACTGGATACAATCTTCTGCTTCAAGGGGAAAAAAAAAAAAAAAAACAAACAAAAAAAAAAACCAAACTCAACTCACAGTTTCCTTTACTCTTGATTTTGATTCCTTCATCATTTGGGGGGGGGGGGAAGCAATTCAAATGAGCTTGGCACATTAAGCTACTGCTGATTTCCCAGATTCCAATATCCTCAAGTGTGACACAGCATTATTATTCAGTATCCCATATTTAAAATCAGAAGTGATTTAATCTGGCTCTCTGCCATCCCACTTGCTGACATGTTGACAGCAAGTAAATAATGCATAGCTGTGTGACCCCCCTACTTTCATGCCACATGCTGAGAGAAACAGACAACACCTGCTATTATTATTAGCCACTTCTTAGATACCTTGGAAATCTGCAAAATTAACATCAAAATTAGTTCAAACATGTTGTGGTCTCCAGCTCCAAACTCCTTCATTAGGACTCAAAGGGACATGTGCATCCACTGTGATTAAAAACAGAGATTGCTGATTTACATCTCACATCCTTGAAAAGTCATCCTTCTAAGACTGTTGCTAAATAACTGAGTTTGTTAACTGATGCAAGAATTTCAACCAGCAAGATTTTTCTCTGTGCAGTGTTGACTGAAAAGGCTACCATTTTAGAAGAAAGCTCAAAGAGCAACAAAACCCCAGTTCTAGACTGCAAAATTCTAACTACCTAATTAAATCAGACACCGCTCCCTGCTAACATTAACCAATTTCTTCTCTTCTGATCATGTCAAAATGTAAACCTACCAATGTCATCAGATCATGCTGATTAAACCAAAGTGAAATTGTGGTTTTCACCGAGGAACATTGTAAAGCAAAGACAGCACATCTGATATGTCACCTACTTCTTACATGACCGTCTTTTATCATCTAAATGTCATACAACCTCAATCATATTGAGAACAAACAGCAATATATACTGCTTTTCACAGGGCATTTAACAAGGTTGAAAGTTATTATCTATATCACTGGTCCCCAACTATTGCTACACACACTCCCCTTTCCAATCTTGTGACTGCCAAGCAGAGAAAGTGGCTGATTATATTTTTACCTTTCCATGGTGTACAACAGTAGAAAACTTGCTTGTCTTCTTCATTTCACTGAGCTTATGCTGTCAGAACAGGACCATGGTACGCATTCTTCCTGTGAAGACACACAGGAGTAACTGTTACATCAGGAGAGACAACAAAATACAATAAATGATGAAAAATAAAAATGAAGCCTTTATAGTTTAGAAGTTGGGATGGCTGTGTTGTTGTGGAGAACTCACCTCAGTCCTCACTCTGTGGCCAGCACTAGTGAATTGCACCTATGTAGATATGCAGTTCCCTACTGACTTTAGATACCCAAAGCCTGAAATAAAAGAATATCTGGCTCCAAACCATTGAACTGTGCAACTAGATCATAATGTCTCAGGGAAAAATCAGATATACAGCCCAAAATGCCTTGCCCAAATGAATTCCTTTAGAAACTTTGGAAACTAGCAAACATAAAAAAGAAAGGGAGGGGTTCTTTTTTTTTTTTTCCCAGCTCCTATGAGACAGTCAGAGCACACAGAAATTTGGTTTATTTCTGCTCAAGGATGAATACATTGGACAACATTCTGTACTTGTCCACATTGTTCAAAAGGATCAGCATTTTGAGAGTCCCAGACCGAGACCAATTCTTTCTGTTTTCTGCATTAAGACAACCAGGAATCTTGGGGTCTCTTTTCAAAGGAATGTCTTTGTCCAGAATCTTGCCTCAGAGATTTATTTGCACTATGTTATTTAGAACAGAAAAGAACACTGGAATGACTTCCTAATTTCTTTAGTAAATCTGTTCTCAATCTACTTTGTTCCAAGCATTTTTATAGACAGTTTCTTACATGATGTTCTACTCTGAAGCTCTGTAATTACACACACACACTGGTCAAACTTTTTCTTGACCAGAACAGGCTTGTAGTAACTCCGGTAAATTGAAAGGAAAAGTTTGGGGAAAGAGTAGGTTGGTTGAGAAGATAACTTATTGCTCAAGATGTGACTTCTGTTCTGACAGTTGCTATGGGTAATGTAGATGCCCCTCACACAGAAGTGGGAAAGCCTGTCTTGTGAAGGTTTTGTACAGTTTTTGTTTTGCCGGGGGTTTGGATTTCACAAGGCTAACTAGATTGCCCTTGTCTAGGAAACCCCAGAGGTAAAGCCAGATGGTGTCTGCGTGCAAGCTGGAAAGAGTGAAAACTGGGAAAGGGTAGTGGCTGAAAATCAGGGAATAAAACCCACTGAACTAGACGTGCGGGTAAAATATAAAAAGTTAACAAGAAGTTATGGGGTAGCATGACAAGGGTAATGAAGTGTGTTCGCCACAGGCAAAATCATGAGTATTTTGAGGGGAATGGCAAATGTATTTGGACCTTTTTCCTAAAGTTCATTCAAAGCTTCTTTCAGCAAGGTTTTCTCTCCCTCCTCAATGGAAGTCTTGTGAGAATTCTATTAGCTTCAGAAAATTCCTCTAAATTCTTTTTGCCAGATATATACCTATATATGCAAGAATAAATTAATTATTCCAAGCAAGTCCAGTAAACAAGTAGCAAGTAAAAATAGAACAACTTGCACATTCTTACTAAGAGCTAGCTCAGCAGTCAGCAGCATTGCCTGAATGGTCAACTGTAAAAGCTCCCATGATGTGGTAACCTGATTTGACTGTTTCCTCTACCACAATGCCCTATTTAAGCAACTTAAAACGTACAGGTAAGTGTCACATTTTGTGCAGCTGAAAGTGCATCAACACTGAAAGAGCAAAATGTGGGTAAATGTGAGCTACTGACAGCAGTAATGAGTCTCTTCGGGAGGAAATGGTGCGCTCTTCCTGTCATCGTGGTTTCTCTCTCAATGGTGGAGGGGGAAGGAAGGAGGAAAATAGAGGCTCTGCCACATTCAAAGGCAAGATCTTCTGATGGTGAGGCTTTCTTGCATTTTATCTGATGTCCATGTTTACAAACTTGAGCGCATGTGGTTTCACAGAAACGTTCAGAAGGGAAGATAGAGGCGATGAACAGCACATGCATGACCTGTTTCCTGTGGTGGTTGAGAAGGGTGTGCTGGATGCCAGGCCAGGCTGGTGGGGCAGCAGCAAGTGCTGTGGCACACAGTTGGTGACATCGTTGGAGTTGTAGCAAGAAGCTGGGTGTGAGGGCACAGGATGCACATACATACATGAGCCCAGGCAGAGTCCAGTGGCAGACTGGGCAGATTCCTTGCTTGTAAGTTGTGTCGTTTGCAGACCAGTTTCAGGTGACACAGAAAACAGCAATTTTTTATACACATAATGATTATTGCCCCATCCATACAGCATTTTGAACATTTTCTGTGATAAACAGTTCTAGATTTTTTTTTTCTATTATCAACATTTTAGTTCTCACATCTAAAAAGCATGCACAGTTCCACACAGAGGTGTAATCTCTGCTTGACTGTTTACAATTCCAGTGTTATACCCTTTCTTATCTGTTCACTTTGGCTAATGTGGCTTGATGATTTCACTCTGTGTTTTCCCTTTTCAATTGTATACATCAGATAGCAGATATTCATACTTCCCTTACATCATGTGACACATTTTCATAATGCAGAATGACAACGTGGCAGACTTACTTTTGCAAAGAATTAGCCTTGATCTACTCTACAGCATTTCTTAGAAACTAGCAGTAATTTTTACAGTATGAATTAGGGAATGCAAGGTATGGATGGTACTGTGCTTGCAAATATTAAATTCTATGTGTTACATGTCTGCAGAAAATCAGTACTCACTCAATTATTCTGAAGATTCATTTGTTATTTAAGGCTAATTCTATTTCTGAAACAGCCTCTTTAAAACTATTATCTGCTTCATCTCTGTGCTAGCCTGCTGTCTCTGATATGACTGATGCTTTGGAAGACATTGCCGTGAAAGGAGACTACGCTTGCATCAGTGTACTTGAAAGCTAACAAACTGTCATCCATCTTCTCTTTACAGTATGTGCTGGTATAAACAATGGGGAAATCAGAGGCTTATTGAGGCTGCATTGAAAAGTGGTGAATCAGAGTTTCATTGAAAATTTGTTGAGGGTGCTAGGCTGTAATTTTAAAGGTGTTCAATGTTCCAGATAAATGTATACTTAGCTTTCTGTAAAGAGCTTAGGTGCCTTAACTCCACTTACTTCAGCTCAAGATGAGTGTTTTCAAATGCCTTAAAATTGCAATAGGCAACTACTTCAATTTAGAGGCCTAGATACCCTTAAAAATCTGAACCCCAGTTCTTGATGACCAGTGGCCTTAGCCCGCCAGCTCAATTCAGACTGGAACACTGTACTGTATCAGTGTTACCTACCTACCCACTAGAACTGGGTCATTACCAACCATCTGAACAGTAACTCAGAAGTAATGAATGAGAAATATCCCTCTTGGCCTGTATTTGAAGTTGTGATATAGAGGTAGAAAGCTAACCATACCATTATAACCATCCTAACCCTCCAGTCTTACCATCCTTCGTATCTCTAATTAAGCATGCAAAAAATTAATATCTTCCTGATGGTATTTCCTCAGGCTTGGTATGAGTGATCTGACAGCATCCAGAAAATTGCTATGAAAAGATGTCATGAAACAATTTTTCATTCTAAGAGCTATTTTTTTAATTCTAAATAGATTTTTTTTAAAATTTTCAAGAAAATGTAACCACATTCTAAGCTAGGATCAAAGTGTCTGAAACCACAGCAAAGCCTACACACTCCAGTTACAATAAATAAAATTTTAAAAAAAGTTACTAGAATTTATTTTTTTAAAAGACAGAAGAATTTGTACTTTTAAAATTATATCAGTGAAAGCTCTAGCAAGCCAAAGAGCTTTCCTTTTCCATTCCAACTAAATCATACACTATTTGGGGTAGAAATTTGTCAGGGAACTCTGCTGGATTATCCCTACATTGTGGCTGGACAGATTTCTTTATCCTTTTTTGATAGATGGATGTCTAGCTGAGCTCTGAATGTCTTCAGTTGTGCTGATTCCAAAGCTTCATTTGGCAGCTGGTTTCCTTGGCTATAAGTCCTTATGTTTATAAACTTTTCCCTGATATATAATCCTAATTTTCCCCTCACAATGCTTAGGGGGGTACTTTTTCTTTCTTTCTTGTTAACTAATGAGAATAATCAAATATTGACTCTTTTTCATTTCCTTTCTATTGTGGACAATAAGAGGTCACTTTAAACTTCCTGGAATTAACATGATTAATTCTCTCAACATCATACCATGGGTCTTATTTTGCAAGTCTACCATCACTTTTCTTACATAGCTCAAGATTTAGCCAACTTTTTTTAAACAAAATATCTAAAACCAGTTACAGTGCTTCAGCACATGACCATAAATGACCATAAACAAGACTGAAGTTTTCCCTTCTCATTATGTATATTTCCATGGATTATGTTGTATAAATGGTTACACTAGCTGATTATGTAGATCTTTCATCAGGCTAGAAAATGTAAGTTTGTAGAGCTGAAAAATATCAGTGCTGCAAAAAGAATGACACTGATCATTGAGACAACAGTTGGAGACACTAATTCTAATCAGCAAAGAAATTAAATAGCACATCAGTATCAGTGTTAATCCCACTGAATTGGGAGGCTGGTGTCTCTGTAACCACTACAAGACAGTTAAGTAGGGTCAGGGAAGGAGAGATTTATTTTAGAGGGTAAAGACAATGAGAAAAAAGGAGCAGTGGGCTGTGAATTAGCAGTTTGAAAAGCTGCTGAAAAGGAGACACTTTTAGGAGCCGAAGAAGGGCCTAAACTGGCTAAAGAGTTTCGGGGAACTACAGAAGATTATGTTAACCATGCAGCACCAAGCTGCGTCACTCAACAACAGTTCATGGCTGAGGACCCTGGGAGGAAGGAGTCTGAACTGCAACCTGAATGCAGAGGAAGGTGAAGTAAGCCAAGTCCTATCTTTCTTCCAAACAATTTCTACCTGCTAGCAGTTTCTTCTTCAGTATGTGCAGAGTTTTGTGCATTCCTTCCCAAGATGCCCAGGCATGGTCCTTGGCACAGTATAGTACATCTTTTCTGGATAAATTCCATTAGATGCATTAGAACACAGAAGTTCTTTGATGGACTTAACCCTGGGTTGGATTTTCACAAAATCATGATGAAATCAAAAGTACTAAGTATCTGATAGCTTCTGGCAATTCCACTAAACACCTATTTGCCCTAAGTGCCTTTGAACAACTGACTGGTCTTTGCAGCTTCATGGATCAGACAACAGGATGTGTGAACACACACGGAAAGATGGATCACGATGGCATGATGCTGGGAATCTTTTCTATTAACAGGATGAGCACTTCATTCAGACTGTGTTTGCTCAAGCTTCCGGACACATCTCATTCTCATCAAACGTCCTCATATGACTAATGGGAGCTGTACCAGAGTGTCTCCCATGCAGTCATTAATATAATTTGCCAAGACATTCTCACACTACTAACCTGGAATGTATCATTCTAGTTACCATGTAATCATTTACATTTTGTCAGTAGTCACACAGTACCAAACGTGCCAAGGCCATTCAAATATTTTTGACCATTTCTCTAGTTTGGTTCCAACCATGAAAAGTAACTCTGCCAATTCCAATTATAAAAGAACCGCTTCATCTGGGCATTCATCGCTTGTAGTGACAATTAAATAAGTTGGTTTAGAGTAGGAGTGTTATGGCCACTGAGTAGAAAACTCACAATAGCCTCAGAGCTGACCTTGTTTGCCAGGTAGCTTTTAGCCACTATACCATTTCCTCTGAGCTGTGAACCCTTTAAGCCCTGCATGTGCATCTGGATCAATGTGTTCAAGGAACACTTATTTCTGCATCTCACTTACACCTATCATCAAGCTGAGCATTACCAAGTTCTTCTTTTCACTATCGGACTGTCACTTTTAGGACGTGGGAAATGTGGTTCCTTTTTTAAGTAAAGGAAGTCTGAGTAATTCTGTAAAGCCACGAAGACCGAACTCTGCATACACATTTATTCCAACACCTTACATCATTTCAGCTTTTGAAATTCTGACATTCAAAATAACCTTATTAAAATCACAGAGCTTTTAAGCAACCAAGTCCATCTAGGGCAATTGTTTCCCTGACACTGAGGACAAAATTCCCCAAATCAGAATACTGCACTTGAATGTTTTCTTGAGACTGTAAGAATTTGTTGTGCCTCCATCTGTCTGCTCAGTAATTTGCTGCTAAGCATTACTACTGTATACAAACCATTTGGCAGCATTGCTTCCAAGTTGAAGAGCCACTAGATTCAGTCTGACACTGAGAAAAGTTCTGCCTTGCTGGAATACCTATTTTTGCATTTAGATTTGCATCTTCCACTGGCTTGCTGTAGGATGCAACATACCTGGTTTGCTCTCTGGAGCCTGCAACTGCAGTCTTCGATAGAAGTAGACAGACAGGCCTGCTCTCTGGTGGAACCGTTCACATTGACATGCAGTCTAGAGGAATGCCACTTTGAAATCATTCCTGCATAAAATGTTTATACGGCCATTAGGACAGCTAGCAAGGCAGCAGAAGACCTCATGCTCTTGGGCTGCTGCCGCTGCCCGTTATCACTCAGATCCTATCTGCTTTAGCCAGTGCCAGAACCTTGAAGCATAGGCCAGAGCAATCTCACTGGAGTTCAATGAAAATGAAAGTTGAGCACAGTGACGTTGAAGAAGAAACTGGGGGCTATCTGCATAGCTGTAACCAACCCTCTGGCCATACAAGCTACCCACCTGAGCCTTCCAAAGCAACAAGGTACCTACTATACACCTTAGGAAGCCAACAGATGTATGAGAGATCCAGGATCAATTAGCAGGAGGAGATAATCAGCTCACCGTACACAGATATGTAGATGCTGAATCAGTCAGGTCCTGGGACAAACTGGCAGTATCAATTTCAGCAGCAAACATGGGTGCTAGTACACCATGCTGTTCCTTGCTTACTGACCAGGGCACCTTACTGGGAGGCTGACAGTGCTCTTGAGCTGGGATAGCCAATGCTCTGGTCCTACTGAGTCACTTACAGCCTGTGGTTTGGTGTCTGAACAGCACTTGCTCCTACTTCCATCACATTTAAGGGCAGTGAAGGTTTTAAAGCCATAATCCCTTATTAAACAAAGGGAATACTGTCAGGGCTTTTTTAGGTTCAGGGACACTGGACCTTGTCACCTCCAGACCAAACGACGAGTTAAATATGGTGACATTTCAGGCATGAGCTGCTTTTTTGATATGGCTTTGAGGATGATGGAAGGTGTGTTTTTAGGTGGATGAAAGGAGAAGAATCAGGCCAACTAAATTAATTGCCTGAATACTTCCTAGTACAGCTCAGGAGAATCAAGTTCTAATCTGAATGAAGTGTCAGGGAGACTAGAAACCTTGTTAATATAAATACCTTCATAAAGCCACTAATTTAAATAAAGGCAATTGCTGACAACAATACTTTAAATTTACAAAGGTCTTTATAGCTTGGATTTTAACAGAACTTAGTCTAAACCTAACTCTGACCATTTAAGTCTATGGTAAAACCTCCGCTGACAACTGCAGAAGCAAGCTGAGGCCTCACAGAAACTTTTTTTAAAGAATTTTTAAACTTTCATCTCACTGCTTTAAAGCATTTTGCAAGCACATACACCTCAGAGGTTTTATATAGCTGGTGAGTAAGCTAAAACATATGAGGAAGAAATAATTTGTTCTAAGCCACAGAAGATATCTGTGTCAGAGCCAGAAATTGGACTCAGAACTATTGATATCCTGTTCTTCTCCATGGAATGGGAAAGCCTTCTCACTGAGCTTTCAGGTCCACAGGGCAGAAATTATACTATCAGTGAGTTAAAGCTGTTTGAAGAAAAGAGGCCATGATGATACTTGTAGCTCTACAGTTTTCATTTTCTTATTACAAAAAGGAAGATAATTCTTACTTTAAAGTATCCATTCTAGCTTAGTCAGGGTGAGTTTAAGTGCTTAATGCAGTTTAAATAGAGACCGTAGCAACTATAAAAAACCTAATGTGTTTTATCAGATCCTTTCAGCTGCCATGGTTAAATTTTTAAGGAAAAAAAAATAATCAATAGACATGACAGAACCATACAGAAAACATTTCAAGTTTCCTTCCTATTTGTCTTCCTGATTTCTATACGATAAAATAGATTCTTCTCCCTGAAATGTTTACATGCTCCCTGAAAAAAAAAAAAAAGAGCATGTATAACTACACAGCTGATTTTCAGCATATGACCTCTGATAAATATCAGTTCTTTGCAAAAATGAAGAAACGGTGTTTAAAATAATAGTTAAAAAGAAAAAAAAAAACCAACAGAAGAAGAACAGAAATTAGACGGTGACAAAATGGCATCAAGGAAGATTTCAGGAAAGATATTTTCTTTTCCAGTGTTACATTCCAGGATATTTTTAAATCACAGATATTGAAAACAGATTCCCATACAATTCTTAATCAGTTACAGTAGCCACCGGGGTTTAGTGGTTCCTAACATGTGGCAAAAAATACAGTATTTCTAACTCAAGCCATGTCATGCTGGTATTTTACCAGCATTCCTCATGCTATTGTTACAATTCCACTAGATTCACAGCATTTGATTCTTTCCGAATGTAAGAACATAGTATCTCCCATTCTGGTATTAACAGCAAGCAGCATCACCGTAATAACCATGGTTCTTTTCATCCCACTGTCTCAAGATACTTTGATCCATACACCTGATTTTGTAGATGGAGAAACTGCAACTCGGAATCACAAGGTGACTCTCTGGAATCAGCCAGCGGTAAGCTTGCTGTAGGGCCTAGAATGGAAAAATCAGCAAAAAGCAGCACTTCCCAAACTTTATAGAGCCTATCTGGTCTCACACACAAAAGACGTACACTTCTAATTGCCTCCCCCTAATTTGTGCCACAGCAATGCTTCTCTCATGCATCTTTGGGGCAACATTGCTTCCTCACTGTGAAGTTGGGATCCCAACCTGCCAGACACAGCTAGTACACAGCTCTGTAATCCCCTTAGCGGTGACAGCCTCTGAGGGGATCGCTGAGCCAGGGCAACTGTCCCCCCCACACAGAGGCCAGGGAGAGGGATGCTCAGCTGGAAAGCTGATGCTGTGGTCCTTCCACTGCCACTTGAGACTGTGCCCCTAGAGAGAAAGGGGCACAGCGAGGCACAACGTGATGTGGGTGCTCCCGCGCACAAGCCGTGACCCACCATGTCTGACATGTGGCACATGCCAGTCCCTACCCCTGTGATTTGCATCAGTTTCAGATGTTAGGAATCCACATGCATTGGGGTGGCACATTAAGTCTTTTATAAAAAAAAAAAAAACTATAAAAAGTATTACTCATCTGTGAGACACTCATAATTATTTAGTGAAACATACTGTTTATACAAAACACATTGAAATAAATCATATTAACAAAACCTACCTGATTTCATAAGCAAGTTGTATCCAACATTTAATATTTTAAAACCCATTAAACACTTCATTTCACAATGGAGTAACTAGAAAATTCTGAAATAAAAGCTATAAAAAGAGACTTGAACTATTCTTTGAATGGTGATAGAGATTCTGAAAAAGATCTTGAAAAGTTTGTTGCAAAGCTATATCGTTTGTAAGAAAAAACATTCCTAGTTAGCTATTATAAAACAAAACAGAGTTACATATAAAAGTTCAAAACAAGAGTTGCTGTCATTAATGCAGAATATTTCAGAAGAAGCTGCAAAATCCTGAAGAGGTACCATTTACAACACTGGATGGGCTTTCTGTTCTCCATCAACAGTGCTAAGAGTACAAAGTGGCAAATCACACATTTTCCCAAAAATTCAGTTTGGGGGAGACCAAGCATGATTATAAAACTGGACAGGAAAGGTGGTGATGGGTGAAAGACATGAAATCTGGAAAAGCTAGGTAATTATGCTTCAAAATCGACATACTCTTTTTACACACAAAAAAAAAAAATATTTGAGTTGAGTTTTTAACTTAATTTCAAGTTAACCTGAATCCGTTTGTTTGGCTTTTTCAACATCACTTTTCCTTACATTCCCTAAGGTTAGAGGTAAGAAAAAACAAACTACCACCTGACCATCAGTAGGGAAAGCCTCATTCCAGGACACACAGGGATGGTTATCTGTCTCCTGCCTAAAATACAATACAAGAGTGGCTAGCAAAGTACTGCTGACTTAGCTGATGCAAATGCTGCAGCCAAGTTAAACATTTTGAAATAAACTTCTTACCTTACAACAGTTACTAATGCATTTCAAATGCAAATTTTACTTTTCTTAATCCAGAATAGGAGTTCCTGGAGAGCATGGTATGGACCCGGATTGAAAGTTGTCAGTTTTATTTATATTAAAAATACATTTTAAAATTGAAATGCTAGATTTAAAATTAAACATTCGATTAAGATGATCTGATATTTGCCAAACTTCACCACCACAGTCACAAATACAATTACAAGAATTTCGCCTCTCTTTTTCAGGTATCGTCTAGGAAATTTACAGAAATGAAACTGTCCCTCAACTAACGGTGCCCATTGCCCTTCCAAAAACACTGATGTCCAAGCTCAGTGCATTTGTTTTCTTGCAAGGACGTCAGCAGTATATTTAGCACCAGGGTGGAAATAGGGGAGGTTAGACTAAAAGGCTCATATTACATACCGCAGGTCTCATATTCCCACTCTTGTGCCGCTCCTGGATTTATGGCCTGCTCATTTTGTGGTGTCCTTTGGAGCATTTTGACAGACAATAGCTTCTCTGCCTAAAACTCAATAACAGCTTTAGTATGATATACTAGATGTGCAGAGGAAGCCTTCCCCAGAAAGTTCATTTATTTGGTTTGATTTGAAGTCACAATAAGCAGATGAAGCAGCAAATGAAAGGGGAATTAACTGTATATACAATAAACATGATAATTTATGCTGCATATATTCAACTTAATTGTAATACAGAGTTACTCTGTATGAGAGCAGGTGAGGCCTTAGACACATACAGAGTTAAATATAGAGACGCTGTTGAGATACTAAAAGCTGAGATATTGCTGCTGACCACAGAGAGCAAATTACAATTAAGTACACATCTTTCTGGGAAGTTTGCCAAGGAAAAACCAAGGAGAGGCAGTCATCACTGCTGCTTTGCCTATGCTAGGGAAAAATGGAGATCTAGTTGCTGTAACTCTTACCAACAGAGCAATTGCACTCAGAGTACAAAGCAAATCAGTGCTAACGAGACAAATCAGGAAACGAGCTCCGAGGAGTTCAAAGTACAAAAGTAAAAATGCTTCAGCACTGTCTGCATTATCAGTTTAGCACTGGGGCAACTGCACCATTGCTGGCTGTTGCTGTAGCATGGTGTTATTATTTGCACAAAACCAGCTTCACAGACTAAAGACAGAAAAACAGGGGAAAAAACTTCAGATATAGAGTTACAGCAGGAGAAACCAGGGAGATTGTAGAAGCAAAAAAAGGTTTGAGCAGAACTTTTGCCTTTGATAAGAAGGCACCAAGAAGAACTGAAACCATGGAGGTACAGTAGTAACAGCAGAACGTAATTGAGAATATTCATATAGAGCTGAATTTCTTCAACAGGCAAAGCAGAAGGAAAGGTAACAACACTGACCACAATGTAGCTCATAACGAGAAAAAGATGAAAAGGATCCCAGCCTACCACTCCCTGTATCGGACTCAAAATTGAGATTTATTCTATTAGGGGACACAAATTGAGAGGAAGGACAACAGTAAAAGCTAATGGGAGCTGGAAGATGTCACATCCTACGTCATTTCAGTACTTCTTTGCTTCATTCCAGAGAAACTGTCTGATCCAGCAAGAAAGAGACTATTCTGACTTTTCAGTCAGGTCAAGGTATCCTTAGAAGTGTTCTACCAGTCTTTGCTGGTAATACATGGTGCTAATACAAGTATAGACTTGAGATTCAGAGGAGAAGTGGCTGTCACCTGCACCCTTAGCATGGTCAGCAGCGTTGACGTATTTCTGCCATTCTAACTGTGGCGGCATCTAAACAGAGAGGGGCTCTTCAGCACTCTGTCGTGTACCCTGGCAAGCAACTGTATCTCCACAAATGTTTTTCTGGTTGGTTAGTTTTGTTCTGGGTCCAGTGTTAGCTCCAATCCTTCTCTCCACCATGCTGGTTCTTACAAGATCTCTCTTCTGTAATTTCTCATTATCTTTTCAATGTGCAAAGTTATCATTTACCAAACACCATAAGTTAGACCCCCCTCTACACAATTCTTAAATATATCTTTACGTTTACCACTGGATCAAAGAGCCTTTACTTTTTTTCTGTGTGAGAAAAATCCCTTTTGGTGTGAAAAGAAAATAACAGGATTTCCATCTTGCATGACTTCCTGAGATCCTCAGTAAGTAAAGACCATTTATACTACTGTCTCTCACCATCTCTCAGCCTCTCACAGGGCTGAGCATCCAGGCTGTATCCACCATGGCTAATCTGAAAAAATTTCACAAGGAACAAAACAATACAGATGCAAAAGCTCAATTTCAAGCACCATATTTCTCTGTAAGTTAGTAGTTCTCCCCTTTGTCATTTTTGGGGTGATGAGTTGGACCTATAGGTCTTCTCTTGGGAGATTTCCCTTTCCTGTTCCACCCTCTACCAAAATGCTGGTGGCAGCACTTCACAGGGGACTGTGGTGCAAAGAAAGCAATGTCACAGGCATGCTGCAGAAGCCAAACTCACTCATTCATTAGTACAAGATCTCCTTTAAACTCAAATACTGTTTGATAATGAAAAAACGTTAGGGACCCAGAATTTACTTAACAATATAAACCATATTTCCATGTGGTTTCTATAAACCCTCAAACCAGGAACAACATTCAAGGATTTAATTGTACAAAAGGCAACATTACCAACCTCTCACTCTTGATGACCTGTATTAAAATGGAGTCTCAAATCACCTGCAAAAACAATACCACAGTGAAAAAGTAATCAGTCATGACCTTAGTGCACATTTGTCTGCGTGGTATTATCACAGAGTTCAGAAATTCGAACCATCTCATAAATAAAGAAGGCATTAAAACCATTTGGAAACACCCAAAGAACATGAGGAAGCGTGTGCTTCGCTGGTCTCTGGCAGTAACCTTTTCCATGAGTCATTTGCCAGCCTGACCATGCACAAGGCTGCAGGACTGAAGCAGAAATGGATTAAAATATGCATGGGCACATGTGATTGTGCGCGTTTATATCACAGAATCACAGAATCACTACGGTTGGAAAAGACCTGTAAGATCATCAGGTCCAACCATCAACTAACACCACCATGCCCATTAAATCATGTCCCACAATGCCTCATCCACACGTTCCCTGAACACCTCCAGGGAGGGTGACTTGTTGAACCTCATACAGTTGGCCTGGGCCCACCCATCCAGCCTGTCCAGATCCCTCTGCAGAGCCTTCCTACCCTCGAGCAGATCAACACTCCCGCCCAACTTGGTGTTGTCTGCAAACTTGCTGAGGGTGCACTCGATCCCCTCATCCAGATCATCAATAAAGATATTAAACAAATAATTGAGATATTAAACAAAATTGAGCCCTGGGCAACACCACTTGTGACCGGCCACCAACTGGATTTAACTCCATTCACCACAACTCTCTGGGCTCGGCCATCCAGCCAGTTCTTTACCCAGCGAAGAGTGCACCTGTCTGAGCCACAAGTCGCCAGCTTCTCCAGGAGAATACTGTGGGAGACAGAGTCGAAGGCTTTACTGAAGTCCAGGTAGACAACATCCACAGCCTTTCCCTCACCCACTAGGCGGGTCACCTGGTCATAGGAGGAGATGAGGTTGGTCAAGCAGGACCTGCCCTTCATGAACCCGTGCTGGCTGGGCCTGATCCCTTCATTGTCCTGCACATGCCCTGTGAGCACCCTCAAGATGAACCTCTCCATAATCTTCCCCAGCACCAAGGTCAGGCTGACAGGCCTGTAGTTCCCCGGATCCTCCTTCCGGCCCTTCTTGTAGATGGGCGTCACATTGGCAAACCTCCAGTCGTCCGGGACCTCCCCTGTTAACCAGGACTGTTGATAAATGATGGAGAGTGGCTTGGCAAGCTCCTCCGCCACCTCCCTCAGCACCCTTGGGTGGATGCCATCAGGCCTCATAGACTTGGGAGTGTCCAGGTGGCATAGCAGGTCCTTAACTGCTTCCTCCTGGATCATGGGGAGTTTATTTTGCTCTCCATCCTTGTCTTCCAGCTCAGGGGACTGAATAGCCTGAGGATACCTGGTCTGGCTATTAAAGACTGAGGCAAAGAAGGCATTAAGTACCTCAGCCTTTTCCTCATCCTTGGTGACAATGTTCCCCCACCCGCCCCCGCATCCAGTAAAGGATGGAGATTCTCCTTGGCTCTCTTTTTGTTGTTAATGTATTTGTTAAAAACACTTTTTGTTATCCCTTACGACTAGATTGAGCTCTAGCTGGGCTTTTGCCTTTCTAATTCCCTCTCTGCATGACCTTACAAGATCCTTGTACTCTTCTTCAGTTGCCTGCCCCTTCTTCCAAAGGTGACAAACTCTCCTTTTTTTCCTGAGTCCCAGCAAAAGCTCCCTGTTCAGCCAGGGCGGTCGTCTTCCCCTACGGCCCTTCTTACGGCACACAGGGACTGCCTGCTCCTTTAAGATTTCCTTCTTGAAGAAGGTCCAGCCCTCCTGGACCCCTTTGCCCTTCAGGACCATCTCCCAAGGGACCCTTTCAATCAGTGTCCTGAACAGGCCAAAGTCTGCCCTCTGGAAGTCCATCATAGTGGTTTTGCTGACCCCCTTCCTTACTTGGCCAAGAATTGAGAACTCAATCATTTCATGGTCGCTAAGCCCAAGACAGCCTCCGACCATCACTTCTCCCACCAGACCCTCTCTGTTTGTAAACAGCAGGTCAAGCAGGGCACCTCCCCTGGTAGGCTCCCTTACCAGCTGTGTCAGGAAGTTATCTTCCACACACTCCAGGAACCTCTGGGACTGTTTCCTCTCAGCTGTGTTATATATCCAGCAGACGTCCGGTAAGTTGAAGTCCCCCACAAGAACAAGGGCTTGCGACTGTGAGACTTCTGCCAGTCGCTTGTAGAACACTTCGTTGGCTTCTTCATCCTGGGTGGGTCGTCTATAACAGACACCCAGCAGGATATCCACCTTGTTAGCCTTCTCCCTCATCCTTACCCATAAGCACTCAACCTTGTCGTCACAATCGTTGAGCTCTATACAATCAAAACACTCCCTAACATACAGAGCCACCCCACCGCCTCTCCTTCCTTGCCTATCCCTCCTGAAGAGCTTATAGCCATCCATTACAGCACTCCAGTCATGCTAGTTGTCCCACCATGTTTCTGTGAAGGCGACTACGTCATAGCTGTCCTGCTGCACAATGGCTTCCAGCTCCTCCTGTTTGCTGCCCATGCTGTGTGCATTGGAGTAGGTGCACTTGAGCTGGACTATCGATTTCACCCCCAACATCGGCACGCCACCCCTAGGCTCATCTCTAGGCAGCCTGGTTTCATCCCCTTCCCCCTTCAAATCTAGTTTAAAGCCCTCTCAAAGAGGCTCACCAACTCATAAGCAAGATGTGTGTGTATACACACACATTTCTATGTGCTAAGGAAAGAAAGGATGCAGGGAGGACTTTAAAAAAGCTTTTACTCAGGGCAAGCTTAAGGAAACCAGGGACAACTGCTCTCAGTAAACTGATCTGAGATTAAGAAAAAAAGGAAATGGTCCCCTTTGATGGAGTTTAGAATAGGTACAGCTGCATTGTGCAGGAACAGGAACTAGATAATAAAAACACTCTGATGTGGCATCTACCCCAAAACATCAGTGAGTAAAAATAAATACACATCCACAGAGCTTAGGCTATTCTGGTGCAGCTTAAATCACTTTAGAGCATCCCAAGAAGATCTGGGACATGCTGGGAATTAGGCTTCTAGCAATTATTTAGCGTTGCTGCAACCAGTTACTGGACAATTGTGTCTTTTAGGTAGTTGTATATAACGTGAGTGGGAGGCAGCATCTGTGGTCGACAAAGTTCTGCATTAGGAAGCAGTTATTTAAGGAAAATTAGTGCCCTGAGCCAGGACCTGTATTACATATATTCTTTGTTGGGTTCATCTCTTTTGCTTATTAAGGCTGTTTGCATGGATTGCTACTGTCTTAAGTCACACAAACTGAAGTCCTCTTCTTCTTACTCATTTGGGCTACTTTTTTCCAGTCCAGCACAGCCATCAGTCAGGATGCAATCTCTTTGAGAGCAACAAATGAGCCAGATGCATAGTTCAATGGCCAGACTCCTCAAGTCATAACAAGCTAGTGAAGCGAGCTAATTTTGCTTGCAAAAGAATTAGCCTTTATTAGCTACTAATACCACTTTTTGCCCTGCATAGCCCTTTAACCAGCTGCAGCTCCATTGACATCACATTTTGGAAAGACTTCCAGTGGCATGTCTGGTTATGGAAAGCTTAGAGAGCTTTCTAGAGCAGCTACCACTTACTAGGACAGCAGAGGAATGAACTTAAGTTACCACACTGTAGGCATTCATATGGGATGAATCTTGTCATTTGGACCACAAATTCTGCAAGACATTTTTTCCTCTGCCTAATTTTTATCGTATGTTTATCACATGTGTAGATATGTAGTATAAGGCATGTGTATTGGTAACTTAATGAATTGAGGCCAGAGCTGATAGACAACATGTACAAAATTGTGTATATACATATATATATATGTTCTATATATATATGTATATAGTCATATATATTTGTGTTTATGTCACCATTTTTAATCCTGGTTTTGGAGACAGTGATGGAATCATCGGTACTTTATATTTTTCTGTCTTCTCTGTTTCTGTAGAATTGAGGAGAGTCAATAGCCCAGCTGCACTAATAGACTCTAACTGCTGCAGAGTAGCAGGAGCAGAGATTCCTATCAACTCCAGCGAAGCTGGCTAAGATCACGAATGAAAAAGGAAAACATCCTTTTAGGAAAAGCAAAACAACAAAAAAACCAAACCCAATAACATGGTTAAAACTAAGGTGAAGACAAATAACGCTTCCTATCAGTGCAACTCGCCTACAACCGAGGGGAGCAGTAGAGAAGCAGGGGAGTCACACTGATACCATGCCCACAGCAAAGACTGGCCCTGAGAATAACATTTGCCATGTACCACAGTCATTTGCACCATGTGATGCTGCCAGGGATACTGACAGTCTCAGCAAGTTTCTGGATTTGACGCATCAGGCACTGAGTTGCCATTGACCCACAAGGAAAAGACAAACCTGAAAGAAGGGATTATGATTGGCACAGGCAACTTAGATTAAATCTGTACTATGGTAAAAATCAGGCTTTAATTTTTGCTTATATTTCCTCTCCCTCCCGCCCCCAGAGCTCTCGTGATTAAAGAGTGGAGAACAATGTCAGATCTCACACAGAGTCAGCACGGCATGAGACAGGGAGTCTGCGCTAAAGCAATTTTATGGTTATATGCTTTCAAATGAAATCAAAACTTCCCTAGCACTGCAGCCCTTCTGCTCCCAAGGCTTTCCCAACCTCTGGGAGTTATCGGCAGTTACCTAAGGACTTATTTTAAGAAAAAACTGGAAAATTGCAGTAGTCTGGATCTGTCATAAACAACCAGTCACAGCCTAATGTGAGACACTGCACTGCTGGGCACCCAGGCGGTCTGGGAGCACAGGGGCCCTGCAGCTGGGGCTAGAGTGACAAAGGGGATTTTGCAGTCCCCTTAGCTCTCATGCAGTCGGCTCCTGGACACAAAAAACATGCAGTTGTGCTTAAATTGGGGATTTAATTTGGAGGGATTGCAGTTACATGAAATCTCTGTATAGAGGGATCTTCCCTACCACCTCCCCAAGGAAATGAGTGTTTAGAGTTATTTGTCTCGGGTCATACTAGCAGAGCAGCTTGGCTATCAGTTGCAAGGACATTTGGGGGACTTATCAGATTATAAAATACTGTAGTGTGTTGATTATTCAGCAAGTGCCCTCTCCAGTCACCACAACCACCACCTGTGGCTTACCAGCCAGAAACTTTGAGTCATGAAAACAGAGGCTGTTGACTAGTGAGCCACATGTGCTCCTCTCCAGCCCGCCAAACTATCTACCACAGCAGAGCTGGAGCACAGAACTGGTGCACCTTAACTTTCAGTGAGGCATATCAGTCAGAGGCTGTTATACCGTGTTCATCACATATTATCTTGATGCTTATGCGATGCAGGCTCTTTCATACATTGTTCAGTAAGGGGTTTTGGCAATGGTTTCATGTTACAAGGCTTCTTTTTATATCCCCCACTGCCTCTTTCAGGCCCTATCCACCCGTTCCTTGCAACTATTAATAAGTATCCCTTCCTCCAGCTGCAAGAGCAGGCTTTACAGCCTGTTTTTAAGCTATTGTTGCACTTTTAACAATTAAGACTTCACAGCTTACACTTCATTATTTTCTTTCCTTGAATCCAAAGTGCATTTTCAAAGGAGCTATGTCAGCTGACATCTAGTTCTAAAAATAGGCATTCAAAAAGCTAAAACCTATAGAAATGCTTCCAGGACTTTTTTTTTTTTTTTAAACTCAACACCAGTATTTCTTTTAAACGAACTGAACTTTCTTCTGCAACCCAAACAGTACTGCTCTGTACAAGCAAGAAAGAATTTGAGGGAAAAGCTAACCCTAAGCCAACTATCCTGCCAGCACCCATGCTCACGCTGTCCTTTGAAAAAGCCTGTCCTCTTGCTGCCCCTGCATTGGCTAGAATTACCCACACAATGGACAGCAAGATGGAATACATGAGTTATATATGCACTATAATACATATTCTGTAGCTATTACATTTATTGCCTATATGGTACTGTCAGCACCGATCTCACCACCATCTTAGCAAAAGACCACATCTAAATCTTAGATAAAGCTCTAGAGTAATTAGGAGGTTACAGAAAAGAAGTGCAGACTCAGGGTTCTGTCACATTGCTCAGCTTTGCTTCCTTTAGCCTGGACTACAGCAGGGTACACGTTCAGGGTTCCAGCACAGAAGCACCCAAATCTGCTCGCCTCAATTCAGCAAATCGAAGATCAGACACTGAAATGATGAAGAGTGAACAAGGAATTTGAGCGCATCCTTTTTTTTCTTCTTCCATTTTTCCGTGCCATATTGACACACCCCAAACACAACTAAGTTTTACAAGATGCATGCTCTGCACTCCTTTAAAGCCACCCTTCTCTAAAATTTCTCAGTTTTGGACCCTTAAAAAATGGAGGCACTCAAAATAAACAATCACTTTGAAAATCTTAGCAGATATCCCAGTAGGGAGTGAATCTATTCACATACACAACATCCTTCAAACTACACAAAAATTAAGCATTAGAATAGCAAAACCACAACAAGCAGTATAGAAACAAAAAACACAGTATGATGCAGCAGCTAAGATCATGTAGCTCTCACTTATCTATTTAAATCATAATTGATCACTACTTGGATTGTTAGTCCCCACCATGAACCAGAACCCCATTGACTTTCTGTTCCTTGAAAAGCAACCCAAAACACAGTTCCTATGCGCCATCAAGTTTAAAGTATGTGCAGCCAGAGCCATTAATTTGTGTTATGTTTTACCTGTGCTGTTTCCTCTTCCTTACTGAATGCCTGATGTGAAGAAGTCCCAGATTTCTCCTATTGACTGCTGCCATTTCTGTCTTTTTTCAGTTGACTCCATCTTTCAGAGGAGTTGTTACCTCTGCAGTTGTGATGTCATTTTTGATTTAATGAGAATGTAAAGCTGTACAAAAGGTATATACTTGACTAGTATTCTTCTTCTTTTGTCCAAGCATATTTGTTCACAAAATCAAAACGCATGGCCAGAAGTAACAGGAAGCATTACTTCTTGAACAATAAAACCACTGAAAGAAAAAGTTTTACAAGCCAGCTCTGGTCCACAGACCACAATGTAAAAGCTGTTAGATTAAATTATTTTCATTGTCTAGGGTGGAAAAAGGAAGAAGAGAAAGAAAGAAAGAAAGAAAAAAAAAATCCTTGTACATCATTATCACAATTAGAGCTGAAAAAAAGATGGTAATTTAATCCTATAAAATACTTTGGTATTCAACATTTTTTTCCTAAACTGGGATGAATAAGTAAATATCACGGGTTTTTTTTTTTTTTTCTTTAAAGAATTTCTAGTAAGAAATAAAACTTTGGGGTTATTTTGGGAAGAAATTCCAATTTTTAGTATTCATGAATTGAAAAATTTTGTTTCAACTTGCTGGACTCTTTTCCTATTGCATTTCTCATGAGCGCTACAGGAGTGACCGTCTGCATCCCTCATCTTCTTCTATGAGATAATGACTGCCATAATGAACCAAGCTGCTCAAAGAGAACTAGGATTCTGCTGCTTAGTGGCAAATAACAGTTAGCAAGCAAGTCAAACCACCAAAGAGACTGGGAGCAGAAGGCATGCAAACTATAAATTGACTGAAGAAATACACCACAAAAGGGAAGTGCAGAATTTACTCAAAACTAAATAGTCTCAAAATGGAAGGCTCCATTTTCTTTCCTGAAAGAAAAATAAAACAGCAAAAAGTTAAAAAATGAAAAGTTTTTTTTCTCTCATAACTTGTTAATTTTTTACAAGTTGCATTATAATATCATCATGATGGCACATTCCTGCCCTGTCTGGATTTGTTCCTTTGAATCCTTGGTATTTCATATTCCCTAAAAGATAATTCTGTTCTCAAAATCACCTTTGAATATGAGGCAAAACGCAGGTTAGGGCACAAGTGGTAGAGAAGCTACAGTAGTATTTTCTTTACGTCTCTTCAGGAAACTCTCCGTGTTAGGGGAGAATACAAAGCTTAGGCTTCTGAGCATGTAGGTATCACAATGCTATTGTAATACAGGGAAGCAGGTCAGTTTGCTAGTTAAAATACACAGAACTGGCCAACATGCCTCCTTAAATTCTTTTCCAAGCTCTGCCACTGACCTACTGTAGCCTTGCAGAAGTCATTTTGACTATATTTGAAAGGTCTAATAGATACCTATTTTCTTGCACAAGATGCGCAAGACATAACTCATGTCTACGCAACACTGTAGAGATCCACAGTCAGAAATGGACTAGGGAAACGGAAAGTGGAAACAAATATAACAAATGCGTATCCGATGCTGTTCTTTAACCCTCTGTCTGATTAAATAACATGCCGTTCCTCCTCTAGCTGTATTGAGTGGTTCTTGCTGCACACTGTAGTTCTGTCACATGGGAATTGCTTTTCTCCAGCATGATTTAATATTATTTTATTCTTAAAGCAATTTTTTTAAATAGATAAAACAAACTCATGAGAGAAGCTGTCAAAATAAATATTCCTCTTGGGTTTTCTCAGGTATTTTCTTCATACAGACCAGACTGTTGCACTCCCCCACTTAACACAGGAACTGAAGAGAAGGACAAGAAAGGATACAGCTTACGCTCTTGAAATAGCCACGGTTGTCTCGGACAACCTGGAGGCCTGTCTAGGCTCAGGGCCACTTTATTTTATACTTGGGTGAAAATGCTGCTTGAAGCTGGGCAGGAAACAAGCTTCACGAGCCCAAACCACAGATGGCACGCTTGCCTTCACCATACGATTCACCAGGGCTTGAAATCTGGGAGACACCATTTGGAAGAGCCCACGGTGTCACTTCCGAAGCACAAGCTGTGTTGTCCACGGGCAAAAGGCAGGCAGGGTCTCTCTCTGGGTGCCCGAGTACAAAAGGAGCCTGTATGCATGAGAGCTCTTATCACTGGCAGACTCTAGGACTTGCAAAGTCAGAGCAATGAAGCCCAAAATACATAAATATGCAGAACGAGCCACAAACTTTCTACCCTGATGAAAGCACAATGAGGAAAATCTTTCCGACAGATTCACAGCTGGTTTCAATCTACAGCCTAAGCATATCTAATGGGCCGCCTTTATCAGAGAAGCTCTCATAGGGTTCTGGCTGCTACTGAGAGCAGTTTGCCACTGTGCAGACCCCTCAACAAAAGTCAGAGAGGACACTGCGTACTCCCTACACGAACTGAGGCATGGGGTAACAGACACCATCTGCTACAAATTCTGGCCCTAATTACACCTTTATTAATCCATTCCAGCTCCTAAGATCTTACTGCAGTTAATGTAGCTGCCCTATTAAAGTATCAGAAAAACGTAAGACATACCTCTAAAGGAGCTTGTTTCTCCTTGTATCACTCTCAGAGGTAAATTAAAGGATTCTACTCCCATGAACACAGAAAGTAACACCTGGTCTCAAACGCTCCTGGGTGAAACTCTGGCTTCTCTAGAGGCAGGAGAAGTTTTTCTGTTAGGAGAGGTTAAGAGAAGCTACCACATTCGGTAAAAGCAGGACCTTTACCTTCTTTTACAGCGCACACTACTTACTAAAAGAGAAAAAGTTCAAAGACCTACATCCATTTATGAAGATTTGCACACTAGGGACTTGTTGAGAGGTTATTGTGTGCGTGTCATGTAGTAAGTAAAAAGTACTTCAAATATACATGACTTTATTTTTCCCTCCAGTGGTTTACAGATTTGTCCTGGGACAATAGAAGTTTGCAGGGAAAGGGGAGATGTCTGTGATTAAGGCGGCTTTCAGCTCTTCTTCCTACAGATACCCCGTGGATATTGCTGTATTCTCCAGAATCTAAGCTTCCACTTAAAAAACAATGAAGTTTCTAGCCCATCTGGGTTTGCGGAAGCAGAATGTAAACAGATGTACTGTTGTCTTATTTTAGAAGCTATAGCAAGCCAGACTGAAACAATAGCACTAAGAAATGTCAACTGCTCCCATTCATCTCAGTGGGGTGGGGTGTTAACTTTGAAGCCTAATTGTGGCCACTTTAAAGCCAACCTTTTAACCATTTCACTGCTATTGCCACACCAGAAACTCCAAAGTAATGAACTTACCCAGCCTCTGTATTTGTATGCATTACTCTGAGATCTTCCATTCACTTGAAAAGGCCACTGCATTACAATCGAGCTAGTTTGAATATTCTTTCACTTAAGAAGTTAGCTGAATGGTTTGCTACTGTCTTTCAAAATTAGGGTTAAAAGAAAGTCAAGGGTGAAAGGTTAGTTTCATTGTTGATGCTCTCAAAAGTGCAACACGTGGGATTTCATGCTCTTCGCTTTGATCAGGGTGCACGGATGGCAGTTCAGCTGACAAACAGCTACATACAAAACTGAAAATAATTACTATTACTATTTGAATTGAATTACTATTCAAATAACACAGCACCATCAATTAGGAGTAAAAAAATCCTAATGACATGGTAACAGTACTTGCAGCAATAAAAAAGGGGAAAGAGAGGGGGAAAGGGTCTTTATTTTCAAGAACTTGTGACTCTTGTTACCTTAAATCTAAGGTGCATCAGGCCTGGTTCTGAGCATACACAAAAACTGTCTTTCCAAAGATGCTTTACATCCAGTTTCCAAGAAGTTGAAGCATTTTTCATCAGTAGTCACCCTTAAGTCAACACGTGAATTTTCCTCTGGGATCAACTGTTGAAGACTAGCAGCTCTACACACACGGTTTTGTAGACATGACTTCAGATGCTGTGGGAACTCATAGTTGAAAATTATTAGGGCGAGTTACTCTGAGCGTCCAGAAGCCCACTGGCATGGAGCTGGCCTCTGAGTCCCAGAAGCAGTGGTGCTGCAGGGCACAACGGAGATGCACCGCTCCAGTTTGGTGAGGCTGTTTGCAGCCTGCCTGCTGGCTCTCTGCTCAGCCAGCCCTCCTGCCCATCTCTCCTGCAGGACCTCCCTGCAGTGTCTGCTGTCATGTCTGCCACAGGACTGCTGCAGAACAACATATGCATTATGTTAGCAGCTCTTCCCAGTGCCCATTTCTATGGTTACATCTGCGCTGATGATCCAGCCATCAGCCTTTTTACTTGTCATTTTCTTCCTAACATCACACATATTAGGCTGAGAAGTCAACACTAACAACACCACAGCACTACTCTGGCCATCCTTAGTACTTCCGTGTTAGGCACCTTAACGAGATAATGCTGACATGTTTCAAGATGCTGTCAATGCAGCAACAGCCACCAGCTCAATGGGAGTGAAACAGGAAGCGGAGTATCATCCAAGTCAGCTACATGGCAGAGCTAAGGGAATAGTATCACCCAGCGAAAGATCTTGAACAAGCAGCTGGGACAGGAGTAACCTCTCTAGCTCACGGAGCAGCAACTGGAAGAAAGCAAGGTGGAAGGATCTGCATAACCACGCTACATTTACAGCAAGATAACTTCTTGAGTGCACATTCTCATTCCTGAATGAAACTGTCTTCACTTGGGAAGATCTCGAACGGGTATAAGAGTGCCTATGTGTGGTAAGGAATAGGGTTATTTTGGTAAAAGGGGGAAACTCTCCTGTCTACACAATGACTAGGTGTTTGTGGAAACAAAGCCCTAATTCATGCAGTTCAGGTTCTTTCGCATGCTGCAATGGACAATACTCTGACATTGTTATTACCACGTCATGAATGCACAATCCTTCCATGTGTAACTTCCACCGTAAGCTGGTGTTTGGAGTTTCCGCTAATAAACTAAATCCAAAAACCTCTTTTATCAAGTATCTGTGTTTCCTAAATCTTGATCTTTAAACCACAACAGAATATTTGTAAAACGCTCATGATAGAAAACTGAAAGTAAAACTCTGTTTTCACTTAAAAGCCTGCAAATGCTGACTTCACATGTGAAAGGCCTGGTATGGAAAGACAGCCAGACACCTTCATTTTCTACTGACTTCAATCAGCTGCAGCAGGGTGATCAGTCCTCTGCAGAAGGTGCTGAATAAGATCACATATTATTTCACAGAAGTGTTTCAGTGATGCTGAACATGTTTTCTGCAGATCCTTAGAGGTACAGAACAAAGGCAGCTGAAAACAGACTTGGTAAGTTTACAGATTTACTTTATCACTGTATTAAAATCCCATTCAACATCAATAAGGCACCACACACTTGTTATAGAAAGAATAAACAGCCTCATAAAAACTAGACTCTCCACTCTTTGCTTTGCCTCGCATCCCTCTTCTTTTCAACTGCTAACAAGTAAAACAACCCCCCAACAGCTGGATGTGCAGAAGCCTGTGCCGGCAGTGTCCCCGTCCGGAGCGACGCTGCGGGCTGGAATGCTGATGCTGGCAGGGCTGCCACCGCGTTTACTTAACACTCATTTCTCTCAGTCTGCTTCAGACCAGAAATGCAGGCAATGAAAACCTATTCAACCTTTGAGAACCTCGGCCGCAGAGCAGGGTCTTTGCAGGTACATGAAAGAGGCATTCAGAAGATGCTCCCATTCAAGGGAGGTAGAAAGAGAGCCCCCAGCTGTCTCTGGTTACCTTTTATTGGCATGAAAAGGGGGAGGCAGGAGGGGCAAGGTTTCAGGACAAATGAAAAACAAGCTTTCTAAGATTCACTGTTAAACCTCAAAACAAAAGCTCAGTGAACTTAAGCTAAAGGAGCTTAGTTCCATTTCTTTCAGTTTAGTAATTTATTATAGTGAAGAGAATGAAAAAGCTGTTTCAAGTAGTGGATTAAACATTACCCTGAAACAGAAGTAGAGTGGAAAAAATATACATTACAAATTCGGCAAGTTCTTGGACAAATAAATAGCAATTTGCAAACATATGAGAAAGTCTACCATATTAGTAGGTATCCAAGGATCTTTGGGTGAAAACATTTACATCGTGATGATAGCTGGACAAAACAGCTGCCACAGAAGCATTATTAAGTAGAGGGTATAATCTGTAAACACTCGCCACCCAAATTAAACCACGGTCTGCTGTGATGGAGGAGAAATGCCTTGTTTCAGGACGCAGTTGCAATGGCTGTGGACAGCCCGGTGCTGCCTTCCCGAGGGAGCCAGCCCAGGGCAAGGTGAGGGCACAAGAGTGGCACTGGCAGGAGCGTCACTCCCTGGAAAGCCACCAGCAGCTTTCCAGGGGAGGAGGCACAACGGCCAGCAGACACTCCTGCTCATCTCAGCCCATGGGGGCAGGCAGCCCGCAAAGCCTTACACTGTCCCAACCTTGCTGCAAGCCTGAACGAAACCCGATTTTGTAAGCCTTACATAATAGACTCTCCCCCAGGCATAGTGGATGCCCAGATTAATTCTGGGTTCACTCCACGCAGTGCCTTAGGAGAGAAGACAGATGTGCCAAAGCTCCCCCACAAGTATTAGAAAACCCAGTGCCCCCTATGCGACCATGAGCAGTTCGTCTACCACCTAGCCACGCGGCATGGTGGGGCACATTGCAGGGACCCCAGGAAGGCTCCAGGCACCCGTCCTCCTGCCCATAGCAAGCACAGCATGGTGCCGCACCAGGGTCAGCGCACACACTTGCTCGTGTGGGGTGAAGAGTTAAGTCTCGGCACAGCATCAAGTCTCAGTTCTTCCTATTAAATGAGGACAGTACCGTGTTCCTGGTTTGCAGGATCTTTTAAAGAAATGTGAGGTCCTCAGACACTGTGGAAGAGGGGACCCCACAAGTATAGATCAGGAATGCCTGCTAAATACATTCAACAGTGAATTTAACAATTTAACAGATTATGTCAGTCAGGAAAACGTAATTAATAACCATAATACCTAATATTTACATACTTCTCTATACAAACCTGTTATTTTTCTCTAGAGGTGTACAAATATTACCTAATCAGTCACCTGACGGCACATGGCCAAAGCCTTGGCTTCTTGATGAACTGCAGAAGTCTTTTAAATTGTGACCACACACTCCAAGGTTTGTTGCATTGAATCTAGGCAACGCAAGTTTAGCTGCACTTGTGTAAATACCTTGAGATAACTCAGAGCCCTCTATAAATTCAGATGGCCTTCATGCCACCTAAATTTATGTGGGTTTGTGAGAAATGATGAAAATGATGAAAAAATTGTACAGACTAAGTTATTAGCAACTTTAATAATTTTTCAGAATTTTTGTATTTAGGTTTTAAGGTTTTGCTACGGTTTTAGTTTCATGTCAATATGCCTCAGAGTTAAGCTAGCCAGAGAGCAAACTATCTGGTTGAAGCAATGATCTGGATCATAGCATGCTAACTATCACCCTGATACAATGAGTTGTAGAAAAACAAGGAGGATTTATTTGGAAATCCATTTGGCACTACTGTAGGATTTGCTGTAAGGGAAAATACCCAGGCATTTATGTAATTCCTTAAATCTTTGAAGAGGTAAAATGGATAATTTAGAAGAAGTTCTTAAAAACACTTCAGAAGAAAAATGTTTTACTCATTACAGTAACATCTTTTTTTCTAGATCATTCTCTTAGTCTCTTGACATATCTTCAAGCAAACATGGCCTGCCAAATATTTTAATCACACTTCTGATCTGTAATCTCTCTGATATGGATCATATCTTAATAAATCATTTCACAGTCTAGAAGAACCATTAGGAGCAAACTACAGCACTTGCAGACAGCACATACAGTAGTCACTTTGCATTACTGCAGGTAATATAAGAGGATAGAAACAATGGTCAAAATTCAGTGTTGACACCGGAATATTTAAAAATTGGTGGATAAGGCCTTGACACCTCTCATTTGTCAAGCAATGCTACTGAAGCTGACCTTAAAAGCTAACATTAAATGTTATGAGAGAATATGACGAGGTACATTCCTGTAGAAACCTTACTCTAGTCAACAGAAGTCATCCCACTGACATGAATAGGATTTGGTAAAATCCTGGTGTTCAGTGGTGTGACATGCACACTGAGGAGGTGAGAAAAGGTCAGAAGCAACAGGATTTTAATTTCTCAGGCCCAAAGGCTGGATTTATTCTTTTGTCTCAGATCTTCTTGCAAGACATGCAATAGAGTTTGAACACTACATTAAATAGAGGTAAATAAATCAGCATTACTCTTGCTTTCCTAAAAAGAGCACTCACTAGCAGTATTTTTTCATCTCTTCTCAGATTTTACGTTCATGGCAAATCGTGCGGGTGGTAGGACAAATACTATAGCAGACGTCTGCTAAACACAATGCAGGTGTATTCTGTTATTAAAACTGCCCTCTTTTTTCTGTTTTTGGCAGCATTCACTGTTCTATGTAACATCCTGCTTTACTGGTGTCCCAATACACATGTCCCAATCAATAACCAACCCGTTTTTCATCCAGGTCATCCTTGCCCATCTGACTCCTTGCTTGCAGAGTTCTTTTAACACTTATTTGGGCAAGCTATGCTTTCCTTCCTATTTTAACTATTATAGACAAATGTATGCTAACCCTTGTAGAGAATGGACACTGTGCCCGCACCTGAGCTCCCACCTCTGTAAACAACATTGGCAGAGTGTTTAGGAGAGTCTTCTGGTTCACATTTCTGTTACCAGGCCAAGTTCAGTTCTGTCATGTGCTACTCAATGACTCCTGTTTTCTCCTTGATCCCATGCCCTTTCCTTCTCCTCCTCTTCCCACCCCACCCTCCGTGAGCAGAAAAAGGAGCTGGTTCCACTGGGGCCAGCGAGAGCCTGTCCAGAGGCTGCTACGAATCTGGTCCCACACTACCAAAATAGCCCTACGATTATCTTGGAAGTCCTAACCATTTCTGGGGGAAGACTACTGCTCACGTAACACATTGGCTCAACAGAGAAGTAGCAGTCTTTAAGGGGATTTAGCTTTATTCAAAATGAAACTTTTTTTGCCCATTTAAACATATGAACAGCTGCTCCCCTGTTTTAGCACCCCCACTAGCCAAGGCAGGAGAACAAAGCTTTCCAGGAGTGACCTTCAACGAAGAAAACAAAAGTGACTTAAGAGGCTCAAAGCCACACAGAAAAACTCTTCCCATCCAAGAACTGGAATAATGAAAAAGAACAGCCCTTGCAGCAATATTATTTCTAGTGAATGGATCCAAGCTCTGCGTGATTCCTGACATGTAGTAGTAAATGCAAGAAATAACAGTGTCTTACTTGCAGGAGAAAACAACTGAAAAATGTAGTACTAAATATGATTAGAAAACACTAAAGAATTTGAAAGCTTTGCTTCAGATGTCTCCAATCATTACTGATTGCACAGAGAAGTCACATGAGGAGCTTGCTAGGAAAGTTTTATAATCTGATTCCAAGGAATTGCAATAAGAGGCCAAGAAAAAGGTTTGAAATAATGAAACAAAGCAAGTTATCATCAGTAACTTTGCATGGACATAGAGCAATAGTATTTACACACCATGAGTTAGTGGGTATTTAGAGGTGTTTTGGTAAATATTTTACTGACTCATATCTTAAGGGTATTTGTGTTAGAAGGAGCTCTTGAAAAGGAGACAGTAGACATGTTTTAGAAGAGCATCCAAAGGTAGTTGCAACAGAGGCACAGAAACAGAGACTAATGAATAAGATTAATGAAACTTTAGATATCATCAGTTGTTTATCCGAATGTCTGCAGTTTCCTTTGGTTTAGAAATTAGGCTTACAAGAACACGTAGTATCTGTCAAGCCAGACATAACCACCAAACTCTCTCACTGTATCTTGATTCCTCCTCCTCTTTTCCTGTATTTGAATGCAAGGCTGTACATGAATAGAAAACTATTACTACATTTTTACAAATCTTGGGAAAAAGTGTCTCCCAGTTTGGGGAAATCCTTTTCTTATCTGGACACATTTACACAGCATCACTAAAATCCAGTATGAACACACTACTGACACTTTATGCTCCTGCCACTGTCTCACAGAACGGACTGAAACTAACCTTGTACACAATCGTAATTCCTATGCAGTAAACACAGGTTATACAAAAATTCCCCTCCCACCACTAAGACAGAATGCCCTACCAATTGCACAGTGCATAAAACCAGAACAAAACACTTTGGAAGAGGAAGCAATGGTTACAGCGTAACTATTTGGTGCTGCAGGGGGAAGAAGGCATAATTTAACTTGTTCACAGCACCTGGGTGGAACACTTTATTCTTATCACTTATTCCATGTAACAGAACTCAGCCAATTGATCTTTATTTGGATAAGTAACTTCGATGACCTCCGGGTCATTAAAGCATTTCCCCCTTCTATCTACCATTATGGAGACTGAGGACTGCAAAGTTTTATGAAGTTCTTGGAAAGGGGTTTTCCTCACAAGTTTTAAAAACAGCCAAAGTATTTTGTTTTCAAAGAAGGTGCAGTGAACTTTCATGAGAGACTGTCTGCTTTCAACTGTTGTGGCTTTTTTTTTCTGCAAGGTGACACTGTAGGATCAGTTTCTGGAAAAACACCTGAAAATGCTGCAAATACATAATATAAAGTAGGTAACATAGAGGAACTCAGGAGATTCAGATGCATGCAGGATTCTGCACCGCTTTACAGACTTTGCTAGGTTACAACTAGCAGCTAGAGATGGAGGTCTGCACGGTTTCTATTTACGGTTGTCCAAAACCACACTGGAAGACACAGCTGTGAGGTACAGTGGGATGGGGTTTCAGAAAAATAACTCCACTTTCATATCTCAGTTGGGTCATGCTTACACAACAGGAAGAAACTGTTTGTAATCGAATCAGCCAAACTGGACTTGTATAAACAAGACATGCTGAAGTTTAAGTTTAGTCCTACAATTTCCAATATTTATCCGCAGCTTTTTCTAAGAATTTCCTATTCCTCGCAATTATGAATCTTTCATGAGGCCTCTGATGAACTGTGAGGACATAATGGGAAATTAGGTGATTGAAATGAATACCTGTGTCCAGTTTGGCACTTAACTACCTTGCTTTCAAACGTTGAATTGGCTATTAAATGTGCTAAAGGTAAGCTACTCTAAACACTAATTAAAGTATTTGTAAATTGTTCTAGGATGTTTTAATGTGTTTATATGCCTTGTTCACAAATGTTTCCAGGATTTTAAGTATTTAATATCTCCAGTAAAGACTAAGCCTAAAGGTAATACATGTTGATGTGATCAAAGTCTCTCTCTTCCTGAATGAATATACAACTCAGTGCAATATAACTAACACAATGAAATAAGTTCTGTAAAGTGATATAGGCCAAAAAATCACAAACCCAGGAGAAGGTCTACAGGTAGAAGATCGGGCCATTCCTCTCAATGTCATCCCACATTTCTGCCTAGAATTTCTAAAACTAAAAAAAAAAAAAAAAAAAAAAAAAAAATCCCCAATCCCCCTTTTGCCCAAAATGAAATAAAAATTAGTCAAAAATCATTATAAGAGGATGTCATGAATGCAATCATCCATCTGTCATTAACACACCTACCAGACTGTCTAAGCAGAATCTCACTTCATATGAAGTCTCTCCTTTTTTCTTGTCCACAGTAGTACTATTAACGTAAGTACTAAGGGTTGATTTTCTAGGGGAAAGAAAAAAAACACACTAGAAAGTAAGTGTCAAAGAAAAGTATTTCAATATTTAAACTAAGCAGTCTTACTACCTATATTAATAAAATCTAGGCTATAATCTCTCAGGTTTCCCTAGAAAAAAATATGCATATTTAAATTCCTGGGGGCAAGGAAGGGGTGGGGGGTGGACAACTGTTGGAAACAGAAACACAGACTTTGCCCTAAAGGTAAGAGGGGGAAGTGAGGATGTATCCCAGAGGCTTTTCCATTTCCTGTCGCCACTATACGAAAGGACAAGAATTAAGACGGTTCCTGTCTGCTGCTGGCTTACTTTGTATATTCACTGCTGTTTCACTGCTTCAGCCTAGGGCTCAGTGAGAGCTTTCACACCCAAGAGTCTGTATCAGTTATTACCAGCAACACCACAAAGAGATAAATCAGCAGCAGCAATACAGTTCTTTCAGCAGTACAGGAGAGAAGCTATGGAAAAGACTGAGGTGCCAAAAAAATCTCAAGCCACCTGTCCATCCACAGCAAAAAAAAAAAATCTGTGTGTGGGGGTAAGTGGCCACTTTTTCCCCTAACAGAAAAGGACATTTTCTAAATTGAAACCTTTCTGCCAGCATCATAGTTGATACTGCTATGTTGAAAGAACGAGACCATGAAATTTGTCTGTGGACATTTCTGAGAACCGTGGTCAGCTGTCCTGCAAATGGCCTGTGTCTATGTTAGCAACCTCTCTTAGCTTGTGGAAGTGGGCAGCTGTGTGCAACCTGCCTATTGGGATGATCTCTGGGATGCCCTATCTCCAGGGAATGCTCTAATGGGTCACAGGCAGAGATGACCAGTCTCAGGCCACAGGAACATTCCCAGGCAGAGCTTAACTAATTACTGGTACTTATGCAACACTAATGTCTTTTTAAACTACCATACAATACCTTCCTCTTCCACGAGGCAGTCACAAGTGACCAGCAATCCTCTGTTATTAACAAGCGGAGTTTGCAAGGAAAAGGATAGGTGTCCTCTCTGTTGAGCCCAGGGACAAGTTACAGTTTTTTGGGAGGTACATGAGAAGCAGGTACACCTCCACATCATCAAAACAGACAGACACCCTAGAATGGACTCCCTATATAGCATCTTACATATATATAATTTTGTGTTATAGGGCTTTGTGGTAACAATCCTTAAAAATTTTCAAGCTCTAACGCACGTGCGTGCATTGCAAACAGTCTCTCACCAGCTAGATTTGCATTCATTGTTATTCCTTAACCTGAAACCTCAGGTTAAATAACTGCCAGCTGATATTATCAATGTTTGGCTTATGAGTCATCCAGCCAGCACCATGGGCCAAGGAAGAAAACAGAACCTTTACAAACATGTCCTCATTTTTCTGCTGCCATGGGGAGCAGGAGAAGTGGGGAGAGGGCACAGGAAGGATTTGCAGCCTGAACCAAAGTATACGTCCCAGGCCAGGGTTATACCTGTTAGGCACATATAAATTCATAAATCAGGTCATGAAGAGAATGGCAAGAAAACAGCTCCGGGACATTAGACCTGATCTTTTCAGTATAGCTTCAAGTTTCAGCAAGAAACTTTCTGCTAACTTACTTCCTATTTAAATATACTCCTTCACATAAACCCCAGATTTCTTTAAGTATTTATTTTTTCCTCAGTGAGGCTCCAGAAATTTCAAAAGAGGGAAGGGAAAGAGAAATCACCGCTCTGGATTTGGCTTTACACAAAGAAAGGTCATTTAAAGAGGAACTGTCTGCCCTCCCACATGGACGTGCTAAGGACAGTTTTGCTAAAATCAGCAGAGCAATCCACTGATGGAAAAGCACAGAATCAAGTTGTTCTCGTGAGTCTTTTTGTTCTCAGCAGAATTCTGCACCATCCTGGAGCCCAGTGGACTCAGCCTTGCCAGGTGCTGAGCACCTCGGCTGGCCACTAGCTCCAACAAAAGAAGTAGAGATCTAGCAGCAGAGAGCAAGAAGCAGTTGCCAGCCTCACTCAGATTGCACAGATATACAATATGCCCAGACTGGAATCATCTGGGATGCATTAGACTGGGAAATCTCTTGTCTCTGCTAGCATACTTTCTTTTCATTCAGGGCGAGTGTCGTTGCAATGAGAGTTATATGTTAGACTGCACTGATAAAATTGTCATAATCTGGGTTGGTCACTCTTATCTCAATACTGAAATTAAATATTTCTATGAAAATAAGCCTTGACTTTTGTTGCACAAATAAACAAAACAAATGGGTTTTGATTTACAACTGGTGGATTGCAGATATCAGAAGAGAACATAAGGAGGGGAGTGGAAAATTTTGCTTTATAGCACTAGGTGATTCATTATGTTTTATGTGTGCTGCAAAATAATTTTCAAGGGTATGATACTCTCTGTAAATTATTATAGCTTCTAAACCTGATCACAACTTCAGCAGTAACAGACCAAAACCAGCATGCAAATACTGACTTCATGTCTTGTGTTCAGATCCTGCTAGCAATTGTTCAAGTACAAGCATATTTACATTATAAGTGTTTTTCTTAACTGCATCCTTTATTCAAAGGTGTGGCCCCTTACTTACACTTTCGTGATGCCCAGTTAAGGTTCAGGGCTTCAGCCTGAGTACAGCAAAGTAACAGCTTCTTTCATGTATTTTCCAGTACTTCCTTGCTTCAGCCAAATCAAAAACATAGGCAGCACTGCATTACTCAGACTTTTGCCACGGACAAAAAACAGCCCCAGAAAGTTGCCTGGCCTCCCTGTGTGGTCAGCTGGAGTAGGCAGGCCCTTCCCAGGGGCACTTATTTCCACAATCTCCACCCCCACCTCCCCAAATTAAACACAGGCAGGATGAATTGCCCTCTGGACATGCTTATTTAGCCTCACCAACTATAAACAGGGTTTAGGTGACTAGATGCATTGCTTGAGATAGGCAAGATGAATCTATCTATTACTGGAACCTAAGCATCAGGAAAAAAAAAAAAAAAATCATGTTCAGTAAGAGTGTGGGTGCCTTTTCCTTCAAAAGCAGTAGCCCTGTCCTGCTGATGTCTCAGACTGGGATCATGTGGCCACTGGGAACTCTGCAACTGCCCTGTTTTCCAGCTATTTCTGATGCAGGTCTCGGTGTTGATTTTTGACCTTTTGGAGACCTCTTTGTGTAAAGCAACACTGCTCACTCGCTCTGTCCCCAAAATGCACAGAAGATTGAGCAAAGCAGGGAAGTGAAAGCAATAGCAGCATTCCATCAGGCAGGGAAAGAGTTAAAGATATGAGGATCAGGAAAGTTGACTTTCTTTAGAAACTCCTACAGTTTCAGTCACTTATTAAAAAAGGATTTATATTTCTGAAGTAAGGATCTGTACTTCCTCCCCCTTCTGAAGCTATACATTTCTCTGCCAGTCTGTGATGAAAGGGGCCCTCCCTTGCCCATCGCAAGCCAATGTTGAAGTCATCCTGTTATTCTTTTTCACCTTGCACATATGTTGGGGCTTCTCTGTGGATGTCTTGCTGACACACACATCTCTTATTGTCTCTTGTTCCTCTTTGCTCATGAGGCCTTTTTTAAATCCCAGATTTCTTTTCCACATCATTCAAGCAAGAATGTTTCCGGGATTTCAATGAAGGGGGATCCATACATGTAGACAATGATGTTTTCTAACTGCACGTGATCATCTGTTAAAACCAGAAGTCATTTCTATAAAGAGGGTATTATAAAGAGCTCTAACTAGAAGGTCTTGCTCACCTCTTGTTTGAAAGCTCACCTGCTGTGCCTAACTACAACTCATCAAAGCAGTAAGGTAGGGAAGATGGGCCCCTTTCACACCACAGCAGGGTTTGGTAGATTGCTGCTTTTGGCAGGTGGATGTGGAACCAGCCACAGGGTGATTTGACTGCAAGAGACTCCTCTCCTGCCTGCATCGCTAGAGAAATGCTGCAAAGGCTCAGCGTTGCTCACAGTACTTCTCCCTGTTGAAAGCCAGAGAAGCAGAGGCTACCTCTGCTCTCCATTTTAGGTAATGTTCATCCTTGAGGCTGAACTTAAGGACATAGTTAGGGGCTGTCTCGATTTTTTATGTGCTGTTATGCATTTTAGGCTGATCTGTGCCTGTCAAGGCACTGAAGGACATACATAGCTGCAGAGGGACTCCAGCAGCCACTTCTCCCCTTGCCTGACCAGGTCACTTCCATGTATCTAGTCTGTCCTCCCAGTAAAGAAAGGGTCTTTCATAAATGGGCATCACCATTCGCCAGAGGAGGTAGAACTCATAGGCAACCTGAACTCCGTACAGCAAAGACATGATGAGCACTGCAGGATTCAGACCACTCCCAAGATCAGTTCAGATATGATGCAGGTGTAGCCACAGGCTTTCCTTGTGGGAAGGAGAGAAAATTGGGTAGCTGTATATTACGTGTCTTTGGGGTTGTTAGAGCGATGAGAATAAAGTGAAGCAAGATTAAGAGCTGTATTAGGCTGTCTCTGACAGATCTTTTCCACTTGTCAGGAAGAGTTTCCCACTGAGCTCCTGGGAGGTGCTGAGCCCCTGAGGACTCCATGCAGAGGCTGGAATTTGCAACCACAAATGGCACTGTTTTTCTGTGCAAGGCTGAGCTATCAGGGAAGGTATCAGTGCAGCCTGTTGCTACTGATACTGTAAGCAGAAGACAAAAACAGTGGATCTTTTGTTTATCAGCTCTTCGCAGTGTACAGCGCCTTTGTGAATAGTAAGCCACCTTTCTGCAGCTCTTGTATAGTACAGTGCAACATTTTCAGGTCTGCTCAGCTAAACTGATTCTGCATTCACCTGATATCACTGAGTTAAAACAGTGCTGATAAGAAAAATATTGGTACAAGAAAATTCTGAGGAGCATGGTGCAAGAATAAGTTAAATCAGAAAGGACATGTTTTTTTCTAATAAATGCAAGTTACTTTTGGCTGGTCTTTGCATCTCAGATTTACTACTTGTACTATGGAAATCATTGTATTGCCTCATCACAGGGCTTATGTGAAGCTGTGCTTACTCATGCTTGCAAAGCACTTCAAGATCAGAGAGAGCAGGGTCTGTAAAACCATAAAGGATGCTTCGTTACCATTATTATTTGACCACAGCAATGGGGAAATATGCTTTAAAAATGCTTCAGTTCATTAGTTTATGACTATCTTTTAGTAGCTATAAGTTTAGCTGAGAACCTAAAAGCAAAAACCAGCAAGCTACAAGGTAGCAGGTTCAGACTTCATACACCTCAATATAGGCCTATTTTTTTGCCTCGCCATAGCTGGTGCTTACTTTTAATACTGTCTTTAATTTGCATTTACTTTACCTCTGCATCTACTTGTTACCTTTGGATTAATCTGGGACTCACCCTAAAACATCTGTCTCCCAAAATGTTACCCTCTGGCCCACATCCTGAGTTGCTATCCTTCTCCCTGCATAAGCTTTTGGGGTCTCATTAACACACCGGGCAAGTCTACACAGCAAAAGGCTGTTAGAGATCCTGAGGTAGCTTTGAGGAAACTGGCTTGTCTACATGGTACATTGCAATGCCATGCACGGATGCTAGCTTAGATCCCAGGGGCAATATAGCTGTGTCTGTACAGCAAAGCACCCACGCTAATTAGCCCTGCCCCTGAGGATGCTGCAGGAATGGAGCTAATTAGGTATGCTGAGAGGCAGCCCTGTTAATTAGCCCAGGGAGAACACAACAACACTAACAGAGCTTCCGATCATGGCATTAGCTCAGGGATCTCTACAGTGTACTTGGTTGTGTAGCATAGCTGAGCCCACAGGCTCTTTTGAGCATCATCCTAAGAACCTAAATATCTTCTTTCAATCCAGTCTCACCATCTGACCCTGCTTTTGCAAGTAATTCATAGGGTTTTTTTTTTTCTTCATGGTAGGAAAATTAAGTAAATAAATAGATTCAAAAGAACGAAGAAAAAAGCCAGTATAAACCGCACTACAATAATCTAGTAATATATGTGTTATTAAATTCAGCTACAGGTAGTGACATGCCTGTAGGGAAGCACTGGATATTCCTAACCCATCTTGATAAAAGGCATGCTTTGGCTAGTGGTGCATGTTTTGCAAGCAGTGTATCTCCAAAGGTACTGTTAACTCAAGCCAACTCAGCCATAAATACAGACTATGGTATATTAAGTTTTAATCATGCAAGATTTTCCATTACAAGTTCAGGGCTGAATGAAATCATTTAAGCACGGGCCCACACCTAGGAAAAATGGAGCTCCCACGACAGAAGTTTTGACCCCTTCCTTCTCCCCTGGTTGCACCACGCGGGAGAACGGGCCTGTTCTGGCCGGTCCTTCTGCCTCCTCTCTCCATCAGACCCCCACCTCAATAAGCAGCACTGTCCGTGACTTTGAACGGCAAACGTAAGACTCTCCCCACCGCTGCCGCTATCTGGCCTGGCTGCCAATGCTAAGCAACGTACACAGTTATGCCTCTAACTTCCATTGGTTGCTATACAATGATGCTGGGGTAAATAACAGTCTGTCTCCGCTATAGCCAGCACAGATATGAGGACGATGATGAGACTATTGTTAAGGAGTGCTTCCAAACGTCATTCCAACCACCATATCATAGGTATGCATAAAAACACTAAGTTAATGCCTTTCAAAAAGAAAATGTGCATGCTTCTTGTCATTCCAGGAGGGGGGAGGGTATATTTTTTTGGTTTTGAAAAACAGATCACAGTGATTTCCAATTATCTTCCAGGCACGTGCATAAGAGCAGCCAGCTCTTTCCCATATGTTTCAGAAAAATGTTTTTGCACATGGGTAACTTCTGAATAGGACCTAAGCCCTTAAGTCCTGGCTTGAGTTCTCTATCACACTGCAAAAATGCACAGTGAAATTTTAAATCAGCCTCAAGAGCTTATAACGTGGAGCTGCTGGAACATTTGAGACAACCAAAATTTTTAAGAACATGGATATTATAAAATTATAAATACCAGAGAAGACAGAGGTTTCTTCCAGAATTAATGTGGTTCCGGTAGACATAATACTTAGACTTCTATTAAAGGTGGCTACATTTTAGGTGTAGAAAAGCAAAAAATTTCAAGCTCCTATATTTTAGGTTCCTAAGAATTTACTATTTAGGCTATGTGGGGGAGGGGTGAATATTTCTGAAAACCGAAGTTCAGTATTTAATCTTTACTTCGTATCCTTAGAAAAAAATAATCTTAAAAGTACGGTTTCTGTTTACATAGCTTTATGATACTTGTCAAAATAATATAGCATGCTATAGCATTTATTAATGCTAACTGGGATATCTCACACAACCTTGACTTTACAACAGGGGTTCTGGATGTATACCAGACGCACAAAATAGTCATTAACTTGATATGATATGAGAAAGGTGTTGAAGTGAATAACTTATATAGTAGTAATAGTGGTTCTGTCTATGGACATTTTATCTTGCTCTTAAACGGCAAATAAATACTTTAACATGCCTTGTCTCCAGGCAAGTTTAGAGTGACCTAGAGACTTCTCAGTTTCAGAGTTCGAAATCTGCCCCTCCATTTATACTTGGTCAGCGCTCAGACCAAAGCTGCAATACATCACATCGTCTTACAGAGACCTAAAAAAATAGAAGAGACTGAAATTCTAGGCAGGTGCATCTCCTGACTCTGTAAAAGCCAATACTGTGTGCCAAAATAATGAAAATACCCCAACTCTGTGTCCAACTATATAAATAGCTCTGATTTTCAGCTTTACTGCCAAAGCTTGGCTAATACCCTTCAGTTTGTCCATCCAGTTTTACATCTACCAATAACTATTTTCTCCTCTTCTATCTATTCAAAACAAAACCTGAAGCACAAAGGTTATCAACTTCCAAAACCTCTTGTGCATAGACAGACCCATAAGGTCTCTGTCAATGAACAAGAGCTCATCATTCATTCTCATTATACTGGCACATAAATCTTCTGAGTGACCAGGGAAATGGGAAGCTTGCTACCCTCATAACATTCCTCGCGTGCCTACTGAAGGAGTTGTGTCTATACATTGCCCGCAATTCCCAGAAACACAGAGTTAAGAATAATTCAAGATAACTAACAAGGAATAGGAGGGAAGGATGACCTGCATGTAAACTTTGTCAAAAAGTCCCCAAAACTAATGAGGCGGTTAGGGAAATAAGAAAAAAACTCTGATGGTTATCAGTCTTATTTCTCAAAGACTGACTGGCCTTAGCATAGTTTTGCACGCCATCAAAAAAAAAAAAAAAACATGCTTAACACTAGAGCTGAGGCTCATAGTTTTATTCAATTCGGAAGCCCTTAAAAATTTTCTAATGGAGGTGCTATATGGACAACAGCTTCACACTTCTTGAGTTACCCTGCACTGACCTTTTCCAACAGCCCACAGAAACGAGAGGTCCAGCAGACAACAGGCTGACTGCCACAGAGCTACAAAGTCATCTGTGAGACAGACAAGGCTAATCGGGTGAGCGGCAGTGCATCCGGGGTGCAAACATGGCATTTCCCAAAAACAGCACACTCCAGATCCACCTGACGTCTCCATACAGACATAGCCCATTTCTTTTGTACAAAGGAAGAGCTGCCATTTCATATAAAAAATAAACATCTGTCTGCCCTCCAAACTCCTAGAATTATAAATAGTTTGAGTGACAAATACTTCTGTCACAGTGTTCAGGATACCTTCAAGAGATATCCCTAGCACCGTATGTGATTAACCATCGCCTGGCAGAGTTCACCCTTATAAATATATTCTGGATAAGCTTGTTGGTTTGAACAAGAATTTGTGTGTCTGTGTCTAAAGGAAGAAGAAAAGAAGCAGGAAAGTAGGTTGTGTCAGTCATTTGTACACTTTTCAAGCTGACTGGTGTAGCTTGGTATCTGTGTTTTGACAGTAATAAGAGCATTAAATTCCTAAACATTGTGTACTACATTGCTCAACAGGTTTTATCACAGAAAAACTGAGTAGTCTTGATGAATGAAGTTTCATATAGGATAATGTTAAAAAAAAAAATTAGGCATTATTTGCATAGATTGCATTAAGTTGCTTGTTTCCCACCCCTCCCAAGCATCTCAGTACCTTCGAAATAAATTACAGTCAGAGGGTTATTATAATAAAATTTTAAAAAACCAAAACCCAAAAACCTGAAGTCAATCTCAAACCACAAGACAAAGCTAACAGTACTGTAGTCTATTTTCAGACCTCTTCAAAGTTATTCATATTCTAGTTGTCAAACAACCATGCATCTCCCAGCTGCCTTTTTTCCTGAAATTCTGCTATGGTGTCTTCCACAGACACATTAAATTAATTCCTTTTCAATATGTTAAGGGGGAAAAAAAAAAAAAGCAAATCACCCTAAAGTCACATGTGTTTCTCTAAGAAAAAGGGTCTCCCCAGTTCAACTTAATAAGGAGAATAGTCCTCTGGTAACGAAGTCATGCTGTGATTTCAAAAATACCTATATTAGAAAGCAGTAGTATTTGTAGCAACGTCGTCGTCACACAAGGTAGAAATATTCCTTCTAACCCTTTTTTAATTCCAGCCTTCCTGGGACAGTGTTTCAACCTGTACAAACCAGATTCTTTGCTAAATTTATAACTATGTTGAGAAACATGTCACATCAGAGAAGCATGAGGAAAGCTGTGCGAAATACTAAAGTTTAAATACTCTTTCAAAAATATTTGTTGTCATTCTGACCCAACTGGAAGAAAAAGGGAGATGAAAGGTTTGCAATAGCAGCTTGCCTCAGTTGGTAGAGCCTGAATACCGGATTTTGCCTGGTTTATTTTAAGTCTGAGCAGCTAGCAGCTGGAGTATGTCCCACATGCTAACACTTGGAATTCCCCCGGGGAGAAGGTTTGTTTCAAATGTAACATCGGCCCTCCAAAGCTGGTCGTCTGTCTGCTTTATTAAGTTTACGGACTCCATCATTGCCTCAAGTCTTGATGATACTGCACATATTCTGAGCGATCGAACCTCCTCACCTACTTCATATGAACTGGTTTTTGATTTAAACGCAATCTATTAACAATATGTACTTGCACACACATACACACCCCGGCCAGATACTGAACAGACGCAGTCTTGCAGACTTACACAGCAGCTGTGACAACAACTGATGTCACCTCCTTTGCAGAAATTTCCACAAGCGTCTTCCAAAGGCCAAGTTAAACGAGATAGAGCTTATCAGTTTCTTTAAAGTGCTGTGGATGAGACCAGTCCATGTGACCCCCTTCCCGGCCGCGGGGGTGTGGTATGTCACAGCTCCCCTATCAGCTGGCACATGGCGGTAGGAGATATGAGACAGCAGAAAAGTAGTAGTAACAACATCACCCGGGCCGCCAAAGACGGAATGAATACGCTGAGTAACTTCAGTGTGTGCGCACTTACGTTACGAAAACAGGTGGACGGTTTTCAGCCCTGAGTTCTGCTTGCACATCCCACTCGGCACAGATGGGTGGTAATGTTGCCAGCTACGCAGTGGAAAGGCTATGGTTCACTAGCATTGTATTAACGCCTTTAGCAGTGAGTTGCAATTTATTTTTTTTTCTTCCCGAAGTTTTCCCCTCTTTTGGATAGTCTATGAATAAAAAAGAAATTACTAGCAGGGATATTTTTCCAAAAGCAATTCCTTAAAATCAATTCCCTGCCTCTGTTCTTGCGTCAGAAATATTAGAGAATTTCAGAAGATAGCCTCCTCAAGTTTTACTGCTGAAACTACCGAATATTTCAGGTTTCCTTCACTGTCTTTAATTATGATTAAACGATCAGCTGCAAAGAGTTAATTTTTAAAGCTTTCACAATGATTAATTTGATTCAAAATATTAACTAGCCAATAAAATATTAACAAAAGCATATATTTAAACATTTGCAAAACATCTAATTTAATGCTTCATCCTTGCTAGGACAAAAAGGCACCTTACTTGCAGTAATTTAAAAACACAGCCATAGTATTGAACATTGCATTCAGACAGCTTGCAATTTTCACCCTAGAGCTCTCCCAGTTTCCCTACATGGGCCTGTTAGCACACAGGACAGCCTTAAACTCCTACCTCCAGCTAGCTATCATATTTGAGTTACCAGATGTCAGTAATGCACCTTTTTTTCCTTGTGAATGTACCCCTTCAGTTCCTGAATTTATATGCACTTACCCCTCCTGCCACCATTCCACTGGGCTTCATTAATATTTTCCCCACAGTAAACATTTCTGATTTTAAAAAGCTGGAAATATGCGGGGGGGGGGAAGAAAAGAAAAAAAAAATCTACTGAGCAAAGACAGACACCTTTCAGACTTTTTTTTTTTTTTTTTTTTTACATTTCAGAGGTTAAGGGATTGCCTTCCTCTTCGCAGCACAGCCATTTGCTTTTTGCAGCACTGTATCACTGGACATACTGCATTAATATATTCTCCTTTGTTCTTTTTTCCCATTTTCAGGTTGTCATGCCAATCTGCTTCTACAAATTCATACACTGTGTGACTAAGAATTCACCTTATATGGGGAATCCTTGCACCAGCATAGTTACAGTCACTCTAGTTCACTTGGGCATGTCCTTTGTGAATTGGTGCAAGATTAACAGATTCTGGCATACAGCAGCGCAAGGTACAAATTCTGGATCTAGACCAACACTTAAAGGTTTTGTATATAGGTACACAAGAATTTGGTGGCAAAGATAGGAAGAGAAGCTGAAATTTAGTCTTACCCTTCATTCCTGAGGCCCTTTTCCTAGCCCCGCTACTGAGTGTGGATTGACACAACTTTTTTTTTTTTTTTTTAACCAAATTTTCTGCAGTTCTGCCAGATTGCTCCAATCTTACTGCAATCGCACACCTGTTGAGAATCCCACTGACTGGTCTAGCCAGCTCATATTAGATGAAAAAAGAAATAGATCACCTTTACCCATTTCCTCTTTCAAAGTTAAGTGTCTGCAGATAGAAAATAAGCTTTCTAGGGCACGGACAGCCTCTCGTATTTCAACTATTTTGTTCCCAGCACAAAATTCTGGCTGGAACCTAGATGTTAATGCCATCTTAAATAATAATATTTTTTCAGGTGCTGGCCAGAGTTTTAAGAGATGATTCCAGCAATGAGCGTATTGGAGTAGCCAAGGCACAGCTGCTTGAAACAGCAACATGCAGCAGTGAATATGCATATGCAATGAAAAAAGACCTCCTTCAAGAAAGCTATTGAGGACAGCTGCAGATCAGTCCTCCTCAGGGTTCATTAGCTTTTTTCATCTTCTGTAAGCCAACCCTGGGCATGACTTTAGAAGATGATTAAATCAAAGATTTGTGTGTCATTACACTCTCTCCAACTCCAGCTGCAACTTTTTATCCATGAAAACCCCGGGATTCACCATGCAGGATAGAAGCCTTCCTATCTCTGACATTCCCTTGGCATGCTGGTTACAATCACTTCTCCCACCATCACTTATTTCTGAACTGTCTTTGGTTAAAGATCCTTAATCCTTGCTGGAACTGCATAAACAGAGGCATGGATCACCAGCCACCTAAAATCACTTGTGAGCCCTGGCCTATGGCAAACAACAGGACTTTCAATATTCTCCCCAGCAAGTCTTCCACAGAGGTATAATGACTTTTGTGCCCAAGTTCACTTTACTTTTATGCTGTAGGGATGCTCTAAATGGTGCTGTTATGTACAGGATTATATGTAATCCTGCCCATACGAATGGTGAGACGCCAGCTATGAATCAACAGAATTTATAAAGCTCTGCCAAAGGTACTGATAGCTGTGAGTTGCACACACGGGTGCTTTACGCACTAAAAAAGGCCCTGCTTTCTTCACACCTGAAATATGGGCCCATAGCCCCTACACCTACAGAATTCACAAGCCAGTGCATGATAGCCTGTGCACAGTGAATTTTGAATGCAGACACATGATCTCAGATTCCACTCAAAGGGTGATCTGTACTGCAATGTTTGAGACTTACAAGTGCAAACATAGCAGAGGCACTACAGGGCTTATGTGAAAAAATAATTATTCATCTAGAAAGGAAGTTGGCTTGCTTTGAGCAGAGATGTTAATAGACTAACCTTCTTCTCCAACACCAGCCTGCTTACCTGAAAATATGAAAACATCCACTGACGCAGTGTTGTATTTATTTTAGATGGGTATCATATCCCACCCATGTTAAATTTCTTGCTGCATTTCAGACCAATATGGTAGTTAATCTGAATGCCAGTTCTAAGAGTCATTTACTAAAAAATAAGCCTTGGACAACTGTGCTGCAATTTTAGTAATTTGGGGGTAGAGAGGCATGCAGATCATAATATACAAATAGGGCTGAATTTGAAAGAGCAGCTTCAGAATAGATACCCTTTCCCCCGCCTTCCACCAGGTTTGGGATAGTTAATAAAAGCTGGATCTTGAATGACAGTAACAAGACAGGGACGTGGCACAGAGAAGACTTGCTTCATGACACAGATCCACCAGAATAAGGATAAAACCAGCAGTAACTGGAGCAGGGGAAAAGGTGGAAGGATTACAAAGATCTATGGTAGAAGAGGTATCTGGGTCCCCCTCAAAGGCAGCATAACTTTGTTTCCTTAACAAGGTTTCTTCTCCTCCTTCTGTCTCCAATGTGTTTCAATTGCAAACAATGGTAATTCCGTAGCAGTGGCAAAAGTGAGAACACTTGGGTAGACATGGCATTAGCAAATTAAGCACTGGGCCATCAGCTGTTCTGGCTGCACCTGAGTAATGCCCTCCTAGTCCCCCGTCTTCCTCCATCAGCAGCAAATTAGTTTCCTCTGCCAGCACAAGCATGCATGTAGTAAATCCCTAACCTTACCAAAATCAGTCAGGCCTGAAAAAGGGGAAGACAAAAACCTATAGAAAGTGTTTAAACTAAGCCAGACCCTAGCGAGAGAACCAAGCAGTTGCGCAGCTATGCCTGCAGGCTGGGTGTGATCCCAGTGACACTGAGGGTGTGGGACAACATCCTCACCTGCTTTCCTTCCAGCCGAAACTGCAATAGGCATAAGCCAGAAAACACCTCACCAACAGCAATACAACTGTTAGTGTCTAGGAGCGAGGCTCTGTGATGCAAAGTAGGCAGCAGTGACCAAGGGCACTTGTTCTTCCAGCAAATCCCTTGTACCTCAGGGAGATGCACAACTGGCATGGATGGGCAAGACATAAAAGTCTACATCTCCTACCTTGCAGTTTAAGTATGTAGCTACTCCTTGGTTCTGAAGTTCTTTTTGGATAAACTTTGGGTAAGGATAGGAAAGGATAAACTTTGTTGTCTCAGGTTAGATACATCCTTTCTTACATTTTATTTCCAGCCTAAATGGGTTTAGAAGAGGGGCAGTGTTTAAGGTCATACATTTGTCTCCTAAAGTAGAAAAGTAGACATAAAGCTGGTAGGACACTCAGTGGAAGATGCTGATGCTGCTGGTCAGCTGCTAATTTGTGAGGCAGGGGCTCCCTGGACATCCACACCTCAGTGGAAGTCCTCCCGTAACTGCTTCCCTCAGGACTCTATTGTCCCTTGTTTTAGCATCTCTGCAATTACCCAGTGACACAAGATCTAGAAGAGAAAAGGGAAAAAAAAATGGCACTTGCATCACATACTCCTATATGTAACTCTTACATCTGCTTCCATGAATCGATCCTACTTTGCTCCTCCCAGAACTGAAACCATCTGCACTCGAGGGAGGACTTTGCTTTTGCTCTGTTTGTGGAAATGGGTGTGTGTATTTGGGTGTGTTTGATTTTTTAGTGTCGGTTTTATATGCTCTAAAATAAGCAAGTTGCAAGGCTGCTTGCTTTATAGAGCTACATAACATAAAGAAATAATTTCTCACCAACAGCCCAAGGCAGATCATGCAAGGTCATTTGCTAAGACGTTGGCGTGCTGATATATGGTATGCATGGGCACCTTTTACATGTATAGCACACACCTACTTGCCTGGAAGCAAATCAATAACTCCCTACACACCAAAGCTTGCATTTGTCTGCTCTTATTAGAGGTAGGATGGTGCCCTAGGGAGGGCCACAGGCATTCCATTACTTAGGATCAGTGCCTGAGCAAAATGGAAAGGCTGCTAAAAATAAGCAACATTTGCTCATTGGTATAAATAACAAAAGCGAGAGAGAAAGAAAAACAGAAAGAGAACAAGACGAAAATGAAAACTGGCCCCAGACCAGGCCTTGCAGAATGACTAGTCACCTCCTCATTGCCAATTCTGTCACCATCTCCAGCATGGGCAAGATACTTTCCACTGCCAAGTGCCCTCAGTGTCTTTCCTGAGAGGGCCATTGCTTGCAGATTCACAGTGGGCCTGAGCATAGGCCACAGCACACGTGTCTTTCCCTAGGTGTTTCAGGGCTTGGGCATACTGAAACAAGGATGCAGCACTTCACAAGCCAGCACACAATGCCAACGTGATCCCTGCAGTAGCCTGTGAAGCAAGTACTTGGTTTATCTCTGTTTTGTTTATAAAAGGAATTGGGGAGAGGCGGGGAGCAAAAGGGTTGCACTTCCATAAAGCTATCATCATTAAAAACTTTATCCTCTCTTTATTAAAATAGAAATAACTTTTGGATTCCGATTTTTCTAGCAGACTTCCCTAGCAAATAGTTCCCAGAGCACACTTGGCTGCCTATTCTCAAGTACTGAAGTTGAGAAAGCTAAAAGTGCCTGTCTATATTTGGAGGAAAATAAGAAGACTAAGCTAATTAAAAATTCACCCTTGCCCTGTATTCCTAAAAGCACTGTACACCCCATGGCACCAGACGTTTCAGGGTGGGCTGCCCTTTTATACAACTGGAAAGTTTAAAGCCAAGTATGCTTCTGGTTACTTTTCATTTTAGGCTCTCGTTAATAAAAAGGAATAATAATTGGGAACCAGCTCCCAAGTAGCACACTCAATTTTTCCTCTGCTTCTATTTCATGTACTCTATTGTAATAAAGCACACACACACACAAAATTTATTAGCCCTACAATTAAACAAATAATGGTATTAACAACTCCCACTCACCGCCTTAAACAGGTTTAGCTGGGAAAGCTGAAGCAGCTGTCTCTGTCCTGTGTCTCTGCCAGAGGTCACCATCCTGCAGTGGGATCAGCTGATCCTGCTGGATAAATTCCTCAGCAAGTGCAGTCTACAGGCTGCAGTATTAACATAAACCACCTCCAATTTCAGTTTACTCTGGCAGTAACCTCCTAGAAAAATAAAAGGGAGGAAACCTAAGGCTGGTAACTGTTTCATCTCTTAGTATCAGATAAATCCACCTTTGATTACATTTCAAAGCCCTAAAAAACGGAACAGTCAAGACGTTTATAATAATGTTCTGGCTTGCCATGAATTAACATGAATTCTTGTAATGAAAAAGGTCACTAGCATAACCATTGAAACACTGCTAAAGTAAGAGCTAAGAAAGGCCCTTTAAAGTTTATACAGGTATGTACAGACTTTAAACATTTTCAAAAACAGCTATAGCTGCTAACTCTATGAAATGAAGCTATTTCCAAACCTAGGACTAGGACAAATTTGAGTATCTCCATACAGCTCCAACAATGTTGTAATATCCAAACTGTCATAGCTACAATGTGAATTCTCAAACAGTAGAAAAACAAGAGAAGGACAAGGTTCCTACTCCAGTGAGGTTATTTTTCATGTCAGACCAACAGATGATTGGCTCAAAAGCTATCAACGTCTCTTTGGCATCCAAAGTGGAGATACAAATACTTACAGTGGATTTGCTTACTGGTAACTATAAAGAAAACAGCAGGTGGTTACAGTTAAGTTTCTGGTGCACACATTTCACACTGTCAAATTCACACGAAACAAAGAAAGATGTTGGGTTTTGAGTAATGGTGTGAATGAGGAGAGTGCTAAACAGTAGGAAAATAATACAAAAGGAGTGCCACGATCTCCACAGCACGGAGAGCGTGTGCCACAAGAGAAGATTAAAAAATGAGGGCAAGATTTATTATGCTTAGAATAGAGTGTGGTGTTAAGGAGTCTGAGGCTGGAAGGTGGGGGAAGACTGAAACAATGAAGAACTTTCAAAAGGAGAATGATTTGTGATATCTGGAAGAGCTTTCTTTTACGATGCTTGAACCACACTTACGTAGCTGCAATACCACAAAGTCCTGGTATAGGTGCATTGTGCTGAGATGAGAGAAACTTCTGTTGTGGCTTTCACCGCACTTGTCCTAGCCTCCTACATACAGTTTGCACTGATACAGCTCCAGCTAGCCCCAAGACATCAAACCCTGACACAACTACCTCATGCACCCCTCTCGTGCCACCCTTCCAAACAACACAGGCAAGCCCTTTTCCTCTCGGTCACGTTTGTAACTCTGAGCACTTCCCTGCAGCTACGGTAAATTCAGAGCAGGTATGTCTGTAGACGTGAGCGGGATCTGGTGTCTAATACCCTGCCCAAAGTCAGCCTCTAAGACTGCCATGCTACATTTTCAGGACTATCTTATTTAAATGATCCAGAAACACTGCGAGTACGAGAGAGGAGGAGAGGGAGTGTGACACTGCTGGCTTGAGGCACACAGGGCAAGGGCAGGCACAGAGCCAGCCAGCTTCCTAAAGGCAGGGGAGCCAGCCCCGCTCGAGCCCAAAGCAGCTCTCCCTGCTATTCCTGTCACAGGCCGCTCCACAGAGCCTCTGCCAGCCCGTGGAGGAGCGCACAGGCACATGATAAGGATAAGCGGGAACTGAAACGAGATGGCACCAAATTAATTTCCCTTTGCATGACCTATGCACTAGATTTTCTGGCATCTCAAAAGGCACAAAGAGAAACCCACTGGAGTAAGCAGGGCCCTGTGTCATCAAAACACTTCATTTCTCACCTGAAACGCCCAGGCTGGCAGAGCTGAGGAGGTAAGTATTACTCACTGTTTCCAAGCGCGGTACCACGTGTTTAAGAGATGACTACAAAGGGGCAGGGAGAGTATTCATCTCATTTGCCTTTCTTCCTTCTTTAAAATAACTTAGAATGCACAACAAAGATGTGAAAGCTGCCTTTTTCTGCTCTCAGAAAGTCATTACAGGGAGAGGGAGTCCACTGGTTTATTACCAGGGCAATGCACCTACTATGAAACACTCTGTGGATGACCAAAGAGCAAATACTGTGACATCACCACAAGCATCATGAAAATAAAAACCGAACAAGAAAAGGATTTATCTTCAGCCTGCCTAACGTAAGTAGTTCAATCAAGCAAAGAAAAAAAAAAAATCTTGACAATTGTATTCAGTTAAGAATTGAGGAAGGTCTGAAAATAGATTTAAAAATGAAGGTCGCCAAATCTGAACTTCTGTATTGTTCAGCCAATTAAATTTCCTCCACTTACACTTTTGTTTATGGCTTTTGCTTGCTGAAACTTTTTTATTAAATATTTCAGCCAACAAAAGGAAATAGCAAAACCAGAAAGGAGACAAGACATTCTTTTTCAAGGAAATTGGAAACTAATTTAGCAAGGTGGGTCAAAGAAAATGCCGAAAAATACAAATCCATCCCACAGTTTAACTTAAGCCAGAAAGTACTAGTCTACACACAGTTTCTGTAGCACTTCATAGATAGCTCAAATTTGGTTTAGAAATCAAGAGAGAGAAAGCAGAACAGTCACCCAATGGGATAAATAGGCCAGCATTTGGGACTCGAGAAAAGGCTATGCTAATAAAATAACATAGTGGCAAACACCTATATTTGCCAAAGATCATACAGGTCCCTTCCCAGCAAGAAAGACCTGCACTGAGAAATGCAGGAGCCAGTTATCTGTTTATCCATTAAAGGTGCAGGTTAAAGAGAGGTACCTGACAGGAGGGGGCTGGGGGTCAGGAGAAGCTCCAATGACAAACCATCTCCCTCCTTTAGATGAGGTTGATGGTGGCTTTAGTTGCATTACAAGGGAGCAAAGAAACAGAAGAAGCCCTCCCTCACAGCAGGATTGAGAGAGATTGTAAACAAGATGGAATTGTGCTTCTGTGTAGACCTCAGAGGAGGAAGTTGTTAAACCAGGAGAAAAGCAGCATAAAAGACTGGTACCAGAAGGAAGTAGGAGAAGAGAGTTGAGGGTGTGGAACAGGGATTCTCTAGTCCAGGAACATACTGCTGGAAGAGGTTCCCCCTGACTACGAGCATCACCACCTACTTGCAGGGTGGCTGTTTTGAGCCAGGCTCTTCTGGGGAGGACTGCAAGCAGCAGGAGGTGCACGAGAGACGTGGGGAGGCTTCATCACAGGCCGTTTTGGCGAACTCTGTGACACTCCATGGCCATGTCTTATGCCAGGTTTCTCCCTCACAAAAAGAGAGAGTTTACAGCAAGTAAAACCTTTGAAAGGAATCCATAAGTATTAAGGAGAATTGTTTGCAGCCATCAGACTTGTGCCCTACATTATGCCTACAAATGCAAAGTAAATGAGAGGTGATTTGGCAACGACTGTGAAGAGGCTGTCCTCAAACTCCAACCTTTCCCTCAGTTTCAGGCCATGCCATGCCTCCTATTTTACTTTCAGACAGCTAACTGGCAGATATATCCATGATGTAAGCTAGTAACCTACACAAAATTAGCTCTAGCGAACTGTGAATTAATTTGTTCTTTCTATTTGCAGTCTCTCCTTTGCTGAAACATAAAACTTCATACAAGTCAGCGTATTTCCCCACATTTAAGATTATAACAACAAAGGCAAAAGCACAAAGAAAAATATCGATAACGCAAAAGGTGAACAAAAATCCAGCCTAGGGACAATCAGGGCAGCAGAACAATTTAGTATGCCTGAACTACTTTACTGCCATCTTTCATTTTCTAGTTCTAGTCTAGCCTTTTTAATCTCAAAAAAATATTTAAAACATTGTAATCTCTTCCTGTGGATGATACAAAAAAATAAAACCCCAAACAAATAACGCACCAAACCAACCATTCGTCATGCTGGTTTGTGGAATAAAACTTTTTCTGCAAGCTTTAAGTACCTCTATGTGATTAATAACAAAATAAATACCACTTTCCAAATCAATCTGCACTAATCTAATCTAACAGCATCTAACCACTCTCCATGTTTCCCTATTGTCATACCCCTATGGAATGATTTTGCTAGCCCTCCCCTAAACCCGTTGCTTCCTGTACCTCCTACATCTCAAAGGCATGCAAATGAATTCTTAACAGCTTTTCCCCCTCCTTTGACACATACAATTATTTTTTTTTTTTTTTTTTTACAGGCTAGAAACAAACACACATGTATTTATTTACATTGTGATAGTCTCCAAAGGCTCCATCAAGCACTGTGGTTAGAGCAAACAACCAATCAGCAATGCAAGTCCAGAGTTCAAGCAGCAGCAATCAATGCACTGAGCTCATATGTTGGCAAACTTCGGCATGTGGGTACCTGCAAAACAGAGAAGTGCTCACCGGACTCCAGCAGCACTGTGAGGTATAAATGCTTCCTCAGCTAAATTGTTTGGTATTTGAAGTATGGGTATGTATTTCCTCTTAAGTTGGGTTTCTACCCTTTACATTGTCATAAAAACTGGTTTCCGTCACCTCTGTCAATGCATATGAGCTATTGCACTAACTAGGCACAACCCTTATTCCCAGTTAGTTAAATCTACATGGGTAGGTCAACCATTATTAGAACAAAACTGAAAAACACACAGTCAAATAGCAGTATGGTTTCTTGACTTGAATAAGATTAAAAATTAAAAAAAGTCCAGGGCAGCATTTTCAAACATAAGTGCAAACAATAGGCCCCTAAATCTGTACTACGACACACTAATTAAAGTCCCATTCCTCGTCAGGAATCTATTTCCATTAAATAGGATCATTTTGGTTTGGTAAAATCTGTTTTGCTTAAATCCCAGGCAACGTACCTATGAAGCAGACTGCAGACTTCTAACAGCAGAGCACAGCACGTAGTTCCACCAGGACTGCCCACCACAGGAAACTACAGGGGCTGTCACTGTTGACTGAGATATACTTGTGTCCCCTTGCAACACAACTACTCCAAGCAAGCACAGAAAAGGGTTCATTATTTGTCACTCTTGCCAGTGCTGCCTCTGGCAACACTTACTGCAATAATCAGCCTACACTGCTTACCTTGCTGCGTAAAGTGCGCAACCCTACATCTGTCTGAATCACCCTGGAGTCACTCTTTCTTCCTAGTTGTGTGATACAGTTTCTGAAAACGCATCCCTTCAGGACAGAATAAAAAAGAAGCAGCAAGGCTGGCTCTAGCACAAACAAGAGGGCTGCCCCTCCTAGTCTCCACATCATCACACTTGGCTGTAAAAAGTGGTGGTCAAAACAGCAAGAGCTGTCAAGGGTTAGTTTTATCATGGGGTTTACCTAGTGGGAATCTTTAAGAAAATAAATCCAGGCTTCAGGTGAGGATGCTGAACTGTGCCAGTGATGTTAGGCAGGGGTCACTGAGGTACCCTTTCCACACTTAAATTCTTTTAAGCTTGCATTTGTATTGGAGGAGGGAGAAGGTAGGAAACTTACAGCTGAAAACAGAGATTATTCCTGATTTTGGGGGCCAGGAGATGTCTACCAGCTGAATACAAAAGACCTCTCCCCTTCCCTAATCAATCAAAACACACATTTCAGGAAAAGTGGGCACCTCCAGATATCCAAGCGTATTTAGGCTGAGCTTTAACCAGATGACTGGCAGAGGGAATCATCCCACTCTTGCAAGCAATTCACTGTGTGGTCTTAAATAAATCACTTGCATATGATCAGCACTAGAAAAGAAGAAAGTTTTCTGCTCCTTTTCTTTTCATGTATAGAGGTATTATATGAAAACAGGCAGAAGTATTGGCTGTTAGCCAGGGGAAAAAAAAAAAAAAGAAAAAAGTAGATACTTCTTTATTTATAGGGCATCTTCACTTTCATAGTTTTGGAAAGAGATTTTTAAATGACATCACTGTACCACAAAGGACGACTGCAAGTAAGTGAGAAAGGGGAATTTTCAGTTGGACCTGGTGACAGGCTTTATGTTATTATTCCAAAACAACGCAAATATCTGAGAAAATATTTGAAGACACGTACATCTGCTGATCTTCTGTACAGAACTAAGCTTCCCATGAGGTTCCTTGGTTTTTCCTCTCGCTTGTCAGCTATTGATACTTCCCTACATGTCCAGAAACCAGTTAATCTGTATCAGTAGAATGGGTACATGTCCATAACCTGATCTAACTTGTAAAAGATGACTCTTCCTGTAGGATCTGCTTTTAGGAACTGCCGTTTGAACTAGGCAGCACCAAGGATGGATTAAAAAGCCCTGGGTGAAGCGCAAGGTACAGCTGGATCATAAAATGAAATTGGATTTTCTGAGGCCCCTTTCCCCACACCCCCAGCACTGTGCTCCCCAGGTGCTGTGCTCATGCCCTATAGATACGCATGAGCTGCAGTACAAAGCACAGTTGGCAGCTAATTTGGATTTAGCCATTTCACACTTGCAAGCCAGGGATTAAAAACCAAATACCCGGGCCCCCTCCTACTTTCCAGCACAGAAACAATTTAAAACAGATCTAACACCTATGTAGTACTGATTTGGTTATCTTCAAAATCCCCATTGTTCTGTTTAAAGAGCATATCCTCCTAGAATAGCCTCCTTTTGATAAACAACTCCTTCTGCATGTCAGCCAAACAACAGTTTTGGTCTTTATCACAAGTGGACCAGCAGCAGAAACAGTGTGTGGTGAAGCGAGGGAGGAGGGGGTTTTAGCTGAAAATAGAGTTCATTGTCAGCTGGACTTTGGACTCAGGTTTTTAAATAGGTTTTGGAATGTGGATATGAAGCAGTTAAAAGAACCTTACCTCCAGCCCTTAAAGGAAAAAATGTCTATTCACACACTTAAAAGCATAGTAGGACCTCAGGTAATGGGGTCATTTGTGAGTTGTACACAAAAGTTTCGTGTGTAAGAAGGTCAAAATATACAGAAAACGAAATATTAATTCCTCCAGAAACAAATACACAAAAAATATTTCTTAAATAGAAATACACAACTACAAAGAACCCAGTTTTAAAAAAACTTTAAAAAAAAAAAAGATTAAATGTAAATGTATATTGAAAAGCCCATAACAACAGATATATAATTTTTAAAAGTTGTGTAGGCCAGAGATTTCTGTGCCTTTTACATGATTTGTAGGGAATGAATGGAGGTGCTACGAATTATTGACTTTTTTTTTTACATTCCAGACATGCGTTTGGTGGAATGTTACCATTTCTGAAGTGTTTACCTTATGAAAAATATTAACTCTGTTCAGTAAAATATCATTGGCATGAATTTATAATGACACTACATAGTTTGATTGTATATTGTACTTCCAATATCCCCTCAGCATGGCTGAAAATGGTTTTACTTCTTCAATTCTTAGGATTAGTGGGTATGCGATGTGATATATGCACTCTAAAATCTGTCACAAGTGGATGTTATTTTGTGTGTTGCTTAAGAGCAAGCTGTCCTAAGAAGGCTGATCCTTGAAAAGTTGGTATGACTGATTTTAGTAATCATCAGCACGTGTGTGAAGTAGTAAAATGGAAAAAATGTGCACCCAAACATGAAAATAATAACCAAAGGAAAATACAGGCTAAATACCCTTTATAGTCTATCTTCTGGAAACCATGCAACATCCATGTGTTTTGCTAGCAACTACATAAAACGTTCCTGTAGTTAGAGAAGAGGCAGTATTCCTACCGTAGTCTTACGTTAAAAAAAATACTCTTAGGTCAACAAGCCGCCAGGGAAACCACATCACTTTGTCCTAAAATGTTTGCTGAAAAGCCGTAAGTGGCCTAAACAACACAAACTTCAACATCTTCAGCAATGCTATCTCCTGTCAGGGCTAACTGACAGCACACCCGGGCCAGGGGGTGACTCCAGCTTGCACAAACAGGCTCGACCTCGGATAAGACGGTTGAATTCGGAAGACACTGGCGGTCGGTGCTGCCTGGTTTCTAGGCTTCCCACAGATAGAGCATCTGGGCAGCATTAACTGTGGCATCCTGTAAACACCGGCTGGACGATAATAGAGCATAATGCAGGCAACAAAGTGACTGTGTAAGACTGTTTTCCTCTGTTTCGGTGGTAATCAGATGGCATAGCCAAATGTTGTGCCTGTGGAAACGAGCTCTGGAAGTAGTTAAAGAAGTGTTTACAGCACAGTCTGCAACAGATAAGGAGACAAGATGCTCTTCAAAAGTCAGGAAAATCTATCCAAGCATAAGTTTTTTTTCTCCCGTTCAACACCAAGAGCCAGAGATACCTTAAACACAACTTCAGCCAGGAAATCGGCCTGCCTTTTCGACAGATTTCCAGTGTTAGGGGCTAGCAACACTAGGCAGGCAAAGTCTTGGTCCATAACATCATATTGCAAAGCTCCCCGCGGGTCAAAGAGGTGACAGAAGTTCTCAAAAAATCTTACGTATAAGGGAACAAACTTTTCAGGTCTTGCCATTACTATTTAAATAGGCCAAGCAGCCTATATGCACATACATATATGCAAATCATCAAATGAGATGGGAAAAACTTTAATATGATTGTTGTGCAATTGATAGGAAGGAACTAATGTTGATTTTCTTTTTACTAATGAGTTTTTCTGCATCTTGGAGCCAAATGTAAAATATTGCCTCAATTGTATTTTCTAAAGAAATAGAAGTTAATTCCATTCATTCAGGGCTCCATACTGAGAAATGAGTAGCAGCAAGGATTCACAATTGCTGGACTGATCTTCCTCCCATTTCTGATCATCTAACTTCCTTGTAACAGCTGCAGTAATTGCTGCTGCAGAAGAACAACTGTTTTAAATCCATTTTGACTAGCCTTTGCTGCAGTTCAGTGGTTGAATGGAGGAGGATGACTTCTTCATGTGTCCAGTCTCCAGAAGTTCTGTCTGGACTGCTGATGAGCACTCACTCACAATATGAGAGCCTAGTCTGTGCAGCTCATTAAAAATTTCATAAGTTATAAAACAGATGCATCAAAGGAAAATAAGTTACTCTTATAAATATAAGAATTGTTTATGCTTGTAAAAACCTAGAAATCTGCTATTATAATGAGGACAGTTGGCATTTTATGTTCATCTCAGATTCAACTGCAAGAAAAGAGATAAAACTATCTACTTTTGCAGAGACTTTTTGTTTTCACGAGTTTGGGGTTTGGGCTGGGTTTTTTTTTTTTGTTTTTTTTTTTTTTTTTTTGAAACTGAAATAGCCTACATTCAAATAAAGCATATGGTTGTTCTCCACGTAAAGAAAGAGAAATGCTTTCCATCTTTTAAAGCCAGCTACAACTGAAAGGAGCTTAGAAACCAAAAAAGGAGGAAAGCAATAGGTCTCTTTTTAAGGAAAAATAATGGATTTACCTAGTAAAGGAAAGATTTAAATTTAAGGACTTTGAGCAACATTGCTGGAAAAAACCAGTCCATGCATTCATGCTATCATGCTGCAGACAGAAAAACATGCATGTAGCAATTACGTGCAGATATGTCACTGAGGAAAACTAGTACTGTGTTACGGAATTAAACAGAGAGATGAAAATCAGCTGCAAACTAAAGCGGAGGAACAGAGTCCAATTTTGGATGTAGGGTTCTGACAGCATGCTTTAAATATTCAGAATACAATCTCAGGATCATTAAGATTGCTGTGAAGGGAATCTAGGTTCATTTCAATGACACAGCACAACTCCTTCAAGGAAATCAAATCATACCGCAGAAATGTGGAGGCCCATCAGATAGCAGAGCGGGTTACAACAAAAACAGAGTCCCCTGTTCTCAGTGCTCCTTGGTACAGCTTCTACAAAATGAACATTTTTCTCCCACTTTCCCTTACTTTTCTTTTTAACAAATTTGCAAATGCTTATGAAAAGAAAACAGAGACGAGATTGCATCTGGTCTGTCTATGGCGCCATTTGATGCTATGGGGAGACTACTTGGAAAAGGTGATGAGTGGTAAGTTGGTGAATGATATTAATAGAGAAACAATAGACAAATTGCTCTCAAGGCTGTGGTTAACCCTTTAGTGTTCACATTTTGGTTTATTCCTCTTCTTCAGGACGCCCAAGCAGAGGATAATGATTACAATCTCCCTGCACAAGCTGCTGTTTCCCCCTCCAAAATGTTAGCATTTTTCTCCTTTTCACTTCCATGAGCACTGTGTATGTAAAAACATTTTCGGAAGCAAGGGGGAAGCAACTCACTGAAATGTTATTTTTTTCCTGATTCAGGTCCTTAAGCAGAACTGAACAACATTTCAGACTTTAATAAGAAGGACGATTTGTACCTTCAGCACAAGTCAAACGCCATCTAATGTTGTATTTTTTCCTGAAGGTGTAGGTGTAGAATGCATAGGTTTAAAGGAAAAACTCCACCACTGACACCCACTGAGCAAACAGAGAGCTGAAACATGCAAACCACTAAGTACTTAGTGTAAAGATACAACTTTGTTGAATGCAAAGGGCATCCTTTCAAGAGCCTTTAATACAGAAAAAAAGGCCACATAGAAATGATTTGCAGTTTCCCAATGAGCACATCAATTTACTTAATTAAATATTGCTTTCAAAGTTTCAGTCACAATAGCTCTTGTCCCTTGCCAGTTGCAGTAAGAAAGATACATTGAACAAGGATGTCAGCTGAACACTAACATTGATGTTAATGCCAATTGTCCAAAGCCTTGCCAAGCTGCTGACGTTTAGAGCGAGGACTCCCTCATTTTCAGCTCTTTTTAAGGCTTTGTCAAAGTACTGAAAATCTAGGAGCCCATTTTTGTGCATTTTGCAGAGACATGCAAGACCTTATATTTTCAAACAGGACAAAATCCATCTACTATGCTGAGGTTTTGTAATGAAAAGTGTTTGTGTCACAAATTATTTTTTATTTTCATCGCTGACTACCAGATTTTGGTCCCACATTTTGTTTCATTAGATTTAAACTCATTGTGCAAGTGAGCTCATATTTTAATTCAGATTTAAAAAAAAAAAGCCTTCCCTCCCCAAAAACTCCAGTCATGCTCCAAAATGAATCTCACACATTGAGATCACTATAGCATGACACCTATATTTTTTTTCCTGGTTTCACATTTCTGCAGAGGACATGGAAACTCAGAGGCATTCCATTAAGTAGATTTCTGTAGTTTTGCCTGCATCCTCAATTAACTCCAGCCTACTAATTTTTAGTACAAGAAATAATTGTTTTCTCCCTCATCTAAAAGCTACGTTTCTAAGTAAGGGAAGAATCCAAAACCAAAATCAGTTTTGAGCAATAGTGTCATTCTACAGCTCCTTGAGCATCAGGATTGAAAGGTAAGATCATACAAAAAGCAGTGAGAACAGTGAAGACAAACCTTCCCCCCAACACCCGCTTGCTTCTTTTTCACTTTCAGTGATAGAGGCATAAAAAGCAGCAATAAGATTTGTCCAGTGACACTGGAGGCAACACATGATATACACAAATGTCACTGTGGTATACAGCGATGCGAGGGGAGGGAAAAAACCAATAAAGCTGAACTGTCACTCTTCGGATCTACTGTCGTCAGAAGGAGCAGAGGGCACTGAACACCTCGTAAGCCTGAGTTCTGCATTTTAATTTAATTACAACTGTAATTTTACTCAGAAGACAAAAAACAATAACTGAATGTCTTCTTCATGATTCCCTAGTGCATAAGTTGCACGTAGCATGTTCTCTCCATTGCTTTGTCCAGGCCTCCAAAGCCTTAGAGAGACTGTTGCACCATTTCTTGAGGCATTTGTCCCAAAGTTTCAATGGCAAACCAAATAAGAGGCAGAGAATAAAAGGGACCATAACAGCGGAGGGTGATTCTCTCTGTTGTGTAACATCACAGCTTGAAATTATAATTAAATTAGTCATACAGAAAAAAGCAAACTTATAAATCATATTACATGTAAAAATGTTTCATATTCTTAAAGAACTCCTCATATCCCAGTGAATTCATGAGCCAGTTTTAAGTGACTCCCATCACAAAATTTTGCCCACAGAACCAAAGAGGCTGGATGAACAAATCTGGGAATGAAGGACCAAGTGTTAAGTCTTTGAACTTACAGGTGTGAGCTTGATGCTTTCAGCATTATAAGCATCACCTGGTAGGTATATTGGGGTCTCTTTACTGCTGCATTTTTGCCACTTTCCTGCAATGCTAACTAACATCTGACTGATACATTATTTTACAAGAAGAAACAGAAATCATTCTCATCCTGACGGCCCAGCCAACATACCCAGTGCTCAAATCATCCTTTTGCATCTAGAGTTCCTTCTATCTTTTCTGCCAACAGCTATAAGACTATAAAACCATCTCTTTGTTTTTCTTTTATAAGCAAAAGTCTTTCCATAAATCATCAAATCTGCTTTTTTCCCTGAGATCTACATACAATCCAACAGATACTAACATCTGGTATTGCACCATTTAATCAATCCTGGAAAACTGCCCTGTATTGCACACTGAAATAAAGAAAGACTAACAGCGTTTATTCAATATAGTGCAATTGGTCACTAGTACTTACTTAGAGTCTTTCATGTGCTCCAAACACTGTTCACACGCAATGCAACTGCACTGTGTAACATGCTGGAAGGCGGCAGCTAACTGCACAGTTGTGGAGAAAGAAGAATGTAGTGACTCAGGACAAAAACCCAGCTCACCCAGAAAATGCTATGTGCTCTTGAATGTTTATACAGAGCAGACAGACCTTTTCTACTTTGTTGTTTTCAAGGACACGTCAGATGCCTCATGCCACGGCAGAAGCCAGAATTTTGTTTCTCTTCTTCCAAAGGATAAAGGACTGAATCAACCATTGCTACAGATCCTGCCTTCCCAAGGAGCCTGTAGTTTTTCAACCCTAAAACTGAGGCTTTCAAGTAGCAGCAGTGTCTTCACACACACACACTCTCTTAAAAAAAAAAAAGCAAGCAGCTCTTTTAATATAAGCTGCTCTTGAGAGCTCTACATTGTACTACGCTTTTTCATTCATCCTTCTTGTTTTTATCAAGGAAGGATGACTAATGTGCTATTGTGATGCACTTTTCTCAGAAATGTGGCCAACTGAGGCTGCTTCCACCGTAGTTCCATGGGTGTTTAACATTAAAAAAGAGCCCTCAGCCAGGCAATGGGTAAGTCATTACACCCCGCTTTAAAACAACAGGCACCATACATAAATCATACTCTCATGCAAATCTGACCTACATAATGTTGAAGTTTTCCAATGTCAGGAAGATTTCACAAGTAATCCCATGTCTCCCATAGCTGTAAAACTGGTGTTACTTTGGCACCACAGGAAGCACCACATTTGCCTCAAACAGCTTATTGTGGCACGCTTCAACTCTCTCACTGCCCTTCCAGTTTCGTGCAGTTTGGCCAGGAAGTTTAGATGGGACAAATGTCTTTGGAACCATTCACCTTGTGCCGAGAAATGCTCTTCCAGCTCAATGTACACACAGTTTAACTACCTGGGAAGGACTGTAACAACTCTTTATGGCTTAGGGAAAAAAAAGGAATACTCTAGACTGTATATCTGAGATCAGCTTGAAACAGCTGACTTCAGCTGGGCCAGGGTTTTACTCCTTATCCCTACAGAACTGCTGAATATTCATTTTAGGCCCTAAGATACAAAGACCAAATGGCACACCAGAGCACAAGCGATAAGGAAGATAGTATTGTTTTGCTATGAGAATACTTTAAATCATTCCTTGAAAGCCAGACTCTTGAGCACAATTATAACACATTGCTGACCTCATACACGATGGCCAGAGTATTTTAGATAGATTCTGCTCCAACAACTTTTACTGAATTTAAATGCTTCAGTTTGAACAAGGCCTTGATGTCTCTAGACTGAAACCTGTCAACTCTTTGCTTTGACAGAAAGTTATAACAGGTTTCAAGTTCTTAAATCATTTTTCAGCCCAGAATAATGACTTTTCTGGAACACAAGGACATGAAAACATACACTTTTAAGATGGGCATCTATCCTAAAATCCATCTAGTCTTTTCAACTGACCATGTAGGTCAGTAAAGTTTGTTGCAGCACAAGCTGTTAGCTCTCATTTCACATTTCAAGGCCTACAATTTTTCACTCTTTCTGCCAAATGAACCTTTGTCTTTCCATTGCTTTTGCAGAAGACTTGCAGTTTCAAGCTCAGCTCTAAAACCGGGCACTTCTACACAGAAAAGGACTCCTTACTTTTGACTGTGACATTCACATGGGCCTATGGCTATCTGCACAAAAAAGTTATTAAAAGAGCATTTTTGAGTAGAAGTACTAGATATTCTTAAATACACTGCTCAGCCACAGTAAATATAATCACTTTATTCATCTCTTCAAGGAAAGCTTACACTTATATTCATGCCTCATTAACCTAAAAATCCTTTCAGCATTCTTATCATCATTCACTCTCTTTGTGATTTAGAAAAAGAAAATTTTCTTACCCTAATCGAAGGGATGAAATGCTCCTCTGAATCATGTTATGAAACGATACATGCCTCCACCTTATAAGGATGCCTTATAAATCTCCTTCCTTATAAGAAGCAGGAACTAAAGGAATAAAAATGTTAAACTGGATTAAGTTGATTAATCTCTTGGGCCCAAATCAGCCATATCTGATACTTGCAAATATACTATGTCACAAGATAAATGTTTGAAAAGCTGACAGTCTTCAAAACAGTTAGCAAATAGATGTGTTGCTCAGAAAATTAATATTGCTCTGGAAAATATCTTTTAAACAACAAGAACAAAAGCTTGAACCTAATTCCAAACACAGAATTAAAGTCTTTCCTCTATACTAGGAATTTCCATGTCATATTTCACACTTGCCCTAAAAAACCACTTTTTCTGACCTCAGTGAAAACTGCTTGCATTGAAAAGAAGATTGTGAATAACAAAATCCCCAGGACATATCAGTGGAGAAAATTTTAGCAGCAGGAAGAGCTTCATTCCAACTATCCAGGCTTGAAAAGAACAAACTTATAGTAAGATCCTCCTTATCATTCCAACTATCCAGGCTTGAAAAGAACAAACTTATAGTAAGATCCTCCTTATCATTCCAACTATCCAGGCTTGAAAAGAACAAACTTATAGTAAGATCCTCCTTAATAGTATGCAACTGTGTAATGCATTTCTCTGACACGTATTTTATACTAATTCTTTACTGCAAATAAATAATATCCAGAAATACTAAGTTGTGGGTTTATTTTTCCTTTTGCTCTGACTTTCACCTAACAATCTCTATCTGAAGCAAGGCAGCGCTAAGAAATACAGAAACTAGTTACTTACATGGTTCTAAATTTGATTGTATTTCACTGACTTCTCTTGTGGCAACATGGAGAATGTTAAGGACAAATTATTTAATAACGATCTTAGCTAAAGAGACTACAAAAGTTTGAAAAAGTCCTTACCGTGCTTGCTGAACAAACATACAACTGCTCCCTTCATGGGCTAACACTGGTCTGAAAGAGAATGTCATTACTGAGAAAAAAAAAAAAAAGAAAGAGCCTAAACCTGTTTGCTTTATTTCCCCATATTATTTCATTAAAGGGAATGAAATCATCCCTCTCATTAAGATTATTTGACAAACTATCCTATGTACAGCAGGTGAAAAGGTAGGCATTGCATTCAGCCATGAAAAAGTGTTAATTGTCCTGCTTTTTCTTTTCCATGACTGACTTGGTACACGGCAATTTTCTAATACTCTTGCTAACAATAGCAGACAGGAAGAGTGCAGTTCAACCTAGTTTATGTTTAGGAAGAGGAGCACTGACTTCCCACAATTACTCCTTGAATACAGCATCGAGCCAAAGGAGCAGCAGGGGAAACAATGGAAGGCTTCCATGTGCGTAAGAATATTGTTCCTCGCCTTTGAAGAGCTTGTCATTAGACAATCGCACAACATAAAGGAGACTTTAGGAGAAAAGAAAAACACTGATCTGTATCTTGTGAATAAAAGCAAAATTACAGAACAGTTGTGCCACATTTATCACTACGGAATAATTTCTCTCACAGAGTTCCTGGTGGTTTCCAGAGACAAATTTAGGCAGCGAATCAAAAAAGTGGAAAGATTCACATACGGGAAATTGCGTAGGCTTTTCTCAAACTGGTCTTAACACTTGTAGACCCCTCCACCTTAATGGTTTCGTTCAGTAACCCACCAAAAACTAGGCAGGACCATCTTCTGCCACACCAGTGAAGTGGGTGAGTGTAGCATGCTGTCCTACTACAGGAGAGCTAGGAGCAGGGAAAGGGAGGGCCGGGCCCCTTTGCTCAAAGGCCAGCCGGTAGATCTGCTCAGCTGCACTCCTGAGCCACAGCACCCAGCAGCTTCTGCCCTCTCTGCCACAATACAGACTGCTGGCAGAAGTCCAAGAGTTTACACTTCCCCACCAGATATCCCATACATGATCTTTATGTTGTGCATTGTTATTGGGACTGTCAGCATGAAGCATGTACCTGAGATGAGGATGAGCAAGAGAGATGGAATGAACAGAGGAAAGATGCTCTTTGATTAATATACTGATTGGAATTTGGGAGAACTGTATTTCTTACACACTTCCTGCATGACTGCAGATCACGTGATCTAAAACCTGCTCCTTTTTCTGCATAATTAGCTTGTCTAGCAAGAATATGAGCTCTTGTACATTAATATAAGCTTTTCAGGCCAGAGTTTTTCTGTCACTAGATTTATATGGTGAGTGAGCTTATCTTTAGTGCATAAAAGTAACAATAGGGTTGAGAGGAAAAATCAGAATGGGAAGAATCAGGAAATATGTTTTAATTCCATTGCTTTAGGCAGAAACATGCTTCTAAAATTTTGTTCCATGTATCACACATGCAATCAAATCTTATTTTAGCTAACACAAAAAAGGCATGCAGTATACACAACCTCTGTTAAGTAATACCTATGCACACAAACAAGAACATCGTCGTTCTAAAGCAGCATATCTGTTCTTTTGCTGTATTTCCCATCCAAAGAGATAATTCACTTTATGGAACCAGAGCACTAACAAAAACCAATATATCGACTTGTAAGATTCAAGCCCAAACAAATTGCACAACACAGGGAGTGGAGTTAAGCAGTGATGACGCACAGACTGTACAATGCAAAAAGGGACAGGTCATAACACACAAATACACATGTACTCAGAGGCTGGAAATTAACTGTCAAACATTTAGATATTTGTTCTTTCTTTACATATTTGGACTTTAGACATAAGCGCTTTGATGTTTATTAGTTTATTGCTTTTATCAGTTATAAAATTAACTAATCAGCCTGCAACAGTTAGGATCTGTTATTTTAAGCAATCTTCATGAGAAGCACAAACAAAAAATCCAAACTCTGTGGCTGAAGTGTAATGGCATTGCATATAAATAAGCATAGAGGCTCAACCGTGTTACAAAATATTATGTTTGTACCAAAGCATGTCAGGAAGCCAAGTTGTCCTTACTTACAGCACATAACAACTGGGGCCTATTGGGATTCCTCCTGACTTTGTATTTCTCCAGCAGTGGGGCTGAGTGAACACACTGGAAGGAGAAGAGATCCTGATAGAGAGATAGGCATGTGTAAGTTGATTAATGGTGAATGACCAATATATGGTTGACACACTCCAGACTCTCTGGTCTTTTGATGTTGATTGTAAGAATGAAGGCACCTATTTGTGTGTTTAAAATTGCAATAAAAGCCCTAAATTGGAGTTGCTTCTTTCAACACTTTTAAGAGCAGAAGGCTGAAAGGTTCAAAGTAACCAGCTTCTCTTCCAGAGATCCAAGGTTAAACAAATAAAGTTCCTCAAGTCTCAATAAGCTATTATCAGCAATTAAAAAAACAACTGTATAACGATAAATACGGCAGCATAAAAGCAACCAGGCTGAAGAAACTGGAAAAGCTTATCAAGCTGAAGAAAGGAAAGCAATACTTGGTCAATATCAGCTCTGATCCACGACAGAAACCTTCATCCATTGCTTTTCTTTCCTTGTCCTTTAGGCTACGAAAGGCACAAATAACTGGTGTGTTACTGATGTACAGAGTGCCCTGGATTCCAGTGATGATGATATAACTGATTTCAAGCTGAGGTGCAGAAAACTTAAAGACTTATGTTTAAATGATGGAAGATTCAGACATGATTATAGCATGACACTACCACCACCAATAGCACTTTACTTTTTAAGGGCACTGTCCTGCATGTATCTCAAAAACTGTTATAGACACCATTGCATGAACCAGTGAGGCAGGCAAATATTATCGCTCCTCTTTATAGTTTACTTCAGCGAGGAAGAAAGAGCATCTCAGAAGTAAGCTTAGGAAAACCAATCCAAACCAAACCTCAGATCTCCTGAATCCCAAAGCTTCAGCTGTCCTTCCCCAGTAATGTAGAGATCTGAATCCGAGAGCAAAAGGAAAAGTTTTGAGACCTATCCATAATAGGCTGTGCTGAGAGAAGCAGCTGAAGCAGAATGGGAAAGCTGCCCAGGAGATACCAATATAAACACAGCTAGCAAGGGGTAATCTGAGGGAGAGGAAGAGCTGCATAACGCTTTAGACCCTCGAGTCTTCCAGCACATCCACGCTGGTTAGCCAGCTCAGCAGACATGAGCCACTTCTGCAGTTCTACACAAACTCAGCTGAAAACGCTGATGTAGCAAGAGATACACCACCGCTGCACTGCTCATCTGTGTGCGTGTGGGCAGTAACTGCATCAGATGACCCCATCGCAGACAGGAAAGAAAAAGAAACAAAAAACACAAAGCTTGACTCATCTTTCTTGTGTAGACAGGACTTTGCAAGCAGTGCAGGGCCTCAAAGTGAGGTCCAAATTTAGGCCTAATCTCACCAGGTTTTGGAGACCAGTTACACAGGTAGTTTTATCCTTTTATGTCATTACTTATTTTGGAGGGGGGAAGAAAAAAGGTTTCTAGTCTCTTTAAAATTGTATCTGTAATTTGTTCAGTCTTGCAGAGATTCCCTGTGCAGACTTGCATACTGATCTCTATCCACTGAGGATTTTAAAATTGTCTAATTGCCAAGGGGCATGTGAACAATGACGAGAGTCTATAACCCTTAATATTGACTGAAACATGAAAAGCCAATTGCATTATCCGCTTACAAAATGTATCATTGTGCAAACTTCTAGAAGTTTCCTTTCATCAGGAGCTGGCAGAATTCAGTATATTGGGATGATGGCATACACTTGGTTCCTCATTGCTCCAAGAGTTAATCATTAGACCATTACCAGTAATGCTCAAAATACTGAAAACAGAGAGAGAGCATTTTCTGTCAAAGGTCTGGGAAAAAGATGTAACACAAAGTCCAAGCCCCATCAGCACTGGGAGATGAAAAATGCTAGTCTGTTCCCACTGAGATGGCCTCCAAACATACAAAGCAGTTTCGAATTTGCTTGAGAATGCATTTTAAGTTTTATTTTAATAGGTGCTAAGTACATGCAAACAGAAATACCATAATTAAGATGATCAATCTTCAAGGAGGAAAGCGCAGAAGAACATGCATAGTTAAAAGGGTTAAGTAATCATAAGAGTAATTGTTAATGGCATTACAATTACTAATTATAACGCAAGAGATCTCTGGCTGTTCTTTTGCAAGCAGCTTAAAATAATTTCCAGGTACTACATTCAGGAATGCCTTTCTGTTGCCTAACTTAAACTTTGCTGCTTTTGAGCAGCAAATCCCACTTCAGCAAAATAACTTCTTTCCACAGAATATCAAAACTCCAACAAAGCATTTGACTGTCTCAATAAGATGCATTATGATTGAGCCTTAACAAATCTGGAGGAGAGAAAATACTCTGTAATGAAGATTTTCATTATTTGGGTTTACGTTATGATTAAATTGGAGACTAAATGCATGTGTTTACATATATGTATAAAGTTATGTTCTATCTTAAATAATTATATACATAAATACACACATGTACATAGAGAGAACATTTTAATCTCTACAGTTTTTCTGGGACAGAAGTCTCTTTTCCCACCAGTTCTATTCTCAAATACTCTCCAAGGCAGACAGCGCAGTTGCTAGTTATAGATGGGCAACTAAGAACCAGATTTAAGAACTTGTCCAAAAGTCATTCAGAGCCAGTGGCAGCATGGAGAGCAAAGCCTGCCTCTGGATCTGCAGCTTGCTTTGCTTTCAAGAGGCAGGCACTCACAATGAAGTCTGGTGCAACATGTCCGAGGTCGTACGTTTAATGTCACACTGACCTGGAGTTGTGCAGTCGCCTGTGTGCAAAGGGCAGTTGGGCAAATGCCACCACCGCTTCGTCCCCTGGGGCTGGAGGGTGGGGGTTTGCACGGGGGAAGTAGCAGAGGGAGGCTGGCTCTCACAGACAGCACCCTAAAGTGGACTTTCTATGAAGAATGCAAGTATCAAGCATGCTGTCTGCCTCTTACATGGATTTTTAAATCTCTTTTGAACACTTTTACACAGTGGGATGTCCTTACGAATGTGGCCTAGGTAGCTGTGTCACTTTTGTGATACTCTTCTGCATGCTGCAGCCTTTAAGCTCCTGGGACTCAGTGCTGTTTCAGAGGCCCACTCTTCTGTAACGCCTCCAGGCAAATTGTAACTGACGGGATGCATGCAATGTTATGTTTCCTAAAAACTTCTGTTTCGACCCTATGCTATTTATTTGTCTAAATTAAAAACTATCACACCAGAAAGTTGTGCATCTATTCTTTTTAAATGACTAAACAAACCAGATAATTTTGGAAGGTATGGAAAAGAAAAATAACTTCACCAGTAGCATGGGGCTCATATTCCACATGTAAACATTGCCAAACAATGAAGCCATTCTGTACATTTTATTTCATTGAATCTGATCATGTTTGAATCCACTGGGAAGCTTGCCTCAGTAGCTTAAAGACATGGATGGCTTCTCTGCTTGGACCCTGGGGCAGCCCCCAGAATATACAAGCTACGCCCAGGAGCTGCTGCATCAGAAGTATTTTCTCCACTTCGTGTATTAAAGAAGGAACCAGGAAAATAACATTTTTACATATTCATCTGCATCTCCAACTTTTTCTCTCATGAAGTCATAAAACCACACAACATGCTTACATCACTGCCAAAATTCAAAAACTATAAATAGGTCTATAACCTTTTGGTTCAAATTGGAATATGGGATTCTTTTGAAAAGTCAGAAGGGAAAATGGAAAATCTATTACTCAAAAAATAAACAATGTCCCTTCTCTACAGGCATTGTAGCACATATGTTCAACAGTAACCAAATGTGATGTCAAAAAAACAAAAAAAGAAAATAACCCAGAGAATTATGATTTTTGGGTGAAGAACAGATGAGCACTTAAAAATAAAGAGCCTATTATATTCAAATGAAACAAAGAATGAGGAGACAAAATAATAGGCTATAAAAATATATCTGTCAGCAAAGCTGTTTCGGGACTGAAAGTTTCCCCCATGAGATTCTCAGGAAGCACCAGGCCCCCTCCAGGTTTAAAGCTTTCATCCCTGAGCTCTGAGCTATATTGGTTCCCTGTATAAAAGGAATCAAGACCAGAAGAAAACATTTGACCAACTGCCCCAGCAATCATATGATGTTTTATACTTTGTGGAGCACTGCCTAACACAACAAAACTGAGTATTGTTACAGAGGACTCAAAGAGTCCAACCAATTATGTCCCTTCACGGGTATGGCTATACTAGCCTTTGATCACCAGTTCTAACTACCAGCAGTAAAGCAAACACAAATCTGCAGACAGCATCAATAAACCTTGCAGTGGGAGGGAACAGAGATACTCAGTGCCCAGCTGACTTTTTCTTTTTTTTTTCCCCCCTTCCCTAAATCCCCATCAAAATTATCTACTGGTTGTCTTCTCTAACTCAGAGGCAGATTCGAAGCAAGTGAAGGGTAGCTTTGCTCACTTTTTAAAGCCAGTCGCATGGCATCGAGCAGAAAATTTAATTTTAATAAAGCACACCTCTTCAGCAGAATTCTCTAACCATAGCAAAATTCTGTCTGCTAATTACCTGGAATTCATCTGTGCTTTTATTAAACTCTGTTTTTACACACACACACATAATATCTGTATTTGTAATCAGAGTCTGTAGAAACATTATTCTCTTTACTTCATTGTTTGTTTACTGTGTGGACTCTTTCCTGAAGATTTTCCTGCTAAACACAATCTAAACACTCCAAATTTTCTGGTGTTTTGTGCTATTATTTCACTATGACCTCACAATGCAGGATTTAGTCAGTGAAGAGGTCTGGGGTGAGTGTGTGCTGAGTATTGCTCACCCAGCACTGTAACTTGGGTGTTTTGTTCCCACAGCACAGAAGTTCAACAAAACAGACCTCCCATACCCAAGAAGCACATAGCCTTTTCACGCGCAGAGGCACAGCTTCAGCATAAAAACCACAGTGGTTTTCATCATGCAGAACAGACAGGTTTAAGGCAGAGATCTGAACAAAAGATTAGGAAAGGCAGTCTGGTCCAGCGGTTAAGCCACTAGCCTAGGACCTAGAAATCCCGGCTCTGCCAGCGCTGCCTGCAACACAGCCTGTGCTGCTGGAGTCAACGCACAAAATCACATCAGCCTCAAGCCTCAGAAATACGCAAGGTCTGAATGCCCTTGAAATCATTTAGAGTCAAGCAAAGTACCTTTGAGGGTCTGGGCCCTGCTTACATTATGCTGCAATAACTGTCCATAAAATAAAAGATAATAACATTTTCCTGTCTCACCAAGTACACCAAATACCCTCTGTAAGAAGGACACCCAGCATACCTGTGACAGCTGAGTGCTATACCGCTTCAAAGAGACATGAAAACAAAAATGAGGTTTCACATCAGCCTTGTGCTGCACTTCTAGCCTGAAAAAGGCATGATCTAAGTAAAAGCACAGGGTTGCAACCTCACAGA